>NC_092346.1:88397039-88749566 GCF_963676685.1 Mytilus edulis | reverse complement strand
CAGTCACAAAATGATGTTACATTAGTCAAGAAAATTACATAACCGTTTTGCAAGGTGATAAATGTTCTAAAAATATGAAATTAAATTATGTCATTTTTAAAGTCTTCTTTGAAAATTGGAGTTATCTTTCTTTGTCCAGATGCTTTATACAATGCTATCCCGGTATTCAACTTTACTTCCCACTGAAATAGTTAAGCAATCTTTACTACTAATTGCTTACAAGCACTTTGATTATCGTTCTAGGGTTTAGCCCCTTTACAAATGGGTTCCGTTCTCCAACTTTAGTTTGTGTCAACCAAATGCAATGAGATGTATATATATAATGCCTATTACCATGATTACCACAATACTTAGTTCAAATTCAAATTTTGGAAGCGTCACTTTTACAGTTTGTGAGTTATGTCCCTTTATAATTTTATATGCTAGATGAGGAATCATCTGTGTCCCTATGGACACATTCCCCATTTATTTTATTAGAGCGTCACTGATGAGTTGTTTGTAGACGAAACACGCATCTGGAGTAAATATATATTAATCCATATCAATATTTTGATACAAATAACATGGTTAAATTGCTTTTATTAGATCGATCGATGAATTTCAAACTGTTGATATTAGCTGATCTTTGAAAGTTATAGGTATAATATATACAATTATTTGCTTTTATGGCATTTATTTCAACATCACATGTACATCACGTTGGTTTTTGTTAAACTTATATATATATTGGTGATATCTTCAACAAATTATCCGTAATTCACGGCGATACATAAAGGTAGCACGGCAGTATTTGCATTCCGGAATTTAGGTTGCTCTTTTGTGTACCCTACTTAAGTCAATGTATCTAAACAGTGTGATTGGTAAAAAATACAATACAAACTGATCATGCCTTCCAAAACTGCGGGATGAATCAGGTATAGAAAAATATGAAATAATTTTACGTAGAGGTAAAAATGAATATTTGCATTTTTTTTAATTTTGTATTCACTGCATGATAAAAGACCCATTTAAAGATAGCAAAAAAATACAAGCATAAGCCTTTCAAAAAGGGCTAGTCGACTCTTAGCTGATGAAAATGGAAAGTGCTCTCGCTTTGTAGATTAATTAATTTACAAGAATAGCCACATGCATCACTCAACAACTACGGCTATCTATTTATAATATACATGTACACGTGGCAGTGTGTCCATATGGTTACGAGTACTAAAATTATTAGACTGAAGAAATTCAATCGGTCCTTATCATTAGAGTGCTATATTACTGTGAAAGAAAGAAAGAAAAAACATTGATAAAATAAGAGAGAAAAAAAGACAAAAATACAATTTTACAAATTTTGGTGAAATTTAACGTCGAAGGACGTCGCACAGCTAAATGTGGTTATTTGCATCATTTTAAGGATGACTTTTTTATGTTGATTTTTTTTTTCACGGTGGATACTCGAAATTTGTCTAAAAAATATCGGGAATTGTGTTTATTGTATGCGCACATGAGGCTATTCTACTACGTGTTTTGTTTGTTTTGGGTACATTAAGAATAAGAGACTTTTTCTTTTGAAAATGATCCTGCTGTGAAATAAATACAGTAGACATTGGTCCTTCCTCTTTCACAGAAAATACATAAATCTGTGATCAGCACCAATTTTTTTTTTTTTCAAGTGCAGGAAAAAGAAGCCCAACTTGAAACAAAGACAAGAACTGACGATTTCCAGACTTGTGACCGGAGTTGACAGGTGAATTTAATTAGACATTTACAGAAAAGACAAAGAAAAATAATGATTCCTCTATACCTGTTCAGCGACATTGAAGTGATGCAAATAGTATTGTTTGCATAGAGAGAGACCTATCATTTCCTGGTGATTATAGAGTTCTTTGACATAAAACTACAATTTTCGGAGCCCCCCCCCCCCCTCCCCCTCCTCCAAAAGAAAAGAGAACAAAAAAAAAGAGCCGAGTCCAATTATATTAGACAGGCTGCTGACAGATGCCTATTCACAGGCGCGATCCCACTACTGATCGACACGGGGACTTTTGCCTGCTGCGTTTCCGCCCTTGGCCTGTACGTCCCTCCTTAGACAACCTGGTCACACTGAGCTCCCTCGGTGTGCCCATATTGATACCGATCTTAGTGCGGACGCCCGCTCAACATAGAACACCTGAAAGCAGGACTCCTGCCCTCACACCGTTCACCGACTCCGGTCTCCAGGTACCTGGATCACAGGAGCACGCCACAACTCCCAACCGATAAACATGTGGAAATTTTCACTATTTATACATGATCATGTTAGGTACCGATACATAAACCATATTTGCATAAACGACATGTATGTATTTAAAAAAAAAACATTATTTAAAACATGCAATTAAAGTGAGAAACTACGGCTATCTATTTATAATATACATGTACACGTGGCAGTGTGTCCATATGGTTACGAGTACTAAAATTATTAGACTGAAGAAATTCAATCGGTCCTTATCATTAGAGTGCTATATTACTGTGAAAGAAAGAAAGAAAAAACATTGATAAAATAAGAGAGAAAAAAAGACAAAAATACAATTTTACAAATTTTGGTGAAATTTAACGTCGAAGGACGTCGCACAGCTAAATGTGGTTATTTGCATCATTTTAAGGATGACTTTTTTATGTTGATTTTTTTTTTCACGGTGGATACTCGAAATTTGTCTAAAAAATATCGGGAATTGTGTTTATTGTATGCGCACATGAGGCTATTCTACTACGTGTTTTGTTTGTTTTGGGTACATTAAGAATAAGAGACTTTTTCTTTTGAAAATGATCCTGCTGTGAAATAAATACAGTAGACATTGGTCCTTCCTCTTTCACAGAAAATACATAAATCTGTGATCAGCACCAATTTTTTTTTTTTTTCAAGTGCAGGAAAAAGAAGCCCAACTTGAAACAAAGACAAGAACTGACGATTTCCAGACTTGTGACCGGAGTTGACAGGTGAATTTAATTAGACATTTACAGAAAAAGACAAAGAAAAATAATGATTCCTCTATACCTGTTCAGCGACATTGAAGTGTATGCAAATAGTATTGTTTGCATAGAGAGAGACCTATCATTTCCTGGTGATTATAGAGTTCTTTGACATAAAACTACAATTTCGGAGCCCCCCCCCCCTCCCCCTCCTCCAAAAGAAAAGAGAACAAAAAAAAAGAGCCGAGTCCAATTATATTAGACAGGCTGCTGACAGATGCCTATTCACAGGCGCGATCCCACTACTGATCGACACGGGGACTTTTGCCTGCTGCGTTTCCGCCCTTGGCCTGTACCGTCCCTCCTTAGACAACCTGGTCACACTGAGCTCCCTCGGTGTGCCCATATTGATACCGATCTTAGTGCGGACGCCCGCTCAACATAGAACACCTGAAAGCAGGACTCCTGCCCTCACACCGTTCACCGACTCCGGTCTCCAGGTACCTGGATCACAGGAGCACGCCACAACTCCCAACCGATAAACATGTGGAAATTTTCACTATTTATACATGATCATGTTAGGTACCGATACATAAACCATATTTGCATAAACGACATGTAGTATTTAAAAAAAAAAACATTATTTAAAACATGCAATTAAAGTGAGAAACTACGGCTATCTATTTATAATATACATGTACACGTGGCAGTGTGTCCATATGGTTACGAGTACTAAAATTATTAGACTGAAGAAATTCAATCGGTCCTTATCATTAGAGTGCTATATTACTGTGAAAGAAAGAAAGAAAAAACATTGATAAAATAAGAGAGAAAAAAAAGACAAAAATACAATTTTACAAATTTTGGTGAAATTTAACGTCGAAGGACGTCGCACAGCTAAATGTGGTTATTTGCATCATTTTAAGGATGACTTTTTTATGTTGATTTTTTTTTTTCACGGTGGATACTCGAAATTTGTCTAAAAAAATTATTCGGGAATTGTGTTTATTGTATGCGCACATGAGGCTATTCTACTACGTGTTTTGTTTGTTTTGGGTACATTAAGAATAAGAGACTTTTTCTTTTGAAAATGATCCTGCTGTGAAATAAATACAGTAGACATTGGTCCTTCCTCTTTCACAGAAAATACATAAATCTGTGATCAGCACCAATTTTTTTTTTTTTTCAAGTGCAGGAAAAAGAAGCCCAACTTGAAACAAAGACAAGAACTGACGATTTCCAGACTTGTGACCCGGAGTTGACAGGTGAATTTAATTAGACATTTACAGAAAAGACAAAGAAAAATAATGATTCCTCTATACCTGTTCAGCGACATTGAAGTGATGCAAATAGTATTGTTTGCATAGAGAGAGACCTATCATTTCCTGGTGATTATAGAGTTCTTTGACATAAAACTACAATTTTCGGAGCCCCCCCCCCCCTCCCCCTCCTCCAAAAGAAAAGAGAACAAAAAAAAAGAGCCGAGTCCAATTATATTAGACAGGCTGCTGACAGATGCCTATTCACAGGCGCGATCCCACTACTGATCGACACGGGGACTTTTGCCTGCTGCGTTTCCGCCCTTGGCCTGTACGTCCCTCCTTAGACAACCTGGTCACACTGAGCTCCCTCGGTGTGCCCATATTGATACCGATCTTAGTGCGGACGCCCGCTCAACATAGAACACCTGAAAGCAGGACTCCTGCCCTCACACCGTTCACCGACTCCGGTCTCCAGGTACCTGGATCACAGGAGCACGCCACAACTCCCAACCGATAAACATGTGGAAATTTTCACTATTTATACATGATCATGTTAGGTACCGATACATAAACCATATTTGCATAAACGACATGTATGTATTTAAAAAAAAAAACATTATTTAAAACATGCAATTAAAGTGAGAAACTACGGCTATCTATTTATAATATACATGTACACGTGGCAGTGTGTCCATATGGTTACGAGTACTAAAATATTAGACTGAAGAAATTCAATCGGTCCTTATCATTAGAGTGCTATATTACTGTGAAAGAAAGAAAGAAAAAACATTGATAAAATAAGAGAGAAAAAAAGACAAAAATACAATTTTACAAATTTTGGTGAAATTTAACGTCGAAGGACGTCGCACAGCTAAATGTGGTTATTTGCATCATTTTAAGGATGACTTTTTTATGTTGATTTTTTTTTTTCACGGTGGATACTCGAAATTTGTCTAAAAAATATCGGGAATTGTGTTTATTGTATGCGCACATGAGGCTATTCTACTACGTGTTTTGTTTGTTTTGGGTACATTAAGAATAAGAGACTTTTTCTTTTGAAAATGATCCTGCTGTGAAATAAATACAGTAGACATTGGTCCTTCCTCTTTCACAGAAAATACATAAATCTGTGATCAGCACCAATTTTTTTTTTTTCAAGTGCAGGAAAAAGAAGCCCAACTTGAAACAAAGACAAGAACTGACGATTTCCAGACTTGTGACCGGAGTTGACAGGTGAATTTAATTAGACATTTACAGAAAAGACAAAGAAAAATAATGATTCCTCTATACCTGTTCAGCGACATTGAAGTGATGCAAATAGTATTGTTTGCATAGAGAGAGACCTATCATTTCCTGGTGATTATAGAGTTCTTTGACATAAAACTACAATTTTCGGAGCCCCCCCCCCCCTCCCCCTCCTCCAAAAGTTAAGAGAACAAAAAAAAAAGAGCCGAGTCCAATTATATTAGACAGGCTGCTGACAGATGCCTATTCACAGGCGCGATCCCACTACTGATCGACACGGGGACTTTTGCCTGCTGCGTTTCCGCCCTTGGCCTGTACGTCCCTCCTTAGACAACCTGGTCACACTGAGCTCCCTCGGTGTGCCCATATTGATACCGATCTTAGTGCGGACGCCCGCTCAACATAGAACACCTGAAAGCAGGACTCCTGCCCTCACACCGTTCACCGACTCCGGTCTCCAGGTACCTGGATCACTAGGGAGCACGCCACAACTCCCAACCGATAAACATGTGGAAATTTTCACTATTTATACATGATCATGTTAGGTACCGATACATAAACCATATTTGCATAAACGACATGTATGTATTTAAAAAAAAAACATTATTTAAAACATGCAATTAAAGTGAGAAACTACGGCTATCTATTTATAATATACATGTACACGTGGCAGTGTGTCCATATGGTTACGAGTACTAAAATTATTAGACTGAAGAAATTCAATCGGTCCTTATCATTAGAGTGCTATATTACTGTGAAAGAAAGAAAGAAAAAACATTGATAAAATAAGAGAGAAAAAAAGACAAAAATACAATTTTACAAATTTTGTGTGAAATTTAACGTCGAAGGACGTCGCACCAGCTAAATGTGGTTATTTGCATCATTTTAAGGATGACTTTTTTATGTTGATTTTTTTTTTCACGGTGGATACTCGAAATTTGTCTAAAAAATATCGGGAATTGTGTTTATTGTATGCGCACATGAGGCTATTCTACTACGTGTTTTGTTTGTTTTGGGTACATTAAGAATAAGAGACTTTTTCTTTTGAAAATGATCCTGCTGTGAAATAAATACAGTAGACATTGGTCCTTCCTCTTTCACAGAAAATACATAAATCTGTGATCAGCACCAATTTTTTTTTTTTTCAAGTGCAGGAAAAAGAAGCCCAACTTGAAACAAAGACAAGAACTGACGATTTCCAGACTTGTGACCGGAGTTGACAGGTGAATTTAATTAGACATTTACAGAAAAGACAAAGAAAAATAATGATTCCTCTATACCTGTTCAGCGACATTGAAGTGATGCAAATAGTATTGTTTGCATAGAGAGAGACCTATCATTTCCTGGTGATTATAGAGTTCTTTGACATAAAACTACAATTTTCGGAGCCCCCCCCCCCCCCCTCCCCCCTCCTCCAAAAGTTAAGAGAACAAAGAAAAAAAGAGCCGAGTCCAATTATATTAGACAGGCTGCTGACAGATGACTATTCACAGGCGCGATCCCACTACTGATCGACACGGGGACTTTTGCCTGCTGCGTTTCCGCCCTTGGCCTGTACGTCCCTCCTTAGACAACCTGGTCACACTGAGCTCCCTCGGTGTGCCCATATTGATACCGATCTTAGTGCGGACGCCCGCTCAACATAGAACACCTGAAAGCAGGACTCCTGCCCTCACACCGTTCACCGACTCCGGTCTCCAGGTACCTGGATCACAGGAGCACGCCACAACTCCCAACCGATAAACATGTGGAAATTTTCACTATTTATACATGATCATGTTAGGTACCGATACATAAACCATATTTGCATAAACGACATGTATGTATTTAAAAAAAAAACATTATTTAAAACATGCAATTAAAGTGAGAAACTACGGCTATCTATTTATAATATACATGTACACGTGGCAGTGTGTCCATATGGTTACGAGTACTAAAATTATTAGACTGAAGAAATTCAATCGGTCCTTATCATTAGAGTGCTATATTACTGTGAAAGAAAGAAAGAAAAAACATTGATAAAATAAGAGAGAAAAAAAGACAAAAATACAATTTTACAAATTTGGTGAAATTTAACGTCGAAGGACGTCGCACAGCTAAATGTGGTTATTTGCATCATTTTAAGGATGACTTTTTTATGTTGATTTTTTTTTTCACGGTGGATACTCGAAATTTGTCTAAAAAATATCGGGAATTGTGTTTATTGTATGCGCACATGAGGCTATTCTACTACGTGTTTTGTTTGTTTTGGGTTACATTAAGAATAAGAGACTTTTTCTTTTGAAAATGATCCTGCTGTGAAATAAATACAGTAGACATTGGTCCTTCCTCTTTCACAGAAAATACATAAATCTGTGATCAGCACCAATTTTTTTTTTTTTCAAGTGCAGGAAAAAGAAGCCCAACTTGAAACAAAGACAAGAACTGACGATTTCCAGACTTGTGACCGGAGTTGACAGGTGAATTTAATTAGACATTTACAGAAAAGACAAAGAAAAATAATGATTCCTCTATACCTGTTCAGCGACATTGAAGTGATGCAAATAGTATTGTTTGCATAGAGAGAGACCTATCATTTCCTGGTGATTATAGAGTTCTTTGACATAAAACTACAATTTTCGGAGCCCCCCCCCCCCCCTCCCCCTCCTCCAAAAGTTAAGAGAACAAAAAAAAAGAGCCGAGTCCAATTATATTAGACAGGCTGCTGACAGATGCCTATTCACAGGCGCGATCCCACTACTGATCGACACGGGGACTTTTGCCTGCTGCGTTTCCGCCCTTGGCCTGTACGTCCCTCCTTAGACAACCTGGTCACACTGAGCTCCCTCGGTGTGCCCATATTGATACCGATCTTAGTGCGGACGCCCGCTCAACATAGAACACCTGAAAGCAGGACTCCTGCCCTCACACCGTTCACCGACTCCGGTCTCCAGGTACCTGGATCACAGGAGCACGCCACAACTCCCAACCGATAAACATGTGGAAATTTTCACTATTTATACATGATCATGTTAGGTACCGATACATAAACCATATTTGCATAAACGACATGTATGTATTTAAAAAAAAAACATTATTTAAAACATGCAATTAAAGTGAGAAACTACGGCTATCTATTTATAATATACATGTACACGTGGCAGTGTGTCCATATGGTTACGAGTACTAAAATTATTAGACTGAAGAAATTCAATCGGTCCTTATCATTAGAGTGCTATATTACTGTGAAAGAAAGAAAGAAAAAACATTGATAAAATAAGAGAGAAAAAAAGACAAAAATACAATTTTACAAATTTTGGTGAAATTTAACGTCGGAAGGACGTCGCACAGCTAAATGTGGTTATTTGCATCATTTTAAGGATGACTTTTTTATGTTGATTTTTTTTTTCACGGTGGATACTCGAAATTTGTCTAAAAAATATCGGGAATTGTGTTTATTGTATGCGCACATGAGGCTATTCTACTACGTGTTTTGTTTGTTTTGGGTACATTAAGAATAAGAGACTTTTTCTTTTGAAATGATCCTGCTGTGAAATAAATACAGTAGACATTGGTCCTTCCTCTTTCACAGAAAAATACATAAATCTGTGATCAGCACCAATTTTTTTTTTTTTTCAAGTGCAGGGAAAAAGAAGCCCAACTTGAAACAAAGACAAGAACTGACGATTTCCAGACTTGTGACCGGAGTTGACAGGTGAATTTAATTAGACATTTACAGAAAAGACAAAGAAAAATAATGATTCCTCTATACCTGTTCAGCGACATTGAAGTGATGCAAATAGTATTGTTTGCATAGAGAGAGACCTATCATTTCCTGGTGATTATAGAGTTCTTTGACATAAAACTACAATTTTCGGAGCCCCCCCCCCCCCCTCCCCCCTCCTCCAAAAGAAAAGAGAACAAAAAAAAAGAGCCGAGTCCAATTATATTAGACAGGCTGCTGACAGATGCCTATTCACAGGCGCGATCCCACTACTGATCGACACGGGGACTTTTGCCTGCTGCGTTTCCGCCCTTGGCCTGTACGTCCCTCCTTAGACAACCTGGTCACACTGAGCTCCCTCGGTGTGCCCATATTGATACCGATCTTAGTGCGGACGCCCGCCTCAACATAGAACACCTGAAAGCAGGACTCCTGCCCTCACACCGTTCACCGACTCCGGTCTCCAGGTAGCTGGATCACAGGAGCACGCCACAACTCCCAACCGATAAACATGTGGGAAATTTTCACTATTTATACATGATCATGTTAGGTACCGATACATAAACCATATTTGCATAAACGACATGTATGTATTTAAAAAAAAAAACATTATTTAAAACATGCAATTAAAGTGAGAAACTACGGCTATCTATTTATAATATACATGTACACGTGGCAGTGTGTCCATATGGTTACGAGTACTAAAATTATTAGACTGAAGAAATTCAATCGGTCCTTATCATTAGAGTGCTATATTACTGTGAAAGAAAGAAAGAAAAAACATTGATAAAATAAGAGAGAAAAAAAGACAAAAATACAATTTTACAAATTTTGGTGAAATTTAACGTCGAAGGACGTCGCACAGCTAAATGTGGTTATTTGCATCATTTTAAGGATGACTTTTTTATGTTGATTTTTTTTTTCACGGTGGATACTCGAAATTTGTCTAAAAAATATCGGGAATTGTGTTTATTGTATGCGCACATGAGGCTATTCTACTACGTGTTTTGTTTGTTTTGGGTACATTAAGAATAAGAGACTTTTTCTTTTGAAAATGATCCTGCTGTGAAATAAATACAGTAGACATTGGTCCTTCCTCTTTCACAGAAAATACATAAATCTGTGATCAGCACCAATTTTTTTTTTTTTTCAAGTGCAGGAAAAAGAAGCCCAACTTGAAACAAAGACAAGAACTGACGATTTCCAGACTTGTGACCGGAGTTGACAGGTGAATTTAATTAGACATTTACAGAAAAGACAAAGAAAAATAATGATTCCTCTATACCTGTTCAGCGACATTGAAGTGATGCAAATAGTATTGTTTGCATAGAGAGAGACCTATCATTTCCTGGTGATTATAGAGTTCTTTGACATAAAACTACAATTTTCGGAGCCCCCCCCCCCCTCCCCCTCCTCCAAAAGAAAAGAGAACAAAAAAAAAGAGCCGAGTCCAATTATATTAGACAGGCTGCTGACAGATGCCTATTCACAGGCGCGATCCCACTACTGATCGACACGGGGACTTTTGCCTGCTGCGTTTCCGCCCTTGGCCTGTACGTCCCTCCTTAGACAACCTGGTCACACTGAGCTCCCTCGGTGTGCCCATATTGATACCGATCTTAGTGCGGACGCCCGCTCAACATAGAACACCTGAAAGCAGGACTCCTGCCCTCACACCGTTCACCGACTCCGGTCTCCAGGTAGCTGGATCACAGGAGCACGCCACAACTCCCAACCGATAAACATGTGGAAATTTTCACTATTTATACATGATCATGTTAGGTACCGATACATAAACCATATTTGCATAAACGACATGTATGTATTTAAAAAAAAAAACATTATTTAAAACATGCAATTAAAGTGAGAAACTACGGCTATCTATTTATAATATACATGTACACGTGGCAGTGTGTCCATATGGTTACGAGTACTAAAATTATTAGACTGAAGAAATTCAATCGGTCCTTATCATTAGAGTGCTATATTACTGTGAAAGAAAGAAAGAAAAAACATTGATAAAATAAGAGAGAAAAAAAGACAAAAATACAATTTTACAAATTTTGGTGAAATTTAACGTCGAAGGACGTCGCACAGCTAAATGTGGTTATTTGCATCATTTTAAGGATGACTTTTTTATGTTGATTTTTTTTTTCACGGTGGATACTCGAAATTTGTCTAAAAAATATCGGGAATTGTGTTTATTGTATGCGCACATGAGGCTATTCTACTACGTGTTTTGTTTGTTTTGGGTACATTAAGAATAAGAGACTTTTTCTTTTGAAAATGATCCTGCTGTGAAATAAATACAGTAGACATTGGTCCTTCCTCTTTCACAGAAAATACATAAATCTGTGATCAGCACCAATTTTTTTTTTTTTTCAAGTGCAGGAAAAAGAAGCCCAACTTGAAACAAAGACAAGAACTGACGATTTCCAGACTTGTGACCGGAGTTGACAGGTGAATTTAATTAGACATTTACAGAAAAGACAAAGAAAAATAATGATTCCTCTATACCTGTTCAGCGACATTGAAGTGATGCAAATAGTATTGTTTGCATAGAGAGAGACCTATCATTTCCTGGTGATTATAGAGTTCTTTGACATAAAACTACAATTTTCGGAGCCCCCCCCCCCCCTCCCCCTCCTCCAAAAGAAAAGAGAACAAAAAAAAAGAGCCGAGTCCAATTATATTAGACAGGCTGCTGACAGATGCCTATTCACAGGCGCGATCCCACTACTGATCGACACGGGGACTTTTGCCTGCTGCGTTTCCGCCCTTGGCCTGTACGTCCCTCCTTAGACAACCTGGTCACACTGAGCTCCCTCGGTGTGCCCATATTGATACCGATCTTAGTGCGGACGCCCGCTCAACATAGAACACCTGAAAGCAGGACTCCTGCCCTCACACCGTTCACCGACTCCGGTCTCCAGGTACCTGGATCACAGGAGCACGCCACAACTCCCAACCGATAAACATGTGGAAATTTTCACTATTTATACATGATCATGTTAGGTACCGATACATAAACCATATTTGCATAAACGACATGTATGTATTTAAAAAAAAAACATTATTTAAAACATGCAATTAAAGTGAGAAACTACGGCTATCTATTTATAATATACATGTACACGTGGCAGTGTGTCCATATGGTTACGAGTACTAAAATTATTAGACTGAAGAAATTCAATCGGTCCTTATCATTAGAGTGCTATATTACTGTGAAAGAAAGAAAGAAAAAACATTGATAAAATAAGAGAGAAAAAAAGACAAAAATACAATTTTACAAATTTTGGTGAAATTTAACGTCGAAGGACGTCGCACAGCTAAATGTGGTTATTTGCATCATTTTAAGGATGACTTTTTTATGTTGATTTTTTTTTTCACGGTGGATACTCGAAATTTGTCTAAAAAATATCGGGAATTGTGTTTATTGTATGCGCACATGAGGCTATTCTACTACGTGTTTTGTTTGTTTTGGGTACATTAAGAATAAGAGACTTTTTCTTTTGAAAATGATCCTGCTGTGAAATAAATACAGTAGACATTGGTCCTTCCTCTTTCACAGAAAATACATAAATCTGTGATCAGCACCAATTTTTTTTTTTTTTCAAGTGCAGGAAAAAGAAGCCCAACTTGAAACAAAGACAAGAACTGACGATTTCCAGACTTGTGACCGGAGTTGACAGGTGAATTTAATTAGACATTTACAGAAAAGACAAAGAAAAATAATGATTCCTCTATACCTGTTCAGCGACATTGAAGTGATGCAAATAGTATTGTTTGCATAGAGAGAGACCTATCATTTCCTGGTGATTATAGAGTTCTTTGACATAAAACTACAATTTTCGGAGCCCCCCCCCCCCTCCCCCTCCTCCAAAAGAAAAGAGAACAAAAAAAAAGAGCCGAGTCCAATTATATTAGACAGGCTGCTGACAGATGCCTATTCACAGGCGCGATCCCACTACTGATCGACACGGGGACTTTTGCCTGCTGCGTTTCCGCCCTTGGCCTGTACGTCCCTCCTTAGACAACCTGGTCACACTGAGCTCCCTCGGTGTGCCCATATTGATACCGATCTTAGTGCGGACGCCCGCTCAACATAGAACACCTGAAAGCAGGACTCCTGCCCTCACACCGTTCACCGACTCCGGTCTCCAGGTACCTGGATCACAGGAGCACGCCACAACTCCCAACCGATAAACATGTGGAAATTTTCACTATTTATACATGATCATGTTAGGTACCGATACATAAACCATATTTGCATAAACGACATGTATGTATTTAAAAAAAAAACATTATTTAAAACATGCAATTAAAGTGAGAAACTACGGCTATCTATTTATAATATACATGTACACGTGGCAGTGTGTCCATATGGTTACGAGTACTAAAATTATTAGACTGAAGAAATTCAATCGGTCCTTATCATTAGAGTGCTATATTACTGTGAAAGAAAGAAAGAAAAAACATTGATAAAATAAGAGAGAAAAAAAGACAAAAATACAATTTTACAAATTTTGGTGAAATTTAACGTCGAAGGACGTCGCACAGCTAAATGTGGTTATTTGCATCATTTTAAGGATGACTTTTTTATGTTGATTTTTTTTTTCACGGTGGATACTCGAAATTTGTCTAAAAAATATCGGGAATTGTGTTTATTGTATGCGCACATGAGGCTATTCTACTACGTGTTTTGTTTGTTTTGGGTACATTAAGAATAAGAGACTTTTTCTTTTGAAAATGATCCTGCTGTGAAATAAATACAGTAGACATTGGTCCTTCCTCTTTCACAGAAAATACATAAATCTGTGATCAGCACCAATTTTTTTTTTTTTTCAAGTGCAGGAAAAAGAAGCCCAACTTGAAACAAAGACAAGAACTGACGATTTCCAGACTTGTGACCGGAGTTGACAGGTGAATTTAATTAGACATTTACAGAAAAGACAAAGAAAAATAATGATTCCTCTATACCTGTTCAGCGACATTGAAGTGATGCAAATAGTATTGTTTGCATAGAGAGAGACCTATCATTTCCTGGTGATTATAGAGTTCTTTGACATAAAACTACAATTTTCGGAGCCCCCCCCCCCCCTCCCCCTCCTCCAAAAGTTAAGAGAACAAAAAAAAAGAGCCGAGTCCAATTATATTAGACAGGCTGCTGACAGATGCCTATTCACAGGCGCGATCCCACTACTGATCGACACGGGGACTTTTGCCTGCTGCGTTTCCGCCCTTGGCCTGTACGTCCCTCCTTAGACAACCTGGTCACACTGAGCTCCCTCGGTGTGCCCATATTGATACCGATCTTAGTGCGGACGCCCGCTCAACATAGAACACCTGAAAGCAGGACTCCTGCCCTCACACCGTTCACCGACTCCGGTCTCCAGGTACCTGGATCACAGGAGCACGCCACAACTCCCAACCGATAAACATGTGGAAATTTTCACTATTTATACATGATCATGTTAGGTACCGATACATAAACCATATTTGCATAAACGACATGTATGTATTTAAAAAAAAAACATTATTTAAAACATGCAATTAAAGTGAGAAACTACGGCTATCTATTTATAATATACATGTACACGTGGCAGTGTGTCCATATGGTTACGAGTACTAAAATTATTAGACTGAAGAAATTCAATCGGTCCTTATCATTAGAGTGCTATATTACTGTGAAAGAAAGAAAGAAAAAACATTGATAAAATAAGAGAGAAAAAAAGACAAAAATACAATTTTACAAATTTTGGTGAAATTTAACGTCGAAGGACGTCGCACAGCTAAATGTGGTTATTTGCATCATTTTAAGGATGACTTTTTTATGTTGATTTTTTTTTTCACGGTGGATACTCGAAATTTGTCTAAAAAATATCGGGAATTGTGTTTATTGTATGCGCACATGAGGCTATTCTACTACGTGTTTTGTTTGTTTTGGGTACATTAAGAATAAGAGACTTTTTCTTTTGAAAATGATCCTGCTGTGAAATAAATACAGTAGACATTGGTCCTTCCTCTTTCACAGAAAATACATAAATCTGTGATCAGCACCATTTTTTTTTTTTTTCAAGTGCAGGAAAAAGAAGCCCAACTTGAAACAAAGACAAGAACTGACGATTTCCAGACTTGTGACCGGAGTTGACAGGTGAATTTAATTAGACATTTACAGAAAAGACAAAGAAAAATAATGATTCCTCTATACCTGTTCAGCGACATTGAAGTGATGCAAATAGTATTGTTTGCATAGAGAGAGACCTATCATTTCCTGGTGATTATAGAGTTCTTTGACATAAAACTACAATTTTCGGAGCCCCCCCCCCCTCCCCCTCCTCCAAAAGAAAAGAGAACAAAAAAAAAGAGCCGAGTCCAATTATATTAGACAGGCTGCTGACAGATGCCTATTCACAGGCGCGATCCCACTACTGATCGACACGGGGACTTTTGCCTGCTGCGTTTCCGCCCTTGGCCTGTACGTCCCTCCTTAGACAACCTGGTCACACTGAGCTCCCTCGGTGTGCCCATATTGATACCGATCTTAGTGCGGACGCCCGCTCAACATAGAACACCTGAAAGCAGGACTCCTGCCCTCACACCGTTCACCGACTCCGGTCTCCAGGTACCTGGATCACAGGAGCACGCCACAACTCCCAACCGATAAACATGTGGAAATTTTCACTATTTATACATGATCATGTTAGGTACCGATACATAAACCATATTTGCATAAACGACATGTATGTATTTAAAAAAAAAACATTATTTAAAACATGCAATTAAAGTGAGAAACTACGGCTATCTATTTATAATATACATGTACACGTGGCAGTGTGTCCATATGGTTACGAGTACTAAAATTATTAGACTGAAGAAATTCAATCGGTCCTTATCATTAGAGTGCTATATTACTGTGAAAGAAAGAAAGAAAAAACATTGATAAAATAAGAGAGAAAAAAAGACAAAAATACAATTTTACAAATTTTGGTGACATTTAACGTCGAAGGACGTCGCACAGCTAAATGTGGTTATTTGCATCATTTTAAGGATGACTTTTTTATGTTGATTTTTTTTTTCACGGTGGATACTCGAAATTTGTCTAAAAAATATCGGGAATTGTGTTTATTGTATGCGCACATGAGGCTATTCTACTACGTGTTTTGTTTGTTTTGGGTACATTAAGAATAAGAGACTTTTTCTTTTGAAAATGATCCTGCTGTGAAATAAATACAGTAGACATTGGTCCTTCCTCTTTCACAGAAAATACATAAATCTGTGATCAGCACCAATTTTTTTTTTTTTTCAAGTGCAGGAAAAAGAAGCCCAACTTGAAACAAAGACAAGAACTGACGATTTCCAGACTTGTGACCGGAGTTGACAGGTGAATTTAATTAGACATTTACAGAAAAGACAAAGAAAAATAATGATTCCTCTATACCTGTTCAGCGACATTGAAGTGATGCAAATAGTATTGTTTGCATAGAGAGAGACCTATCATTTCCTGGTGATTATAGAGTTCTTTGACATAAAACTACAATTTTCGGAGCCCCCCCCCCCCTCCCCCTCCTCCAAAAGAAAAGAGAACAAAAAAAAAGAGCCGAGTCCAATTATATTAGACAGGCTGCTGACAGATGCCTATTCACAGGCGCGATCCCACTACTGATCGACACGGGGACTTTTGCCTGCTGCGTTTCCGCCCTTGGCCTGTACGTCCCTCCTTAGACAACCTGGTCACACTGAGCTCCCTCGGTGTGCCCATATTGATACCGATCTTAGTGCGGACGCCCGCTCAACATAGAACACCTGAAAGCAGGACTCCTGCCCTCACACCGTTCACCGACTCCGGTCTCCAGGTACCTGGATCACAGGAGCACGCCACAACTCCCAACCGATAAACATGTGGAAATTTTCACTATTTATACATGATCATGTTAGGTACCGATACATAAACCATATTTGCATAAACGACATGTATGTATTTAAAAAAAAAACATTATTTAAAACATGCAATTAAAGTGAGAAACTACGGCTATCTATTTATAATATACATGTACACGTGGCAGTGTGTCCATATGGTTACGAGTACTAAAATTATTAGACTGAAGAAATTCAATCGGTCCTTATCATTAGAGTGCTATATTACTGTGAAAGAAAGAAAGAAAAAACATTGATAAAATAAGAGAGAAAAAAAGACAAAAATACAATTTTACAAATTTTGGTGAAATTTAACGTCGAAGGACGTCGCACAGCTAAATGTGGTTATTTGCATCATTTTAAGGATGACTTTTTTATGTTGATTTTTTTTTTCACGGTGGATACTCGAAATTTGTCTAAAAAATATCGGGAATTGTGTTTATTGTATGCGCACATGAGGCTATTCTACTACGTGTTTTGTTTGTTTTGGGTACATTAAGAATAAGAGACTTTTTCTTTTGAAAATGATCCTGCTGTGAAATAAATACAGTAGACATTGGTCCTTCCTCTTTCACAGAAAATACATAAATCTGTGATCAGCACCAATTTTTTTTTTTTTTCAAGTGCAGGAAAAAGAAGCCCAACTTGAAACAAAGACAAGAACTGACGATTTCCAGACTTGTGACCGGAGTTGACAGGTGAATTGAATTAGACATTTACAGAAAAGACAAAGAAAAATAATGATTCCTCTATACCTGTTCAGCGACATTGAAGTGATGCAAATAGTATTGTTTGCATAGAGAGAGACCTATCATTTCCTGGTGATTATAGAGTTCTTTGACATAAAACTACAATTTTCGGAGCCCCCCCCCCCTCCCCCTCCTCCAAAAGAAAAGAGAACAAAAAAAAAGAGCCGAGTCCAATTATATTAGACAGGCTGCTGACAGATGCCTATTCACAGGCGCGATCCCACTACTGATCGACACGGGGACTTTTGCCTGCTGCGTTTCCGCCCTTGGCCTGTACGTCCCTCCTTAGACAACCTGGTCACACTGAGCTCCCTCGGTGTGCCCATATTGATACCGATCTTAGTGCGGACGCCCGCTCAACATAGAACACCTGAAAGCAGGACTCCTGCCCTCACACCGTTCACCGACTCCGGTCTCCAGGTAGCTGGATCACAGGAGCACGCCACAACTCCCAACCGATAAACATGTGGAAATTTTCACTATTTATACATGATCATGTTAGGTACCGATACATAAACCATATTTGCATAAACGACATGTATGTATTTAAAAAAAAAACATTATTTAAAACATGCAATTAAAGTGAGAAACTACGGCTATCTATTTATAATATACATGTACACGTGGCAGTGTGTCCATATGGTTACGAGTACTAAAATTATTAGACTGAAGAAATTCAATCGGTCCTTATCATTAGAGTGCTATATTACTGTGAAAGAAAGAAAGAAAAAACATTGATAAAATAAGAGAGAAAAAAAGACAAAAATACAATTTTACAAATTTTGGTGAAATTTAACGTCGAAGGACGTCGCACAGCTAAATGTGGTTATTTGCATCATTTTAAGGATGACTTTTTTATGTTGATTTTTTTTTTCACGGTGGATACTCGAAATTTGTCTAAAAATATCGGGAATTGTGTTTATTGTATGCGCACATGAGGCTATTCTACTACGTGTTTTGTTTGTTTTGGGTACATTAAGAATAAGAGACTTTTTCTTTTGAAAATGATCCTGCTGTGAAATAAATACAGTAGACATTGGTCCTTCCTCTTTCACAGAAAATACATAAATCTGTGATCAGCACCAATTTTTTTTTTTTTTTCAAGTGCAGGAAAAAGAAGCCCAACTTGAAACAAAGACAAGAACTGACGATTTCCAGACTTGTGACCGGAGTTGACAGGTGAATTGAATTAGACATTTACAGAAAAGACAAAGAAAAATAATGATTCCTCTATACCTGTTCAGCGACATTGAAGTGATGCAAATAGTATTGTTTGCATAGAGAGAGACCTATCATTTCCTGGTGATTATAGAGTTCTTTGACATAAAACTACAATTTTCGGAGCCCCCCCCCCCCCCTCCCCCTCCTCCAAAAGAAAAGAGAACAAAAAAAAAGAGCCGAGTCCAATTATATTAGACAGGCTGCTGACAGATGCCTATTCACAGGCGCGATCCCACTACTGATCGACACGGGGACTTTTGCCTGCTGCGTTTCCGCCCTTGGCCTGTACGTCCCTCCTTAGACAACCTGGTCACACTGAGCTCCCTCGGTGTGCCCATATTGATACCGATCTTAGTGCGGACGCCCGCTCAACATAGAACACCTGAAAGCAGGACTCCTGCCCTCACACCGTTCACCGACTCCGGTCTCCAGGTAGCTGGATCACAGGAGCACGCCACAACTCCCAACCGATAAACATGTGGAAATTTTCACTATTTATACATGATCATGTTAGGTACCGATACATAAACCATATTTGCATAAACGACATGTATGTATTTAAAAAAAAAACATTATTTAAAACATGCAATTAAAGTGAGAAACTACGGCTATCTATTTATAATATACATGTACACGTGGCAGTGTGTCCATATGGTTACGAGTACTAAAATTATTAGACTGAAGAAATTCAATCGGTCCTTATCATTAGAGTGCTATATTACTGTGAAAGAAAGAAAGAAAAAACATTGATAAAATAAGAGAGAAAAAAAGACAAAAATACAATTTTACAAATTTTGGTGAAATTTAACGTCGAAGGACGTCGCACAGCTAAATGTGGTTATTTGCATCATTTTAAGGATGACTTTTTTATGTTGATTTTTTTTTTCACGGTGGATACTCGAAATTTGTCTAAAAAATATCGGGAATTGTGTTTATTGTATGCGCACATGAGGCTATTCTACTACGTGTTTTGTTTGTTTTGGGTACATTAAGAATAAGAGACTTTTTCTTTTGAAAATGATCCTGCTGTGAAATAAATACAGTAGACATTGGTCCTTCCTCTTTCACAGAAAATACATAAATCTGTGATCAGCACCAATTTTTTTTTTTTTTTCAAGTGCAGGAAAAAGAAGCCCAACTTGAAACAAAGACAAGAACTGACGATTTCCAGACTTGTGACCGGAGTTGACAGGTGAATTGAATTAGACATTTACAGAAAAGACAAAGAAAAATAATGATTCCTCTATACCTGTTCAGCGACATTGAAGTGATGCAAATAGTATTGTTTGCATAGAGAGAGACCTATCATTTCCTGGTGATTATAGAGTTCTTTGACATAAAACTACAATTTTCGGAGCCCCCCCCCCCCCCCTCCCCCTCCTCCAAAAGAAAAGAGAACAAAAAAAAAGAGCCGAGTCCAATTATATTAGACAGGCTGCTGACAGATGCCTATTCACAGGCGCGATCCCACTACTGATCGACACGGGGACTTTTGCCTGCTGCGTTTCCGCCCTTGGCCTGTACGTCCCTCCTTAGACAACCTGGTCACACTGAGCTCCCTCGGTGTGCCCATATTGATACCGATCTTAGTGCGGACGCCCGCTCAACATAGAACACCTGAAAGCAGGACTCCTGCCCTCACACCGTTCACCGACTCCGGTCTCCAGGTAGCTGGATCACAGGAGCACGCCACAACTCCCAACCGATAAACATGTGGAAATTTTCACTATTTATACATGATCATGTTAGGTACCGATACATAAACCATATTTGCATAAACGACATGTATGTATTTAAAAAAAAAACATTATTTAAAACATGCAATTAAAGTGAGAAACTACGGCTATCTATTTATAATATACATGTACACGTGGCAGTGTGTCCATATGGTTACGAGTACTAAAATTATTAGACTGAAGAAATTCAATCGGTCCTTATCATTAGAGTGCTATATTACTGTGAAAGAAAGAAAGAAAAAACATTGATAAAATAAGAGAGAAAAAAAGGCAAAAATACAATTTTACAAATTTTGGTGAAATTTAACGTCGAAGGACGTCGCACAGCTAAATGTGGTTATTTGCATCATTTTAAGGATGACTTTTTTATGTTGATTTTTTTTTTCACGGTGGATACTCGAAATTTGTCTAAAAAATATCGGGAATTGTGTTTATTGTATGCGCACATGAGGCTATTCTACTACGTGTTTTGTTTGTTTTGGGTACATTAAGAATAAGAGACTTTTTCTTTTGAAAATGATCCTGCTGTGAAATAAATACAGTAGACATTGGTCCTTCCTCTTTCACAGAAAATACATAAATCTGTGATCAGCACCAATTTTTTTTTTTTTTTCAAGTGCAGGAAAAAGAAGCCCAACTTGAAACAAAGACAAGAACTGACGATTTCCAGACTTGTGACCGGAGTTGACAGGTGAATTGAATTAGACATTTACAGAAAAGACAAAGAAAAATAATGATTCCTCTATACCTGTTCAGCGACATTGAAGTGATGCAAATAGTATTGTTTGCATAGAGAGAGACCTATCATTTCCTGGTGATTATAGAGTTCTTTGACATAAAACTACAATTTTCGGAGCCCCCCCCCCCCCCCTCCCCCTCCTCCAAAAGAAAAGAGAACAAAAAAAAAGAGCCGAGTCCAATTATATTAGACAGGCTGCTGACAGATGCCTATTCACAGGCGCGATCCCACTACTGATCGACACGGGGACTTTTGCCTGCTGCGTTTCCGCCCTTGGCCTGTACGTCCCTCCTTAGACAACCTGGTCACACTGAGCTCCCTCGGTGTGCCCATATTGATACCGATCTTAGTGCGGACGCCCGCTCAACATAGAACACCTGAAAGCAGGACTCCTGCCCTCACACCGTTCACCGACTCCGGTCTCCAGGTAGCTGGATCACAGGAGCACGCCACAACTCCCAACCGATAAACATGTGGAAATTTTCACTATTTATACATGATCATGTTAGGTACCGATACATAAACCATATTTGCATAAACGACATGTATGTATTTAAAAAAAAAACATTATTTAAAACATGCAATTAAAGTGAGAAACTACGGCTATCTATTTATAATATACATGTACACGTGGCAGTGTGTCCATATGGTTACGAGTACTAAAATTATTAGACTGAAGAAATTCAATCGGTCCTTATCATTAGAGTGCTATATTACTGTGAAAGAAAGAAAGAAAAAACATTGATAAAATAAGAGAGAAAAAAAGACAAAAATACAATTTTACAAATTTTGGTGAAATTTAACGTCGAAGGACGTCGCACAGCTAAATGTGGTTATTTGCATCATTTTAAGGATGACTTTTTTATGTTGATTTTTTTTTTCACGGTGGATACTCGAAATTTGTCTAAAAAATATCGGGAATTGTGTTTATTGTATGCGCACATGAGGCTATTCTACTACGTGTTTTGTTTGTTTTGGGTACATTAAGAATAAGAGACTTTTTCTTTTGAAAATGATCCTGCTGTGAAATAAATACAGTAGACATTGGTCCTTCCTCTTTCACAGAAAATACATAAATCTGTGATCAGCACCAATTTTTTTTTTTTTTCAAGTGCAGGAAAAAGAAGCCCAACTTGAAACAAAGACAAGAACTGACGATTTCCAGACTTGTGACCGGAGTTGACAGGTGAATTGAATTAGACATTTACAGAAAAGACAAAGAAAAATAATGATTCCTCTATACCTGTTCAGCGACATTGAAGTGATGCAAATAGTATTGTTTGCATAGAGAGAGACCTATCATTTCCTGGTGATTATAGAGTTCTTTGACATAAAACTACAATTTTCGGAGCCCCCCCCCCCCTCCCCCTCCTCCAAAAGAAAAGAGAACAAAAAAAAAGAGCCGAGTCCAATTATATTAGACAGGCTGCTGACAGATGCCTATTCACAGGCGCGATCCCACTACTGATCGACACGGGGACTTTTGCCTGCTGCGTTTCCGCCCTTGGCCTGTACGTCCCTCCTTAGACAACCTGGTCACACTGAGCTCCCTCGGTGTGCCCATATTGATACCGATCTTAGTGCGGACGCCCGCTCAACATAGAACACCTGAAAGCAGGACTCCTGCCCTCACACCGTTCACCGACTCCGGTCTCCAGGTAGCTGGATCACAGGAGCACGCCACAACTCCCAACCGATAAACATGTGGAAATTTTCACTATTTATACATGATCATGTTAGGTACCGATACATAAACCATATTTGCATAAACGACATGTATGTATTTAAAAAAAAAACATTATTTAAAACATGCAATTAAAGTGAGAAACTACGGCTATCTATTTATAATATACATGTACACGTGGCAGTGTGTCCATATGGTTACGAGTACTAAAATTATTAGACTGAAGAAATTCAATCGGTCCTTATCATTAGAGTGCTATATTACTGTGAAAGAAAGAAAGAAAAAACATTGATAAAATAAGAGAGAAAAAAAGACAAAAATACAATTTTACAAATTTTGGTGAAATTTAACGTCGAAGGACGTCGCACAGCTAAATGTGGTTATTTGCATCATTTTAAGGATGACTTTTTTATGTTGATTTTTTTTTCACGGTGGATACTCGAAATTTGTCTAAAAAATATCGGGAATTGTGTTTATTGTATGCGCACATGAGGCTATTCTACTACGTGTTTTGTTTGTTTTGGGTACATTAAGAATAAGAGACTTTTTCTTTTGAAAATGATCCTGCTGTGAAATAAATACAGTAGACATTGGTCCTTCCTCTTTCACAGAAAATACATAAATCTGTGATCAGCACCAATTTTTTTTTTTTTTTCAAGTGCAGGAAAAAGAAGCCCAACTTGAAACAAAGACAAGAACTGACGATTTCCAGACTTGTGACCGGAGTTGACAGGTGAATTGAATTAGACATTTACAGAAAAGACAAAGAAAAATAATGATTCCTCTATACCTGTTCAGCGACATTGAAGTGATGCAAATAGTATTGTTTGCATAGAGAGAGACCTATCATTTCCTGGTGATTATAGAGTTCTTTGACATAAAACTACAATTTTCGGAGCCCCCCCCCCCCCCTCCCCCTCCTCCAAAAGAAAAGAGAACAAAAAAAAAGAGCCGAGTCCAATTATATTAGACAGGCTGCTGACAGATGCCTATTCACAGGCGCGATCCCACTACTGATCGACACGGGGACTTTTGCCTGCTGCGTTTCCGCCCTTGGCCTGTACGTCCCTCCTTAGACAACCTGGTCACACTGAGCTCCCTCGGTGTGCCCATATTGATACCGATCTTAGTGCGGACGCCCGCTCAACATAGAACACCTGAAAGCAGGACTCCTGCCCTCACACCGTTCACCGACTCCGGTCTCCAGGTAGCTGGATCACAGGAGCACGCCACAACTCCCAACCGATAAACATGTGGAAATTTTCACTATTTATACATGATCATGTTAGGTACCGATACATAAACCATATTTGCATAAACGACATGTATGTATTTAAAAAAAAAACATTATTTAAAACATGCAATTAAAGTGAGAAACTACGGCTATCTATTTATAATATACATGTACACGTGGCAGTGTGTCCATATGGTTACGAGTACTAAAATTATTAGACTGAAGAAATTCAATCGGTCCTTATCATTAGAGTGCTATATTACTGTGAAAGAAAGAAAGAAAAAACATTGATAAAATAAGAGAGAAAAAAAGACAAAAATACAATTTTACAAATTTTGGTGAAATTTAACGTCGAAGGACGTCGCACAGCTAAATGTGGTTATTTGCATCATTTTAAGGATGACTTTTTTATGTTGATTTTTTTTTTCACGGTGGATACTCGAAATTTGTCTAAAAAATATCGGGAATTGTGTTTATTGTATGCGCACATGAGGCTATTCTACTACGTGTTTTGTTTGTTTTGGGTACATTAAGAATAAGAGACTTTTTCTTTTGAAAATGATCCTGCTGTGAAATAAATACAGTAGACATTGGTCCTTCCTCTTTCACAGAAAATACATAAATCTGTGATCAGCACCAATTTTTTTTTTTTTTTCAAGTGCAGGAAAAAGAAGCCCAACTTGAAACAAAGACAAGAACTGACGATTTCCAGACTTGTGACCGGAGTTGACAGGTGAATTGAATTAGACATTTACAGAAAAGACAAAGAAAAATAATGATTCCTCTATACCTGTTCAGCGACATTGAAGTGATGCAAATAGTATTGTTTGCATAGAGAGAGACCTATCATTTCCTGGTGATTATAGAGTTCTTTGACATAAAACTACAATTTTCGGAGCCCCCCCCCCCCTCCCCCTCCTCCAAAAGAAAAGAGAACAAAAAAAAAGAGCCGAGTCCAATTATATTAGACAGGCTGCTGACAGATGCCTATTCACAGGCGCGATCCCACTACTGATCGACACGGGGACTTTTGCCTGCTGCGTTTCCGCCCTTGGCCTGTACGTCCCTCCTTAGACAACCTGGTCACACTGAGCTCCCTCGGTGTGCCCATATTGATACCGATCTTAGTGCGGACGCCCGCTCAACATAGAACACCTGAAAGCAGGACTCCTGCCCTCACACCGTTCACCGACTCCGGTCTCCAGGTAGCTGGATCACAGGAGCACGCCACAACTCCCAACCGATAAACATGTGGAAATTTTCACTATTTATACATGATCATGTTAGGTACCGATACATAAACCATATTTGCATAAACGACATGTATGTATTTAAAAAAAAAAACATTATTTAAAACATGCAATTAAAGTGAGAAACTACGGCTATCTATTTATAATATACATGTACACGTGGCAGTGTGTCCATATGGTTACGAGTACTAAAATTATTAGACTGAAGAAATTCAATCGGTCCTTATCATTAGAGTGCTATATTACTGTGAAAGAAAGAAAGAAAAAACATTGATAAAATAAGAGAGAAAAAAAGACAAAAATACAATTTTACAAATTTTGGTGAAATTTAACGTCGAAGGACGTCGCACAGCTAAATGTGGTTATTTGCATCATTTTAAGGATGACTTTTTTATGTTGATTTTTTTTTTCACGGTGGATACTCGAAATTTGTCTAAAAAATATCGGGAATTGTGTTTATTGTATGCGCACATGAGGCTATTCTACTACGTGTTTTGTTTGTTTTGGGTACATTAAGAATAAGAGACTTTTTCTTTTGAAAATGATCCTGCTGTGAAATAAATACAGTAGACATTGGTCCTTCCTCTTTCACAGAAAATACATAAATCTGTGATCAGCACCAATTTTTTTTTTTTTTCAAGTGCAGGAAAAAGAAGCCCAACTTGAAACAAAGACAAGAACTGACGATTTCCAGACTTGTGACCGGAGTTGACAGGTGAATTGAATTAGACATTTACAGAAAAGACAAAGAAAAATAATGATTCCTCTATACCTGTTCAGCGACATTGAAGTGATGCAAATAGTATTGTTTGCATAGAGAGAGACCTATCATTTCCTGGTGATTATAGAGTTCTTTGACATAAAACTACAATTTTCGGAGCCCCCCCCCCCCCTCCCCCTCCTCCAAAAGAAAAGAGAACAAAAAAAAAGAGCCGAGTCCAATTATATTAGACAGGCTGCTGACAGATGCCTATTCACAGGCGCGATCCCACTACTGATCGACACGGGGACTTTTGCCTGCTGCGTTTCCGCCCTTGGCCTGTACGTCCCTCCTTAGACAACCTGGTCACACTGAGCTCCCTCGGTGTGCCCATATTGATACCGATCTTAGTGCGGACGCCCGCTCAACATAGAACACCTGAAAGCAGGACTCCTGCCCTCACACCGTTCACCGACTCCGGTCTCCAGGTAGCTGGATCACAGGAGCACGCCACAACTCCCAACCGATAAACATGTGGAAATTTTCACTATTTATACATGATCATGTTAGGTACCGATACATAAACCATATTTGCATAAACGACATGTATGTATTTAAAAAAAAAACATTATTTAAAACATGCAATTAAAGTGAGAAACTACGGCTATCTATTTATAATATACATGTACACGTGGCAGTGTGTCCATATGGTTACGAGTACTAAAATTATTAGACTGAAGAAATTCAATCGGTCCTTATCATTAGAGTGCTATATTACTGTGAAAGAAAGAAAGAAAAAACATTGATAAAATAAGAGAGAAAAAAAGACAAAAATACAATTTTACAAATTTTGGTGAAATTTAACGTCGAAGGACGTCGCACAGCTAAATGTGGTTATTTGCATCATTTTAAGGATGACTTTTTTATGTTGATTTTTTTTTTCACGGTGGATACTCGAAATTTGTCTAAAAAATATCGGGAATTGTGTTTATTGTATGCGCACATGAGGCTATTCTACTACGTGTTTTGTTTGTTTTGGGTACATTAAGAATAAGAGACTTTTTCTTTTGAAAATGATCCTGCTGTGAAATAAATACAGTAGACATTGGTCCTTCCTCTTTCACAGAAAATACATAAATCTGTGATCAGCACCAATTTTTTTTTTTTTTCAAGTGCAGGAAAAAGAAGCCCAACTTGAAACAAAGACAAGAACTGACGATTTCCAGACTTGTGACCGGAGTTGACAGGTGAATTGAATTAGACATTTACAGAAAAGACAAAGAAAAATAATGATTCCTCTATACCTGTTCAGCGACATTGAAGTGATGCAAATAGTATTGTTTGCATAGAGAGAGACCTATCATTTCCTGGTGATTATAGAGTTCTTTGACATAAAACTACAATTTTCGGAGCCCCCCCCCCCCCCCCCTCCCCCTCCTCCAAAAGAAAAGAGAACAAAAAAAAAGAGCCGAGTCCAATTATATTAGACAGGCTGCTGACAGATGCCTATTCACAGGCGCGATCCCACTACTGATCGACACGGGGACTTTTGCCTGCTGCGTTTCCGCCCTTGGCCTGTACGTCCCTCCTTAGACAACCTGGTCACACTGAGCTCCCTCGGTGTGCCCATATTGATACCGATCTTAGTGCGGACGCCCGCTCAACATAGAACACCTGAAAGCAGGACTCCTGCCCTCACACCGTTCACCGACTCCGGTCTCCAGGTAGCTGGATCACAGGAGCACGCCACAACTCCCAACCGATAAACATGTGGAAATTTTCACTATTTATACATGATCATGTTAGGTACCGATACATAAACCATATTTGCATAAACGACATGTATGTATTTAAAAAAAAAACATTATTTAAAACATGCAATTAAAGTGAGAAACTACGGCTATCTATTTATAATATACATGTACACGTGGCAGTGTGTCCATATGGTTACGAGTACTAAAATTATTAGACTGAAGAAATTCAATCGGTCCTTATCATTAGAGTGCTATATTACTGTGAAAGAAAGAAAGAAAAAACATTGATAAAATAAGAGAGAAAAAAAGACAAAAATACAATTTTACAAATTTTGGTGAAATTTAACGTCGAAGGACGTCGCACAGCTAAATGTGGTTATTTGCATCATTTTAAGGATGACTTTTTTATGTTGATTTTTTTTTTCACGGTGGATACTCGAAATTTGTCTAAAAAATATCGGGAATTGTGTTTATTGTATGCGCACATGAGGCTATTCTACTACGTGTTTTGTTTGTTTTGGGTACATTAAGAATAAGAGACTTTTTCTTTTGAAAATGATCCTGCTGTGAAATAAATACAGTAGACATTGGTCCTTCCTCTTTCACAGAAAATACATAAATCTGTGATCAGCACCAATTTTTTTTTTTTTTTCAAGTGCAGGAAAAAGAAGCCCAACTTGAAACAAAGACAAGAACTGACGATTTCCAGACTTGTGACCGGAGTTGACAGGTGAATTGAATTAGACATTTACAGAAAAGACAAAGAAAAATAATGATTCCTCTATACCTGTTCAGCGACATTGAAGTGATGCAAATAGTATTGTTTGCATAGAGAGAGACCTATCATTTCCTGGTGATTATAGAGTTCTTTGACATAAAACTACAATTTTCGGAGCCCCCCCCCCCCCTCCCCCTCCTCCAAAAGAAAAGAGAACAAAAAAAAAGAGCCGAGTCCAATTATATTAGACAGGCTGCTGACAGATGCCTATTCACAGGCGCGATCCCACTACTGATCGACACGGGGACTTTTGCCTGCTGCGTTTCCGCCCTTGGCCTGTACGTCCCTCCTTAGACAACCTGGTCACACTGAGCTCCCTCGGTGTGCCCATATTGATACCGATCTTAGTGCGGACGCCCGCTCAACATAGAACACCTGAAAGCAGGACTCCTGCCCTCACACCGTTCACCGACTCCGGTCTCCAGGTAGCTGGATCACAGGAGCACGCCACAACTCCCAACCGATAAACATGTGGAAATTTTCACTATTTATACATGATCATGTTAGGTACCGATACATAAACCATATTTGCATAAACGACATGTATGTATTTAAAAAAAAAACATTATTTAAAACATGCAATTAAAGTGAGAAACTACGGCTATCTATTTATAATATACATGTACACGTGGCAGTGTGTCCATATGGTTACGAGTACTAAAATTATTAGACTGAAGAAATTCAATCGGTCCTTATCATTAGAGTGCTATATTACTGTGAAAGAAAGAAAGAAAAAACATTGATAAAATAAGAGAGAAAAAAAGACAAAAATACAATTTTACAAATTTTGGTGAAATTTAACGTCGAAGGACGTCGCACAGCTAAATGTGGTTATTTGCATCATTTTAAGGATGACTTTTTTATGTTGATTTTTTTTTTCACGGTGGATACTCGAAATTTGTCTAAAAAATATCGGGAATTGTGTTTATTGTATGCGCACATGAGGCTATTCTACTACGTGTTTTGTTTGTTTTGGGTACATTAAGAATAAGAGACTTTTTCTTTTGAAAATGATCCTGCTGTGAAATAAATACAGTAGACATTGGTCCTTCCTCTTTCACAGAAAATACATAAATCTGTGATCAGCACCAATTTTTTTTTTTTTTCAAGTGCAGGAAAAAGAAGCCCAACTTGAAACAAAGACAAGAACTGACGATTTCCAGACTTGTGACCGGAGTTGACAGGTGAATTGAATTAGACATTTACAGAAAAGACAAAGAAAAATAATGATTCCTCTATACCTGTTCAGCGACATTGAAGTGATGCAAATAGTATTGTTTGCATAGAGAGAGACCTATCATTTCCTGGTGATTATAGAGTTCTTTGACATAAAACTACAATTTTCGGAGCCCCCCCCCCCTCCCCCTCCTCCAAAAGAAAAGAGAACAAAAAAAAAGAGCCGAGTCCAATTATATTAGACAGGCTGCTGACAGATGCCTATTCACAGGCGCGATCCCACTACTGATCGACACGGGGACTTTTGCCTGCTGCGTTTCCGCCCTTGGCCTGTACGTCCCTCCTTAGACAACCTGGTCACACTGAGCTCCCTCGGTGTGCCCATATTGATACCGATCTTAGTGCGGACGCCCGCTCAACATAGAACACCTGAAAGCAGGACTCCTGCCCTCACACCGTTCACCGACTCCGGTCTCCAGGTAGCTGGATCACAGGAGCACGCCACAACTCCCAACCGATAAACATGTGGAAATTTTCACTATTTATACATGATCATGTTAGGTACCGATACATAAACCATATTTGCATAAACGACATGTATGTATTTAAAAAAAAAACATTATTTAAAACATGCAATTAAAGTGAGAAACTACGGCTATCTATTTATAATATACATGTACACGTGGCAGTGTGTCCATATGGTTACGAGTACTAAAATTATTAGACTGAAGAAATTCAATCGGTCCTTATCATTAGAGTGCTATATTACTGTGAAAGAAAGAAAGAAAAAACATTGATAAAATAAGAGAGAAAAAAAGACAAAAATACAATTTTACAAATTTTGGTGAAATTTAACGTCGAAGGACGTCGCACAGCTAAATGTGGTTATTTGCATCATTTTAAGGATGACTTTTTTATGTTGATTTTTTTTTTCACGGTGGATACTCGAAATTTGTCTAAAAAATATCGGGAATTGTGTTTATTGTATGCGCACATGAGGCTATTCTACTACGTGTTTTGTTTGTTTTGGGTACATTAAGAATAAGAGACTTTTTCTTTTGAAAATGATCCTGCTGTGAAATAAATACAGTAGACATTGGTCCTTCCTCTTTCACAGAAAATACATAAATCTGTGATCAGCACCAATTTTTTTTTTTTTTCAAGTGCAGGAAAAAGAAGCCCAACTTGAAACAAAGACAAGAACTGACGATTTCCAGACTTGTGACCGGAGTTGACAGGTGAATTGAATTAGACATTTACAGAAAAGACAAAGAAAAATAATGATTCCTCTATACCTGTTCAGCGACATTGAAGTGATGCAAATAGTATTGTTTGCATAGAGAGAGACCTATCATTTCCTGGTGATTATAGAGTTCTTTGACATAAAACTACAATTTTCGGAGCCCCCCCCCCCCTCCCCCTCCTCCAAAAGAAAAGAGAACAAAAAAAAAGAGCCGAGTCCAATTATATTAGACAGGCTGCTGACAGATGCCTATTCACAGGCGCGATCCCACTACTGATCGACACGGGGACTTTTGCCTGCTGCGTTTCCGCCCTTGGCCTGTACGTCCCTCCTTAGACAACCTGGTCACACTGAGCTCCCTCGGTGTGCCCATATTGATACCGATCTTAGTGCGGACGCCCGCTCAACATAGAACACCTGAAAGCAGGACTCCTGCCCTCACACCGTTCACCGACTCCGGTCTCCAGGTAGCTGGATCACAGGAGCACGCCACAACTCCCAACCGATAAACATGTGGAAATTTTCACTATTTATACATGATCATGTTAGGTACCGATACATAAACCATATTTGCATAAACGACATGTATGTATTTAAAAAAAAAACATTATTTAAAACATGCAATTAAAGTGAGAAACTACGGCTATCTATTTATAATATACATGTACACGTGGCAGTGTGTCCATATGGTTACGAGTACTAAAATTATTAGACTGAAGAAATTCAATCGGTCCTTATCATTAGAGTGCTATATTACTGTGAAAGAAAGAAAGAAAAAACATTGATAAAATAAGAGAGAAAAAAAGACAAAAATACAATTTTACAAATTTTGGTGAAATTTAACGTCGAAGGACGTCGCACAGCTAAATGTGGTTATTTGCATCATTTTAAGGATGACTTTTTTATGTTGATTTTTTTTTTCACGGTGGATACTCGAAATTTGTCTAAAAAATATCGGGAATTGTGTTTATTGTATGCGCACATGAGGCTATTCTACTACGTGTTTTGTTTGTTTTGGGTACATTAAGAATAAGAGACTTTTTCTTTTGAAAATGATCCTGCTGTGAAATAAATACAGTAGACATTGGTCCTTCCTCTTTCACAGAAAATACATAAATCTGTGATCAGCACCAATTTTTTTTTTTTTTCAAGTGCAGGAAAAAGAAGCCCAACTTGAAACAAAGACAAGAACTGACGATTTCCAGACTTGTGACCGGAGTTGACAGGTGAATTGAATTAGACATTTACAGAAAAGACAAAGAAAAATAATGATTCCTCTATACCTGTTCAGCGACATTGAAGTGATGCAAATAGTATTGTTTGCATAGAGAGAGACCTATCATTTCCTGGTGATTATAGAGTTCTTTGACATAAAACTACAATTTTCGGAGCCCCCCCCCCCCTCCCCCTCCTCCAAAAGAAAAGAGAACAAAAAAAAAGAGCCGAGTCCAATTATATTAGACAGGCTGCTGACAGATGCCTATTCACAGGCGCGATCCCACTACTGATCGACACGGGGACTTTTGCCTGCTGCGTTTCCGCCCTTGGCCTGTACGTCCCTCCTTAGACAACCTGGTCACACTGAGCTCCCTCGGTGTGCCCATATTGATACCGATCTTAGTGCGGACGCCCGCTCAACATAGAACACCTGAAAGCAGGACTCCTGCCCTCACACCGTTCACCGACTCCGGTCTCCAGGTAGCTGGATCACAGGAGCACGCCACAACTCCCAACCGATAAACATGTGGAAATTTTCACTATTTATACATGATCATGTTAGGTACCGATACATAAACCATATTTGCATAAACGACATGTATGTATTTAAAAAAAAAACATTATTTAAAACATGCAATTAAAGTGAGAAACTACGGCTATCTATTTATAATATACATGTACACGTGGCAGTGTGTCCATATGGTTACGAGTACTAAAATTATTAGACTGAAGAAATTCAATCGGTCCTTATCATTAGAGTGCTATATTACTGTGAAAGAAAGAAAGAAAAAACATTGATAAAATAAGAGAGAAAAAAAGACAAAAATACAATTTTACAAATTTTGGTGAAATTTAACGTCGAAGGACGTCGCACAGCTAAATGTGGTTATTTGCATCATTTTAAGGATGACTTTTTTATGTTGATTTTTTTTTTCACGGTGGATACTCGAAATTTGTCTAAAAAATATCGGGAATTGTGTTTATTGTATGCGCACATGAGGCTATTCTACTACGTGTTTTGTTTGTTTTGGGTACATTAAGAATAAGAGACTTTTTCTTTTGAAAATGATCCTGCTGTGAAATAAATACAGTAGACATTGGTCCTTCCTCTTTCACAGAAAATACATAAATCTGTGATCAGCACCAATTTTTTTTTTTTTTTCAAGTGCAGGAAAAAGAAGCCCAACTTGAAACAAAGACAAGAACTGACGATTTCCAGACTTGTGACCGGAGTTGACAGGTGAATTGAATTAGACATTTACAGAAAAGACAAAGAAAAATAATGATTCCTCTATACCTGTTCAGCGACATTGAAGTGATGCAAATAGTATTGTTTGCATAGAGAGAGACCTATCATTTCCTGGTGATTATAGAGTTCTTTGACATAAAACTACAATTTTCGGAGCCCCCCCCCCCCCTCCCCCTCCTCCAAAAGAAAAGAGAACAAAAAAAAAGAGCCGAGTCCAATTATATTAGACAGGCTGCTGACAGATGCCTATTCACAGGCGCGATCCCACTACTGATCGACACGGGGACTTTTGCCTGCTGCGTTTCCGCCCTTGGCCTGTACGTCCCTCCTTAGACAACCTGGTCACACTGAGCTCCCTCGGTGTGCCCATATTGATACCGATCTTAGTGCGGACGCCCGCTCAACATAGAACACCTGAAAGCAGGACTCCTGCCCTCACACCGTTCACCGACTCCGGTCTCCAGGTAGCTGGATCACAGGAGCACGCCACAACTCCCAACCGATAAACATGTGGAAATTTTCACTATTTATACATGATCATGTTAGGTACCGATACATAAACCATATTTGCATAAACGACATGTATGTATTTAAAAAAAAAACATTATTTAAAACATGCAATTAAAGTGAGAAACTACGGCTATCTATTTATAATATACATGTACACGTGGCAGTGTGTCCATATGGTTACGAGTACTAAAATTATTAGACTGAAGAAATTCAATCGGTCCTTATCATTAGAGTGCTATATTACTGTGAAAGAAAGAAAGAAAAAACATTGATAAAATAAGAGAGAAAAAAAGACAAAAATACAATTTTACAAATTTTGGTGAAATTTAACGTCGAAGGACGTCGCACAGCTAAATGTGGTTATTTGCATCATTTTAAGGATGACTTTTTTATGTTGATTTTTTTTTTCACGGTGGATACTCGAAATTTGTCTAAAAAATATCGGGAATTGTGTTTATTGTATGCGCACATGAGGCTATTCTACTACGTGTTTTGTTTGTTTTGGGTACATTAAGAATAAGAGACTTTTTCTTTTGAAAATGATCCTGCTGTGAAATAAATACAGTAGACATTGGTCCTTCCTCTTTCACAGAAAATACATAAATCTGTGATCAGCACCAATTTTTTTTTTTTTTTCAAGTGCAGGAAAAAGAAGCCCAACTTGAAACAAAGACAAGAACTGACGATTTCCAGACTTGTGACCGGAGTTGACAGGTGAATTGAATTAGACATTTACAGAAAAGACAAAGAAAAATAATGATTCCTCTATACCTGTTCAGCGACATTGAAGTGATGCAAATAGTATTGTTTGCATAGAGAGAGACCTATCATTTCCTGGTGATTATAGAGTTCTTTGACATAAAACTACAATTTTCGGAGCCCCCCCCCCCTCCCCCTCCTCCAAAAGAAAAGAGAACAAAAAAAAAGAGCCGAGTCCAATTATATTAGACAGGCTGCTGACAGATGCCTATTCACAGGCGCGATCCCACTACTGATCGACACGGGGACTTTTGCCTGCTGCGTTTCCGCCCTTGGCCTGTACGTCCCTCCTTAGACAACCTGGTCACACTGAGCTCCCTCGGTGTGCCCATATTGATACCGATCTTAGTGCGGACGCCCGCTCAACATAGAACACCTGAAAGCAGGACTCCTGCCCTCACACCGTTCACCGACTCCGGTCTCCAGGTAGCTGGATCACAGGAGCACGCCACAACTCCCAACCGATAAACATGTGGAAATTTTCACTATTTATACATGATCATGTTAGGTACCGATACATAAACCATATTTGCATAAACGACATGTATGTATTTAAAAAAAAAACATTATTTAAAACATGCAATTAAAGTGAGAAACTACGGCTATCTATTTATAATATACATGTACACGTGGCAGTGTGTCCATATGGTTACGAGTACTAAAATTATTAGACTGAAGAAATTCAATCGGTCCTTATCATTAGAGTGCTATATTACTGTGAAAGAAAGAAAGAAAAAACATTGATAAAATAAGAGAGAAAAAAAGACAAAAATACAATTTTACAAATTTTGGTGAAATTTAACGTCGAAGGACGTCGCACAGCTAAATGTGGTTATTTGCATCATTTTAAGGATGACTTTTTTATGTTGATTTTTTTTTTCACGGTGGATACTCGAAATTTGTCTAAAAAATATCGGGAATTGTGTTTATTGTATGCGCACATGAGGCTATTCTACTACGTGTTTTGTTTGTTTTGGGTACATTAAGAATAAGAGACTTTTTCTTTTGAAAATGATCCTGCTGTGAAATAAATACAGTAGACATTGGTCCTTCCTCTTTCACAGAAAATACATAAATCTGTGATCAGCACCAATTTTTTTTTTTTTTTCAAGTGCAGGAAAAAGAAGCCCAACTTGAAACAAAGACAAGAACTGACGATTTCCAGACTTGTGACCGGAGTTGACAGGTGAATTGAATTAGACATTTACAGAAAAGACAAAGAAAAATAATGATTCCTCTATACCTGTTCAGCGACATTGAAGTGATGCAAATAGTATTGTTTGCATAGAGAGAGACCTATCATTTCCTGGTGATTATAGAGTTCTTTGACATAAAACTACAATTTTCGGAGCCCCCCCCCCCCCTCCCCCTCCTCCAAAAGAAAAGAGAACAAAAAAAAAGAGCCGAGTCCAATTATATTAGACAGGCTGCTGACAGATGCCTATTCACAGGCGCGATCCCACTACTGATCGACACGGGGACTTTTGCCTGCTGCGTTTCCGCCCTTGGCCTGTACGTCCCTCCTTAGACAACCTGGTCACACTGAGCTCCCTCGGTGTGCCCATATTGATACCGATCTTAGTGCGGACGCCCGCTCAACATAGAACACCTGAAAGCAGGACTCCTGCCCTCACACCGTTCACCGACTCCGGTCTCCAGGTAGCTGGATCACTTTTTTTTTTTTTTTTTTTTTTTTATCATTAATAAAATTTTTATTACATATTTACATACTGTCACCATTGAGACATTCCTCGTTGGTGAGAATTTTGCTATATACAGAGTTGTTAGTAGTTATCCTCCTACATTAGTAAAAAAATAAAATACATCTAGATGTACATGTTTTAAAAGTTAAAAGAATTATATACAGCATAATATGTTGTTTTTTTTATGGCGATTCATTTTTCAAAAAAGTCTGTATGAATAGACGGTGGACAAATTCTATATTGAAAGCGAGACAACTCCAAAATATTTTCAAAAGTCAAACACACCTAAGTGCGATCGATAATTTTACGTTGGAATGTGATCTATTGTTCTAACAACCAATCAAATAGAAGTAACTGTCTAGACAAACAAAACTATGTTGTCGTTTTGAATATCTAATAAAGTGTTTTTGTGTAAAAAATATTTGTAGAATAATTGTCTTTGTTGTGTCATTTTATAATACGTGTATGCGTATTCAATGTATTTTCTTATTGTGTATTTGAAAAAACGTAGTGCATCTATTTCTTTGTCATGAAAAACTTTTAAATTCCGTGTTTTGAATATGCAAACTCGGGCTACACTAAGGAAAAAGTTTAGAAAATAAGTATTAATATCTTGTGAACGTTTTAATAACCCAAGTAAAAATAACTGTTCATAATCAATGGAATTAACCATGTCAGGTGGGTAATTAATAAATATGTTGTGTAATGTGTCTTTCAGGTAATCATGAAGTGGTTGAATCTTTTGACAATGTACAAACAGGTGACCAAGATTCTCTATACCTTGGCCGCATGCTTTGCATGTGCCTGTATCTGCCTGACCTATTTTGACCAACTTTTCAAGTGTAAAAATAGCTCGATGGACAATCCTATAATTTAAACAATGACAATCAGGAGGTAAACAACTCTGATTGACAACCAAATAAAGACTTTTGAAATTGAGAGGCGGATACTGCTCCTCCCAATGCTTTTCAGCAGAGGGCGTTTCAAAAAAATTTGACAGAAGAAGGCTGTAAAAAAATTTCGTCACAGCACTTCTAAAATGAATTTCTCTGTCATTATCTAAACAAATTTTAACAATCGGAGCATTTTCAACATTCAGAGGATTTTCGGATTTTGATAGTTCTTTCCACTCTTCAGGAATACATCGTATGATTTTTTCGAAAGCTGTTTTTATTTGTTCTGTTTTTTCATCAGGAAATTTTTGTTTTATTATTTCATCTATTGAATTTGATGTGAAGAAACCCGGCATAAATTCATAGCAAATGTCTTTTATCCGTATCAAGCCTGTTTGAATGAATTTTTCAAACAGAAGCATTTTACCGTTGCATGTTATATTTGGATTACAAAACAGCGGATTATTATATACATGTTGCACTTGAAAATCGATTTTGAAATCGGCTTTTATTTTATAATATGCGTTTATCATTTCTTGATAATAAAGTGGTAAGTGTTTAATCTGTTTTGAATTTAAATGCGTATACACAATATCTTGTTTTAAATCCATATTATCGATTTTAGTAATAAAGTAATCAAACGCACCTTTCCAGATTGATTGACATTCAGGATCCAAATATTTTTTAAGAAATTTTAGTCTAAAGGCTTGCATTTTTAGAAAAATATCAGGAATATTTAATCCACCTTCAAGTTTTGTACCTACTACACTTTGATATTTTACTAAATGTGATTTATTTTGCCAAAGAAACTTTATAACAATTAGACGGATTTCATTTTTAACTTTTTCTGGCAATGGACATACAGTTACAGTATAATATAACCTCGACATTATAAGGGAAGTTAAAACTGTAGCTCGACCTGGTAAAGTTAAATCTCTTTTATTCCAAAAGAATAAAATTGTTTTTATCTTTTTTATTTTATCTTTCCAGTTTAGAATTTCACATAACTCTTTATCTTTTCCAACATATATGCCTAAAACTTTTGTTACATTTTCACATTTTTGTATATTTAGTTTATGTAACTCTGAATCAGTAATATTGCCAGAACCTAAGCACATAATTTCAGATTTTTGTCTGTTAATTTTAGCTCCAGAAGCTTCACTGTACAAATTTAGAACTTTGAAAGTTTCATTTACAGATTCTTTATTTGAAGTAAAAATATTTGTGTCATCTGCGTGTTGAAATATTTTAGCATTTACAGTTGACTTTGGGATATTTACACTCTGGATATTTTTATTTTTAATTATAGCTTGACCTAATGGTTCTGCCACCAATACATAGAGGAGAGCAGAAACTGGACACCCTTGTTTTATTGAATTATTAAGTTTAACATACTTTGTAAGGAAACCATTACATTTTACACTGCTGTTTACATTATTATAGAATATTTTAATCCACTGCATAAATTTAGGGCCAAAACCAAATTTTTCTAAAACTAGAAACAGATAGTCATGGTCAACCTTATCAAAAGCTTTTTCCTGATCAACTTTTATAAGATAGGCTTCTAAATCATCATTTTCAATTATTTCAATTAAATCTCTTATACTTGATGTAGTGTCTGCAATGTCACGGCCTAATATGCAACATGTTTGAAAACTAGACACTAGTTTCGGCAGAACAAATTTTAATCTATTAGACATTATTCTAGCAATTATTTTGTAGTCTACACAAAGCAAAGATATCGGTCTAAAATTTTTTAAAGAATTTTTATCCCCTTTGTTTTTATAAACTAAGTTTATTATACCATGCCGCATGGATCTTGTTAATATATGTTCTTCTTCTATAACTTTAAAAATTTTAAGAAAAATCTCACCAAACAAATGAAAAAATTTACAAAAGAACTCAACTGTTAGTCCATCAGGACCTGGTGATTTATTTTTTGACATGCCAAATAATGACGATTTAATTTCATGCAGAGTTAAATCGGTTTCTAAATTTTCACTGTCTTCATCAGAAACTTTTTCAGAAATAAATTCCAAAATTTCTTTTGCTTTATCTTTATCTATTACTGTACTAGAGTATAACTCTTTATAAAATTTATGTACTTCTTCTAAAATTTCATCTGTAGTTTTTAAAATTTTGCCCTCTGTCGTTTTTAATTCTTTTACAGCGTTACTATTTTGTTTATATTTTTCAAGTTGCAAAAAATATTTAGAACTTTTATCACCGTCTATAGCCCATTGAGCCTTTGAGCGCAATATTGCACCTTTACAAATTTTATCTTCATATGTTTTAAGTTTTAGTTTCATTTCTTCGAACTTATTTACATCAAAATTTACATTATTTACCGCCATAGACGATAGTTTTTCATATTCATTTTGAAGCTTAAAATATTCTGACTTTTCAATACGCGATTTATTTTGCGCATATGATTTTGATAATTGTTTAATTTTAAATTTTAAATTATCATACCAAATAAGCGGCTCATCATCAAAAAGTCTACAGCTTTTTTCTTTTTCAATTAGTCGTGAAATTTTTTGAACATAATCCTCGTCGTGTAATAACAAATTATTAAATATCCATAACCCTGGGCCTCTCTCAATTTCAGTAAAATCTATATTTAGATTAACAAAAGAGTGGTCACTGAATGTATTATGTTTATAATACACGTTTTTGACGAATTGTGAATATGCTTTCGGAATGAAAATGTGGTCAATTCTACTTTGTATTAGGACATTTTGAACGATACGACGCCAAGAGAAGGTTCGTGCATTTTGATTTCTCGCTCGCCATACATCATACAAGTTAGACATGTCACAAATGTTTGTGAGTTTTTTGTATGCTTTATCTTGTGTGTGTTCTGTTTTACCACAACGATCAAGATTTGACAGAGATGTATTCATATCACCTAGTAAAATAATATTTTCCGAATTCGGCATTTTAGAAGTAAGTCTCTCAAAAAACGTAATTTTTTCTTGCATTATGTTTGGAACATAGCAATTAATTATATCAATAGTTTTATCATCCTGTTTAAAGGAAATATGGATACATCTACCGTCAAAACTTTGTACTTCCGACACTTGATTTTGTACTCTTTTGCTTACTAAAAAAGCAACACCTTGTCTCAGGTTTACACCATTACAAAAATATATTTTTCCTTCCCAAAATTTTTCAATATTTGGAATAATACCATCATCCCAAAAGGTTTCTTGTATACCAACAATATCAAAATAATTTTCTGTACAATATTTTGTAAAATTCTGAAACTTTGTTACATCTCTGAGACCATTAGCATTTATGCTAACAATATTTACCATCAACAAGAAAAATAAACAATAAAGGTGTGTAACGTAACGGTACCCAAATTGCACCGAGTACCCAAATTGCACCTATTAAGCCAAAATAGTAAAAATAATCTTACAAGATTTCCTAGAGACCGTAAACAATTCGTATTTTTATGATTTGATACTATGCACATCTTTCAACATAGGTAAAACTATTTAGATATGCACAAAACGTTCACAGTATTCATCAACAGATGAAGTGTTTACTGACTTTGAAAGGCAAAATGTACTGAAACGTCGCCATGCGACGTCATCAAAACGTCATCTTTTTAAAATGATCAAATACAATATGTTACAAGTATCCATTTAAAAAAAGCGAAAGAGTAAGCCTGGACTAATATCCAATTGTTCAAAATATTTGAAGAAATTAAACAAAAGTTCTGTTATTAGAATTTTGACAGTACGAATTTAAGCATGGATGCAATTTGGGTACTCCTCATTTTAGAATCATTGATGGTTTGGAGGTCAGTTTAGACCAATTTTTCTATGATTCCATATGGATTAAAAATCAAATTGGTGTACCTATATAATAAAGAAGGATACGGCTACAAAATAAACACAGAATGGAAATTTTGGTCTTTATCATAAAAAAACGTAGGTGAAAAAACTGTCAAAATAGGTGCAATTTGGGTACCATCACGTTACCTATGAACTTGAACTTGGTTGTTTAAGGGGGAGTTTGGACTTAGGATTAGACTTCATCTTCTTAATATCCTCAGGGGTGAGGTTGGGGCTAGTAACTAAACGACGCCTTCTTTTTTTCCCCATATTACGAGCCAGTTCCTCATCAGTTATTTCCATTTCAGTCTCACTGGCAATCGAAGACTCTGCATTTTTGTCAACATCAGAATCAACCACAACATTTGACTCATGAGAAACTGACTCGTTCACTTTTCTTGACCCCCTTTTTTATGCAAAATATTTATTTCATTGTCAATTAAATTGTCTTTTGAAAGTTCATGTACTGTCATAACTTCAGTTTGTTCATCATCATCACCGGAATCAGTTTTAGGATTTTCATCTAGGATAAGTTCATCTTGTGCATTATTTTCATCTAGGTTTAGTTCATCTTGGGCAGTATTTACATCGGAATTTTCTTTATCATCTGTTACTTCATCACGGTCATCTAAATTTAGCGTATCATCAACATCATCACGATCATCATTGTTAACCTCTTCATCTTCTTCCATTTGTTCATCATTAGTTACGTTATCGTTTTCGACATTAGAGTCTTCAGCATTCACGTCATCTTGGGGTTCTGTATCAGGACGATCATGATCCCATACAAATTCACAGGTACAGTTAGCTGGATACCGGTGACACTTATCACAGCGTGGTTTCGGACAACTGCGTGCCAAATGACCACTCTCTTTGCAACGATAACACATATTATCAGGACAGTTAATATAAACATGGCCGGATTCGAAACATTTCGAACAGACTCTTTTCTGGTTGTCATGTAATACTCGTATGTATTCGTGCGAATTTACACCTGTCGAAAATTTCATACTGTACGGTAGACTTTGACGAAATTCAGGGAATCTTACTACCACGTACCTTGTACCATCTGCAATGGACGTACCAGGATGCATTCGGCGTTTAATAGGTGATATAAGTTCTGCACCGAAATCTTCTAGTTTTTTCGTAATTTCGTCATCCGTCACGTAATATGACACATTTAGGAAGCTCACCATTTTTTGCTTTGAAAATACAGCGTTCGGCTGGAATTTCACATTGTTAACTTTGAACCCAGTGTCACACAACAAATCAACAGCTTCTAATTCTTTAAGAGTTATTTCGTAAACATTTCCGCTTTTAGGTACGCAAGCCTCTACTACACCTTCACCAATTTCTGCTTCTACACTATTTATTACAGACAAGGCCGAAACATTTTTATTGTCCCCAACATCAACAAGGACAGTCTGTTCCTTCACAGTTCTATTCGCCCCCCTTTCACCAGGCATGGTGAAGGGAGGTTACAAAAACACTTTAAAATGTCAGATATATGGAAAATAAATCTCGATTATCAAAGGAAATGTCCCTAAGAGTAATCACTTACACCTTAAGCCATGGATGGCTCGTCCAAAGACGAAAACAATTTCGATTGAAATTCAGCTATGAATATTACGTCCTTCTCGCTGAATGTCCAAACCGGAAGTCTCATAAACGACATGTATGTATTTAAAAAAAAAAACATTATTTAAAACATGCAATTAAAGTGAGAAACTACGGCTATCTATTTATAATATACATGTACACGTGGCAGTGTGTCCATATGGTTACGAGTACTAAAATTATTAGACTGAAGAAATTCAATCGGTCCTTATCATTAGAGTGCTATATTACTGTGAAAGAAAGAAAGAAAAAACATTGATAAAATAAGAGAGAAAAAAAGACAAAAATACAATTTTACAAATTTTGGTGAAATTTAACGTCGAAGGACGTCGCACAGCTAAATGTGGTTATTTGCATCATTTTAAGGATGACTTTTTTATGTTGATTTTTTTTTTCACGGTGGATACTCGAAATTTGTCTAAAAAATATCGGGAATTGTGTTTATTGTATGCGCACATGAGGCTATTCTACTACGTGTTTTGTTTGTTTTGGGTACATTAAGAATAAGAGACTTTTTCTTTTGAAAATGATCCTGCTGTGAAATAAATACAGTAGACATTGGTCCTTCCTCTTTCACAGAAAATACATAAATCTGTGATCAGCACCAATTTTTTTTTTTTCAAGTGCAGGAAAAAGAAGCCCAACTTGAAACAAAGACAAGAACTGACGATTTCCAGACTTGTGACCGGAGCTGACAGGTGAATTGAATTAGACATTTACAGAAAAGACAAAGAAAAATAATGATTCCTCTATACCTGTTCAGCGACATTGAAGTGATGCAAATAGTATTGTTTGCATAGAGAGAGACCTATCATTTCCTGGTGATTATAGAGTTCTTTGACATAAAACTACAATTTTCGGAGCCCCCCCCCCCCCTCCTCCAAAAGAAAAGAGAACAAAAAAAAAGAGCCGAGTCCAATTATATTGGACAGGCTGCTGACAGATGCCTATTCACAGGCGCGATCCCACTACTGATCGACACGGGGACTTTTGCCTGCTGCGTTTCCGCCCTTGGCCTGTACGTCCCTCCTTAGACAACCTGGTCACACTGAGCTCCCTCGGTGTGCCCATATTGATACCGATCTTAGTGCGGACGCCCGCTCAACATAGAACACCTGAAAGCAGGACTCCTGCCCTCACACCGTTCACCGACTCCGGTCTCCAGGTAGCTGGATCACTTTTTTTTTTTTTTTTTTTTTTTTATCATTAATAAAATTTTTATTACATATTTACATACTGTCACCATTGAGACATTCCTCGTTGGTGAGAATTTTGCTATATACAGAGTTGTTAGTAGTTATCCTCCTACATTAGTAAAAAAATAAAATACATCTAGATGTACATGTTTTAAAAGTTAAAAGAATTATATACAGCATAATATGTTGTTTTTTTTATGGCGATTCATTTTTCAAAAAAGTCTGTATGAATAGACGGTGGACAAATTCTATATTGAAAGCGAGACAACTCCAAAATATTTTCAAAAGTCAAACACACCTAAGTGCGATCGATAATTTTACGTTGGAATGTGATCTATTGTTCTAACAACCAATCAAATAGAAGTAACTGTCTAGACAAACAAAACTATGTTGTCGTTTTGAATATCTAATAAAGTGTTTTTGTGTAAAAAATATTTGTAGAATAATTGTCTTTGTTGTGTCATTTTATAATACGTGTATGCGTATTCAATGTATTTTCTTATTGTGTATTTGAAAAAACGTAGTGCATCTATTTCTTTGTCATGAAAAACTTTTAAATTCCGTGTTTTGAATATGCAAACTCGGGCTACACTAAGGAAAAAGTTTAGAAAATAAGTATTAATATCTTGTGAACGTTTTAATAACCCAAGTAAAAATAACTGTTCATAATCAATGGAATTAACCATGTCAGGTGGGTAATTAATAAATATGTTGTGTAATGTGTCTTTCAGGTAATCATGAAGTGGTTGAATCTTTTGACAATGTACAAACAGGTGACCAAGATTCTCTATACCTTGGCCGCATGCTTTGCATGTGCCTGTATCTGCCTGACCTATTTTGACCAACTTTTCAAGTGTAAAAATAGCTCGATGGACAATCCTATAATTTAAACAATGACAATCAGGAGGTAAACAACTCTGATTGACAACCAAATAAAGACTTTTGAAATTGAGAGGCGGATACTGCTCCTCCCAATGCTTTTCAGCAGAGGGCGTTTCAAAAAAATTTGACAGAAGAAGGCTGTAAAAAAATTTCGTCACAGCACTTCTAAAATGAATTTCTCTGTCATTATCTAAACAAATTTTAACAATCGGAGCATTTTCAACATTCAGAGGATTTTCGGATTTTGATAGTTCTTTCCACTCTTCAGGAATACATCGTATGATTTTTTCGAAAGCTGTTTTTATTTGTTCTGTTTTTTCATCAGGAAATTTTTGTTTTATTATTTCATCTATTGAATTTGATGTGAAGAAACCCGGCATAAATTCATAGCAAATGTCTTTTATCCGTATCAAGCCTGTTTGAATGAATTTTTCAAACAGAAGCATTTTACCGTTGCATGTTATATTTGGATTACAAAACAGCGGATTATTATATACATGTTGCACTTGAAAATCGATTTTGAAATCGGCTTTTATTTTATAATATGCGTTTATCATTTCTTGATAATAAAGTGGTAAGTGTTTAATCTGTTTTGAATTTAAATGCGTATACACAATATCTTGTTTTAAATCCATATTATCGATTTTAGTAATAAAGTAATCAAACGCACCTTTCCAGATTGATTGACATTCAGGATCCAAATATTTTTTAAGAAATTTTAGTCTAAAGGCTTGCATTTTTAGAAAAATATCAGGAATATTTAATCCACCTTCAAGTTTTGTACCTACTACACTTTGATATTTTACTAAATGTGATTTATTTTGCCAAAGAAACTTTATAACAATTAGACGGATTTCATTTTTAACTTTTTCTGGCAATGGACATACAGTTACAGTATAATATAACCTCGACATTATAAGGGAAGTTAAAACTGTAGCTCGACCTGGTAAAGTTAAATCTCTTTTATTCCAAAAGAATAAAATTGTTTTTATCTTTTTTATTTTATCTTTCCAGTTTAGAATTTCACATAACTCTTTATCTTTTCCAACATATATGCCTAAAACTTTTGTTACATTTTCACATTTTTGTATATTTAGTTTATGTAACTCTGAATCAGTAATATTGCCAGAACCTAAGCACATAATTTCAGATTTTTGTCTGTTAATTTTAGCTCCAGAAGCTTCACTGTACAAATTTAGAACTTTGAAAGTTTCATTTACAGATTCTTTATTTGAAGTAAAAATATTTGTGTCATCTGCGTGTTGAAATATTTTAGCATTTACAGTTGACTTTGGGATATTTACACTCTGGATATTTTTATTTTTAATTATAGCTTGACCTAATGGTTCTGCCACCAATACATAGAGGAGAGCAGAAACTGGACACCCTTGTTTTATTGAATTATTAAGTTTAACATACTTTGTAAGGAAACCATTACATTTTACACTGCTGTTTACATTATTATAGAATATTTTAATCCACTGCATAAATTTAGGGCCAAAACCAAATTTTTCTAAAACTAGAAACAGATAGTCATGGTCAACCTTATCAAAAGCTTTTTCCTGATCAACTTTTATAAGATAGGCTTCTAAATCATCATTTTCAATTATTTCAATTAAATCTCTTATACTTGATGTAGTGTCTGCAATGTCACGGCCTAATATGCAACATGTTTGAAAACTAGACACTAGTTTCGGCAGAACAAATTTTAATCTATTAGACATTATTCTAGCAATTATTTTGTAGTCTACACAAAGCAAAGATATCGGTCTAAAATTTTTTAAAGAATTTTTATCCCCTTTGTTTTTATAAACTAAGTTTATTATACCATGCCGCATGGATCTTGTTAATATATGTTCTTCTTCTATAACTTTAAAAATTTTAAGAAAAATCTCACCAAACAAATGAAAAAATTTACAAAAGAACTCAACTGTTAGTCCATCAGGACCTGGTGATTTATTTTTTGACATGCCAAATAATGACGATTTAATTTCATGCAGAGTTAAATCGGTTTCTAAATTTTCACTGTCTTCATCAGAAACTTTTTCAGAAATAAATTCCAAAATTTCTTTTGCTTTATCTTTATCTATTACTGTACTAGAGTATAACTCTTTATAAAATTTATGTACTTCTTCTAAAATTTCATCTGTAGTTTTTAAAATTTTGCCCTCTGTCGTTTTTAATTCTTTTACAGCGTTACTATTTTGTTTATATTTTTCAAGTTGCAAAAAATATTTAGAACTTTTATCACCGTCTATAGCCCATTGAGCCTTTGAGCGCAATATTGCACCTTTACAAATTTTATCTTCATATGTTTTAAGTTTTAGTTTCATTTCTTCGAACTTATTTACATCAAAATTTACATTATTTACCGCCATAGACGATAGTTTTTCATATTCATTTTGAAGCTTAAAATATTCTGACTTTTCAATACGCGATTTATTTTGCGCATATGATTTTGATAATTGTTTAATTTTAAATTTTAAATTATCATACCAAATAAGCGGCTCATCATCAAAAAGTCTACAGCTTTTTTCTTTTTCAATTAGTCGTGAAATTTTTTGAACATAATCCTCGTCGTGTAATAACAAATTATTAAATATCCATAACCCTGGGCCTCTCTCAATTTCAGTAAAATCTATATTTAGATTAACAAAAGAGTGGTCACTGAATGTATTATGTTTATAATACACGTTTTTGACGAATTGTGAATATGCTTTCGGAATGAAAATGTGGTCAATTCTACTTTGTATTAGGACATTTTGAACGATACGACGCCAAGAGAAGGTTCGTGCATTTTGATTTCTCGCTCGCCATACATCATACAAGTTAGACATGTCACAAATGTTTGTGAGTTTTTTGTATGCTTTATCTTGTGTGTGTTCTGTTTTACCACAACGATCAAGATTTGACAGAGATGTATTCATATCACCTAGTAAAATAATATTTTCCGAATTCGGCATTTTAGAAGTAAGTCTCTCAAAAAACGTAATTTTTTCTTGCATTATGTTTGGAACATAGCAATTAATTATATCAATAGTTTTATCATCCTGTTTAAAGGAAATATGGATACATCTACCGTCAAAACTTTGTACTTCCGACACTTGATTTTGTACTCTTTTGCTTACTAAAAAAGCAACACCTTGTCTCAGGTTTACACCATTACAAAAATATATTTTTCCTTCCCAAAATTTTTCAATATTTGGAATAATACCATCATCCCAAAAGGTTTCTTGTATACCAACAATATCAAAATAATTTTCTGTACAATATTTTGTAAAATTCTGAAACTTTGTTACATCTCTGAGACCATTAGCATTTATGCTAACAATATTTACCATCAACAAGAAAAATAAACAATAAAGGTGTGTAACGTAACGGTACCCAAATTGCACCGAGTACCCAAATTGCACCTATTAAGCCAAAATAGTAAAAATAATCTTACAAGATTTCCTAGAGACCGTAAACAATTCGTATTTTTATGATTTGATACTATGCACATCTTTCAACATAGGTAAAACTATTTAGATATGCACAAAACGTTCACAGTATTCATCAACAGATGAAGTGTTTACTGACTTTGAAAGGCAAAATGTACTGAAACGTCGCCATGCGACGTCATCAAAACGTCATCTTTTTAAAATGATCAAATACAATATGTTACAAGTATCCATTTAAAAAAAGCGAAAGAGTAAGCCTGGACTAATATCCAATTGTTCAAAATATTTGAAGAAATTAAACAAAAGTTCTGTTATTAGAATTTTGACAGTACGAATTTAAGCATGGATGCAATTTGGGTACTCCTCATTTTAGAATCATTGATGGTTTGGAGGTCAGTTTAGACCAATTTTTCTATGATTCCATATGGATTAAAAATCAAATTGGTGTACCTATATAATAAAGAAGGATACGGCTACAAAATAAACACAGAATGGAAATTTTGGTCTTTATCATAAAAAAACGTAGGTGAAAAAACTGTCAAAATAGGTGCAATTTGGGTACCATCACGTTACCTATGAACTTGAACTTGGTTGTTTAAGGGGGAGTTTGGACTTAGGATTAGACTTCATCTTCTTAATATCCTCAGGGGTGAGGTTGGGGCTAGTAACTAAACGACGCCTTCTTTTTTTCCCCATATTACGAGCCAGTTCCTCATCAGTTATTTCCATTTCAGTCTCACTGGCAATCGAAGACTCTGCATTTTTGTCAACATCAGAATCAACCACAACATTTGACTCATGAGAAACTGACTCGTTCACTTTTCTTGACCCCCTTTTTTATGCAAAATATTTATTTCATTGTCAATTAAATTGTCTTTTGAAAGTTCATGTACTGTCATAACTTCAGTTTGTTCATCATCATCACCGGAATCAGTTTTAGGATTTTCATCTAGGATAAGTTCATCTTGTGCATTATTTTCATCTAGGTTTAGTTCATCTTGGGCAGTATTTACATCGGAATTTTCTTTATCATCTGTTACTTCATCACGGTCATCTAAATTTAGCGTATCATCAACATCATCACGATCATCATTGTTAACCTCTTCATCTTCTTCCATTTGTTCATCATTAGTTACGTTATCGTTTTCGACATTAGAGTCTTCAGCATTCACGTCATCTTGGGGTTCTGTATCAGGACGATCATGATCCCATACAAATTCACAGGTACAGTTAGCTGGATACCGGTGACACTTATCACAGCGTGGTTTCGGACAACTGCGTGCCAAATGACCACTCTCTTTGCAACGATAACACATATTATCAGGACAGTTAATATAAACATGGCCGGATTCGAAACATTTCGAACAGACTCTTTTCTGGTTGTCATGTAATACTCGTATGTATTCGTGCGAATTTACACCTGTCGAAAATTTCATACTGTACGGTAGACTTTGACGAAATTCAGGGAATCTTACTACCACGTACCTTGTACCATCTGCAATGGACGTACCAGGATGCATTCGGCGTTTAATAGGTGATATAAGTTCTGCACCGAAATCTTCTAGTTTTTTCGTAATTTCGTCATCCGTCACGTAATATGACACATTTAGGAAGCTCACCATTTTTTGCTTTGAAAATACAGCGTTCGGCTGGAATTTCACATTGTTAACTTTGAACCCAGTGTCACACAACAAATCAACAGCTTCTAATTCTTTAAGAGTTATTTCGTAAACATTTCCGCTTTTAGGTACGCAAGCCTCTACTACACCTTCACCAATTTCTGCTTCTACACTATTTATTACAGACAAGGCCGAAACATTTTTATTGTCCCCAACATCAACAAGGACAGTCTGTTCCTTCACAGTTCTATTCGCCCCCCTTTCACCAGGCATGGTGAAGGGAGGTTACAAAAACACTTTAAAATGTCAGATATATGGAAAATAAATCTCGATTATCAAAGGAAATGTCCCTAAGAGTAATCACTTACACCTTAAGCCATGGATGGCTCGTCCAAAGACGAAAACAATTTCGATTGAAATTCAGCTATGAATATTACGTCCTTCTCGCTGAATGTCCAAACCGGAAGTCTCATAAACGACATGTATGTATTTAAAAAAAAAAACATTATTTAAAACATGCAATTAAAGTGAGAAACTACGGCTATCTATTTATAATATACATGTACACGTGGCAGTGTGTCCATATGGTTACGAGTACTAAAATTATTAGACTGAAGAAATTCAATCGGTCCTTATCATTAGAGTGCTATATTACTGTGAAAGAAAGAAAGAAAAAACATTGATAAAATAAGAGAGAAAAAAAGACAAAAATACAATTTTACAAATTTTGGTGAAATTTAACGTCGAAGGACGTCGCACAGCTAAATGTGGTTATTTGCATCATTTTAAGGATGACTTTTTTATGTTGATTTTTTTTTTCACGGTGGATACTCGAAATTTGTCTAAAAAATATCGGGAATTGTGTTTATTGTATGCGCACATGAGGCTATTCTACTACGTGTTTTGTTTGTTTTGGGTACATTAAGAATAAGAGACTTTTTCTTTTGAAAATGATCCTGCTGTGAAATAAATACAGTAGACATTGGTCCTTCCTCTTTCACAGAAAATACATAAATCTGTGATCAGCACCAATTTTTTTTTTTTTTCAAGTGCAGGAAAAAGAAGCCCAACTTGAAACAAAGACAAGAACTGACGATTTCCAGACTTGTGACCGGAGCTGACAGGTGAATTGAATTAGACATTTACAGAAAAGACAAAGAAAAATAATGATTCCTCTATACCTGTTCAGCGACATTGAAGTGATGCAAATAGTATTGTTTGCATAGAGAGAGACCTATCATTTCCTGGTGATTATAGAGTTCTTTGACATAAAACTACAATTTTCGGAGCCCCCCCTCCCCCTCCTCCAAAAGAAAAGAGAACAAAAAAAAGAGCCGAGTCCAATTATATTGGACAGGCTGCTGACAGATGCCTATTCACAGGCGCGATCCCACTACTGATCGACACGGGGACTTTTGCCTGCTGCGTTTCCGCCCTTGGCCTGTACGTCCCTCCTTAGACAACCTGGTCACACTGAGCTCCCTCGGTGTGCCCATATTGATACCGATCTTAGTGCGGACGCCCGCTCAACATAGAACACCTGAAAGCAGGACTCCTGCCCTCACACCGTTCACCGACTCCGGTCTCCAGGTAGCTGGATCACAGGAGCACGCCACAACTCCCAACCGATAAACATGTGGAAATTTTCACTATTTATACATGATCATGTTAGGTACCGATACATAAACCATATTTGCATAAACGACATGTATGTATTTAAAAAAAAAAACATTATTTAAAACATGCAATTAAAGTGAGAAACTACGGCTATCTATTTATAATATACATGTACACGTGGCAGTGTGTCCATATGGTTACGAGTACTAAAATTATTAGACTGAAGAAATTCAATCGGTCCTTATCATTAGAGTGCTATATTACTGTGAAAGAAAGAAAGAAAAAACATTGATAAAATAAGAGAGAAAAAAAGACAAAAATACAATTTTACAAATTTTGGTGAAATTTAACGTCGAAGGACGTCGCACAGCTAAATGTGGTTATTTGCATCATTTTAAGGATGACTTTTTTATGTTGATTTTTTTTTTCACGGTGGATACTCGAAATTTGTCTAAAAAATATCGGGAATTGTGTTTATTGTATGCGCACATGAGGCTATTCTACTACGTGTTTTGTTTGTTTTGGGTACATTAAGAATAAGAGACTTTTTCTTTTGAAAATGATCCTGCTGTGAAATAAATACAGTAGACATTGGTCCTTCCTCTTTCACAGAAAATACATAAATCTGTGATCAGCACCAATTTTTTTTTTTTCAAGTGCAGGAAAAAGAAGCCCAACTTGAAACAAAGACAAGAACTGACGATTTCCAGACTTGTGACCGGAGCTGACAGGTGAATTGAATTAGACATTTACAGAAAAGACAAAGAAAAATAATGATTCCTCTATACCTGTTCAGCGACATTGAAGTGATGCAAATAGTATTGTTTGCATAGAGAGAGACCTATCATTTCCTGGTGATTATAGAGTTCTTTGACATAAAACTACAATTTTCGGAGCCCCCCCCCCTCCCCCTCCTCCAAAAGAAAAGAGAACAAAAAAAAAAGCCGAGTCCAATTATATTGGACAGGCTGCTGACAGATGCCTATTCACAGGCGCGATCCCACTACTGATCGACACGGGGACTTTTGCCTGCTGCGTTTCCGCCCTTGGCCCGTACGTCCCTCCTTAGACAACCTGGTCACACTGAGCTCCCTCGGTGTGCCCATATTGATACCGATCTTAGTGCGGACGCCCGCTCACCATAGAACACCTGAAAGCAGGACTCCTGCCCTCACACCGTTCACCGACTCCGGTCTCCAGGTAGCTGGATCACAGGAGCACGCCACAACTCCCAACCGATAAACATGTGGAAATTTTCACTATTTATACATGATCATGTTAGGTACCGATACATAAACCATATTTGCATAAACGACATGTATGTATTTAAAAAAAAAAAACATTATTTAAAACATGCAATTAAAGTGAGAAACTACGGCTATCTATTTATAATATACATGTACACGTGGCAGTGTGTCCATATGGTTACGAGTACTAAAATTATTAGACTGAAGAAATTCAATCGGTCCTTATCATTAGAGTGCTATATTACTGTGAAAGAAAGAAAGAAAAAACATTGATAAAATAAGAGAGAAAAAAAGACAAAAATACAATTTTACAAATTTTGGTGAAATTTAACGTCGAAGGACGTCGCACAGCTAAATGTGGTTATTTGCATCATTTTAAGGATGACTTTTTTATGTTGATTTTTTTTTTCACGGTGGATACTCGAAATTTGTCTAAAAAATATCGGGAATTGTGTTTATTGTATGCGCACATGAGGCTATTCTACTACGTGTTTTGTTTGTTTTGGGTACATTAAGAATAAGAGACTTTTTCTTTTGAAAATGATCCTGCTGTGAAATAAATACAGTAGACATTGGTCCTTCCTCTTTCACAGAAAATACATAAATCTGTGATCAGCACCAATTTTTTTTTTTTTTTCAAGTGCAGGAAAAAGAAGCCCAACTTGAAACAAAGACAAGAACTGACGATTTCCAGACTTGTGACCGGAGCTGACAGGTGAATTGAATTAGACATTTACAGAAAAGACAAAGAAAAATAATGATTCCTCTATACCTGTTCAGCGACATTGAAGTGATGCAAATAGTATTGTTTGCATAGAGAGAGACCTATCATTTCCTGGTGATTATAGAGTTCTTTGACATAAAACTACAATTTTCGGAGCCCCCCCTCCCCCTCCTCCAAAAGAAAAGAGAACAAAAAAAAGAGCCGAGTCCAATTATATTGGACAGGCTGCTGACAGATGCCTATTCACAGGCGCGATCCCACTACTGATCGACACGGGGACTTTTGCCTGCTGCGTTTCCGCCCTTGGCCCGTACGTCCCTCCTTAGACAACCTGGTCACACTGAGCTCCCTCGGTGTGCCCATATTGATACCGATCTTAGTGCGGACGCCCGCTCAACATAGAACACCTGAAAGCAGGACTCCTGCCCTCACACCGTTCACCGACTCCGGTCTCCAGGTAGCTGGATCACAGGAGCACGCCACAACTCCCAACCGATAAACATGTGGAAATTTTCACTATTTATACATGATCATGTTAGGTACCGATACATAAACCATATTTGCATAAACGACATGTATGTATTTAAAAAAAAAAAACATTATTTAAAACATGCAATTAAAGTGAGAAACTACGGCTATCTATTTATAATATACATGTACACGTGGCAGTGTGTCCATATGGTTACGAGTACTAAAATTATTAGACTGAAGAAATTCAATCGGTCCTTATCATTAGAGTGCTATATTACTGTGAAAGAAAGAAAGAAAAAACATTGATAAAATAAGAGAGAAAAAAAGACAAAAATACAATTTTACAAATTTTGGTGAAATTTAACGTCGAAGGACGTCGCACAGCTAAATGTGGTTATTTGCATCATTTTAAGGATGACTTTTTTATGTTGATTTTTTTTTTCACGGTGGATACTCGAAATTTGTCTAAAAAATATCGGGAATTGTGTTTATTGTATGCGCACATGAGGCTATTCTACTACGTGTTTTGTTTGTTTTGGGTACATTAAGAATAAGAGACTTTTTCTTTTGAAAATGATCCTGCTGTGAAATAAATACAGTAGACATTGGTCCTTCCTCTTTCACAGAAAATACATAAATCTGTGATCAGCACCAATTTTTTTTTTTTTTCAAGTGCAGGAAAAAGAAGCCCAACTTGAAACAAAGACAAGAACTGACGATTTCCAGACTTGTGACCGGAGCTGACAGGTGAATTGAATTAGACATTTACAGAAAAGACAAAGAAAAATAATGATTCCTCTATACCTGTTCAGCGACATTGAAGTGATGCAAATAGTATTGTTTGCATAGAGAGAGACCTATCATTTCCTGGTGATTATAGAGTTCTTTGACATAAAACTACAATTTTCGGAGCCCCCCCCCCCTCCCCCTCCTCCAAAAGAAAAGAGAACAAAAAAAAGAGCCGAGTCCAATTATATTGGACAGGCTGCTGACAGATGCCTATTCACAGGCGCGATCCCACTACTGATCGACACGGGGACTTTTGCCTGCTTGATGGACAGACGGACAGAGTGCAAACCTCAAGTCCCATTCGACTTCGTCAATAGGGACTAATAACATGACCGTATGCAATGTCTTGAAACTGGTGTCGAAAGATTGTAGATCCATTAATGTCAGATAATAATAATATTTAAGTTTGCTTTTAATTCGATTTACCAATAACAAAATCAATATTATTACCTATAACAATCTTATTCAGACGTTGGTATAAATTTAGATAACAAAATTGACTACAAACTACATATGTAAGCCACAAAAGTAATGCCGTTTCAAAAGAATATGTTCGAACCACAATTATAAACATTCGTGATAACTGTAACTGAACAGTTTTTGTATTTGAATTTTTTCAATCTGTCAATCGAATTTTTTACAAAACTGATCTATTTGGTATATATTTTGCATATGTTTATTGTTAACATTTTGTATTTCTCTCACAAATGTGTTGCATCCAAACCTTCTTTCCTTTTCAAAATAACTAAGGCCTCTGAATAAGTAGGAGGCAGAGTTTCAATGCACGCTCCACTGATTACGTTTATAGAAATACTATGTGTCCTTGTCCCGCTTCCAGTATTATTATTTGCTTCGTTGTTGTGAATATAAGCTGGATTTATTCTTGAATAATTCTTATTTGATTCACACCGTGAAGAAGCTGTACAATTATCGGTTTTATGACATTCACATGAGCAGTCTACACTAGAGAACTCCCTTCTTGAGTTTGAGTTTTGAGCAGTTTCATTTGATTGTTCAGTCAAAGATTGACAAGTGGTTTTTAAGTGATTACAATTATTGCATTTGATATCACCGAAACTCGTGTGTGTTTGGGAACCAAATAAGTCGTCGTATGATGGGGGGTCAAAGACCGACATATCTATAACATCTTGTGGAGAACTTCCGTTTGTGTTCCTATTCCCAGTATGTCTTTTTTTAATTCGTTTCTTCACAATACCCCAACAGTATAATCTGAACAGTATGACTAATACTGGTATAATTAACATCAGAAAATAAAATACTGCTGATCCACTTTCAAGTATCACGTCTGAAATAAACACAAAATATAATATTATATGTAGAATAAATTGCTTCGCTGAGAGCAGCCTGATACGACCGCAGATGTTAAACCCTGAACAGTTGGGGCAAATATGGACACAATATTCAAGCTTGATACTGTCTAAATTTGAATTGTGATCAAATTTTTGACATAGTATAGGTTTCTGACGCAAAATAAATGTCAAGATCTTACAAATATATTGTGGAATACTGTGTAGTTAAAGATACTTGTTGAAAATTTTCAAAAGTTTTAAACTTTTGAACCCCCCCTTGGAGCATTTACCCCCACACTGAATCCCATCCTTTCCTTTGTAGTATGGAACCTTGTAGTACAATTTCAGAGAGATCCATATTCTTAAACACAAGTTATTGTCTCGGAACTGGAAAAATGCTTGTTTTTGGCCCTTTTTGGCCCCAAATTCCTGCATGAATTGGGCAATTACCCCCAAATTCAATCCCAGCCTTCCTTTTGTAATATGGAACCTTGTGGTACAATGCCAGATGGATTAATAAACCTACATACATGTTATTGTCCAGAAACAACAACCAGAGGCTCTTAAGAGCTTTTGTCGCTCACCTTGGTCTATGTGCATATTAAACAAAGGACACAGATGGATTCATGACAAAATTGTGTTTTGGTGATGGTGATGTGTTTGTAGATCTTACTTTACTGAACATTCTTGCTACTTACAATTTTCTCTATCTATAATAAACTTGGCCGTTTAGTTACTTAGTTGAACATTATTGCTGTTTACATATTATCTCTATCTATAATAGTATTCAAGATAATAACCAATCCATAAACGGCAAAATTTCTTTAAAAATTACCAATTGGGGGCAGCAACCCAACAACTAGTTGTCTAATTCATCTGAACATTTCAGGGCAGATATTGACTTGATTAACAATTTAACCCCTCGTCAGATTTGCTCTAAATGCTTCAGTTTCAGAGTTATAAGCCAAAATCTACATTTTACCCCTATGTTCTATTTTTAGCCATGGTGGCCATCTTGGTTGATTGGCTGGGTCACCGCACACACTTTTTTTAAACTAGATACCCTAATAATGATTGTGGCTAAGTTTGGACAAATTTGGCCCAGTAGTTTCAGATGAGAAGATTTTTTAAAAAGATTACTAAAATTTTAGAAAAATTGGTAAAAATTGACTATAAAGGGCAATAACTCCTAAAGGGATCAACTGACAATTTTGGTCATGTTTGACTGACTTGTAGATCTTACTTTGCTGAACATTATTGCTGGTTACAGTTTATCTCTATCTAGAATAATATTCAAGATAATAACTAAAAACTGCAAAATTTCCTTAAAATTACTAATTCAGGGGCAGCAACCCAACAACGGGTTGTTTGATTTGTCTGAAAATTTGAGGGCAGATAGATCTTGGCCTGATAAACAATTTTCTCTTGCCAGATTTGCTCTAAATGCTTTGATTTCAGATATATAAGCCAAAATCTACATTTTATCCCTATGTTCTATTACATGGCGGCCATCTTGGTTGTTTGGCAGGGTCACCAGACACATTTTTTTAAACCAGATACCCTAGTGATGATTGTGGCCAAGTTTGGTTAAATTTGGCCCTGTAGTTTCAGAGGAGAAGATTTTTGTAAAAGTAAACGACGACGGACCAGGTGAGCTAAATTTGCTTGTTTTGGCCCCTTTTTAGTCCTTAATTCCTTAACTGTTGACACCATAACCCCCAAAATGAATCCAAACCTTATACTTGGAGTATTTATCTTTTGGTACAATTTCAGAGCAATTGAAATACTAATACACAAGTTATTAACCTGAAAGTAGAAAAATGCTTGTTTTTGCCCCTTTTGGGCCCCTAATTCCTAAACGGTTGGGACCATCATCCCCAAAATCAATCTCAACCTTCCTTTTGTGGTATTAAACCTTCTTCCTAAATTTCATAGAGATCCATTGACTTAAACTACAGTCATTGCCCGAAAACCAAATGTATCTTCGGACGACGACGACGACATCATATCATTATACGATCCCAAAAAAAAATTTGCGGTCGTATAAAAATGAAAATACAGTTAAACTAAAACAAAATATGGTATCCTAGGATAATTGTATGGACCAAAAATGCAGGTGGTTTTCCACTGACTCAAAAAGAAATATCAAGATTTAGCATTATTGGTCAAATGACCAGGAAAATTCTGATTCAACTGGTTGAAATATATAAAAAAAAAACTCGATTGTTGGAGTCACTGTAGAAATCGAGTTGACGGGTTTTTTTTCTGTTTGGAGCTGTTTGTAGCTGAGAGATGAAAAACCAATGTAAAAAAGGAAATCAACCAAATCTAATTGACATCCATATGCACGTAAAATTTTCCATGAGTAATAAGGAAGTTAATATCTACACCCTGCTTCTCTAATATTTTGAAATGGACGGGAAATGATATTCCCTCTCCCTTCTCGTAACTTTCTTATGGTACTCCTGAATTTTATAAGGGTAACAAAGGAACTGTAGAAGAACTTATAAATTCTGATGCACGATTGAAAGAACACATGTTTTTAGAACGGAAAATCCATTAACTGCTGTTATTATTTTCATTTCAAATGTTTTATATTCATTTTTTAAAACGACATTTGAATCTGCTATGAAACACGAAAATATTAACACACAGCTTATAAGTAGCGTGAAGTACGAATACAATTGGAGGTATTTACATACGAATAAAAATATATTTAGAATCTATAGCAAGTATGTTATAATATTTATCCTTAATGATTGGATATATCAATAGCCTATATAAATCTATAATATGTATTTAATGCAGAATTTAACATCACCCATAAAACTGTAAAATTAGTTTTTCTTTGGCAAAGAGGTGTGGTGTGAAACTACCTGCACTACTGCACTTCTTCAAGACTTATGATGCAAAATATATACAAATTAAAACTCTGGGAAACAAATGTAATGCTGGTTGACATTCCAGATAGCGGTTTTGTGTAAAAGTATCTACACTTTTTTTACGAACTTATTGCAATTAACTTTTTTTAGGTCATTTGTATTACCTTCACATAAAAAGCGAACTTCAAGGTTCATACATAGAATATTATGACACTCGATTCCATTTAGTTTACACTCTAGATCAGTACCAAGTATATGAGAGGTATTAAAGAAATTGCCATTAGACATAATTTCTTTTGTGTCATCTCGTTTACATTCACATCCTATGAGTTTTCCACCACGACAAATGTTCCAACCTCTCTGAAAAGAAATTGATAGTTCGTCAAAAGCGCACCTGTAATGCTTTTTTTTTTTATCAAAGTTATTATTTAACGTATTTTGAAATATGTAGCCACTTGTGATTATGCTTGATTGGTGTCTGTTCGTTAACGTCCAGTGGCAAGTATTGTACCGTCATTCCATTGATCAATTATATTGTACATTTGTAACAGAGTGCGTGTGCACTGTGTCCAAACTACCCAGACATAATGTTTCAATTTGATAGTATCCATTAAGTTTCCAGTACGGTGAAGGACTACATTGAGAAAGTAGAATATAAAATTTTAAGAAGAAATTGGCAAATGTCAAGGTTATTAAAAGATCACTTTGATCATCATTTTCAATTGCACTTTTACTACAATAGAATCGTACGTTTGACTAAGTTCTCACATGATATCGTTACTTATACCGCTACAATAGACTCATATAGGTTTGTATTAGTTCTCACAGGAGATCATTACTTACCTCTACAATAGACTCATAGGTTTGTCTTAGTTCTCACAGGAGATCATTACTTGCCGCTACAATAGACTCAACGGTTTGTTTTATATCTCACAGGAGATCATTATACTTACTGCTACGATAGACTCATAGGTTTCTGTTTCTCGTTCTCCTGAATCTGTATCAAACCATTTTGTCCAAGTCCATTTTGTATACGTTGTTCCTGGCAGACCGTTACTGGACTCTTGATAAAATAGTTTTAAATGAAACGTTAGGATTAGAATGTGATAAAGCATAAACATTAGTTGTGAATATTGCACAAGTCTTTTAATGCACACTTTTTTAAGTATAAATTATCATATCTTGACTCGAAGTCATGACTTTTGAAGTCCAAAAATTCTACATGTTCATTTATGCATCGCTAGATAGATATATATCGGAAAATGGTGACATGACAAAAAGGTTGACTAATATTGAAGGATACGAGGATCCGGCGTAGGGATTTAAGATTTTTTATAAGAAATAACATGTCAAGAGTTGAAAACCGACCACAAAAATGTTTAACCGACTTAGAATTAGACAACCTGCAGTCAAAAAGATCAAGTCAGCAGGTGGTATGTCTGTACAAGGAGGTTGAAGGTTTGGTCCCAGTTATACATTCTGACAATTTTAATGTTAAAAGTAAAATTAAAAAGATTATTAAACCAGAATGTGTTGTCGACTTTGAGTGTAAATATAGTAAACAATTCATGTACGAACAACCCAAAGGCACTTAACTACAACATAATCTAAGACTGTTTTTTAGAACTTAATCTTAGTTAGCTGCGGAACCGTAGCTCTTATGTCCATATATTTTTGACAATTTGCGGACCATCAAAAAGTAAAATTAGGACTTAAGAGCAACGGTTCCACCAGATAAATCTAAGTTAACTTCAAAGTAGCTCCAATACGCCGTCAATATGTGCTCTGTAACGACACAGATACATTACCACGAAATCGACAAAAGTAAGGTCTCAAATGCAATTAAAATTTCTGCATTGAAATTGTTAGAATGTTCTTCTAACTGCAAAGAGCAATATTAACATGAAAGGGGTGTCATTTTTTATAATGACATGTTTGTATAAATTTTGCATTGTTTTCAAAGGCTTCCAGAAACAGCGTTACCATAAATTACTTTTTTCCATAGATATAAAGATTTGGTTTTGAAGTTTGGTTGTACCTGTAGGAAGCTTATTTCAAATGGGATAGCACATCCTCATTTTTACGGAAATGTTGTTAACCGTGCCCGGAAATTTAAAAATGATCCATGTAAAATTGTCGCTCCTTTAAATAAACTAATTTTAAAAGGCTACCTATTCAACACTGTAATAAGATCATTGAATATTGTTTTTATTGGTATAAATATTGATTTTGTTATCAGTAAATTAAAAGCTAACTAAATATTACTAGTATAATATATACATATACATATTCATGGACCTACAATCTGCCGATACCTGTAACTTGGCATTGCACAAGGTCATGTTTTTCTCTGGCTGTTTATAACGTCTTTACACTAAATCCATTAGATGTTGGATGTGTACGGATTGATAGTTTAGTCTTAGATGCATGATTTTTTATTAGTTGTTAGTGGCTTTGAACTAGCTGTCAGATAACTGCTAGTACTCTCAGATCTGTTTTTGTGTCTTTTTGTGTCGGGATGTATAAGTACACGGCCACGTCCACTTGTATGTTTGTCCATCTGATGAGTTAAGCCTTTTTCAACTGATTTATATAGTTCGTTCTTATGCTGTACTGTTATACCACTGTCCCAGGTTAGGGAGAGGGTTGGGATCCCGCTAACATGTTTAACCCCGCCACATTATTTATGTATGTGCCTGTCCCAAGTCAGGAGCCTGTAATTCAGTGGTTGTCGTTTGTTTATGTGTTACATATTTGTTTTTCGTTCATTTTTTTACATAAATAAGGCCGTTAGTTTTCTCGTTTGAATTGTTTTACATTGTCTTATCGGGGCCTTTTATAGCTGACTATGCGGTATAGGCTTTGCTCATTGTTGAAGGCCGTACGGTGACCTATAGTTGTTAATGTCTGTGTCATTTTGGTCTCTTGTGGATAGTTGTCTCATTGGCAATCATACCACATCTTCTTTTTTATATATTAAATCATTATTTATGTCTGAAAGGCAATGTGTACAGCTTTTCAAGCGTAAATTGATGTCGGACTGAAAACAAAATATGATTGGTTTATGTTTTACTATAATGCATATTAAATGAAAATTAATAATTCATGTTTAATTCTCAAATATATATATATTAATTTAAAACGGATAAGACTATTATAAGTCATTAATTGTACTTAAATCCGTTAACGTATCTGACATTAACAATTAGTTCACGTTTTTTATACGTCCTCCTTTAAAGCTGACATCGATTTTTTGACAAAATATTGGAGTATATGAATATGTTCTCTGTACTCTTCATTTAAATATCAAATCTTTTGTGCATGATTCTCAAACACTTGTCATATGAAACCTCAAATTTGAAAAAAATGATGCATATGTTTTTTATAACTAAATTGATAGTTTTCATTGTAAAACCTATGTACATAACTTTTTTCTGAAGAACATTCTTTGATTTGAATACATTTAGATAAAGCCCACTTTTTAATTGCTTGCTTCCAGGAAGCAATTCGCCGACATATTTTCCGTGAGCAAAGTGACCTTAGCGTGACCCGTCTCGTAAAAATCCGGTAATCGCAATACGCATGGATCTCTCTGAAATAAACTATTATCTGATTGTACCAGTTATACACGTTCTCAATACCCATGCTTCTTTGTTGGTTGTTTACTATAAGGTGACAATCGGTAAACTTCGGCTTCAAAACACGACAAAAAGTTAGCCATATTTTCACATCATAACAGACAGAGAGAAAAAAAAATTGAGGATTATACGATATTTTGCGTAAAAAATGATAAACTCGTGCACAGAAGACTACGTTCATGATAAATACATGCATTGGTTCAAGAATTGAATAAAACCATGATTATTTTTCACGAGTCACTCCTTTCATATGACTTTAATTTCGTTCATCTGCACAACCAAACAATTTGTGACATACGGCACTGAATTTCCTAATTTACTTTGTTCATCATTTTTTGGAAATAAGCCACGTAGTTAATAATCATCAGTCTGCTTGAGGTTTTGTCGAGATTTTTTGTCGTAAATTCAAAGAAGTCAGTAGGGTCAAGTTTATATAATGTGAGACACATAATAATAGAGGCCAGTTTGTATGGTTGATGTTACTAAATCTTACTATAATCGATGAAAAACATGACTGATAGTGGTATTGAAGAGATCGAAGAAAAACCGCGAGCAAAAACTACTCTCAAAGTCAAGTTTGATTTTCAAAAATATATCTTTAACGAACAGAAATATAAATTTAATTTGCCGTGGTGATTGATATTCTTTCAATACATCAATGATTTTCTCTCACCTTTCAAACGCACACGCACTTATTCTATCCATTGGAAGATACAAGTGCCTGTGTTCAAACGGTATTAAAATTATTGTAACCACTGAATTTAAGTCAATACATATTATTAGTATCATCAATATCATAATCGGTTAAAAATTAAAATACAATAACATTCATTAAACATATCATCAGCTGTTAACAGAAATTATGGGGTAATTTTTAATGTATCAATACTCGGTGAACTCGACTCATTGGTGTTCAATAAAACATTGTCATGCATGGTCATATTATTAACTTGCAGGTGAACATGCATTTACTGATTAGACAAATCGTTGAATAAAGTTCAGATTGCGTTTGAAATTAGTTATTCTCTCAATGAAACAGAATTTCTGATTTGCTATTATTTGTCATTGATTTAATTGATTTTCACCTCATCTTAAATTCTAAGTATTGATGTTTGTTTCAATCTAGGAATCATGACATAGCATTTGCTTTAGAATTTTATAGTTTTTTTTCTACAATTCGCTGAAAAATGACACAAACAATAATAGGCTTAAACAATAATTTATACTTACCAGAGGCATATACAGAAGAAATATACAAACATAATCCACAGAGCAATAAATAGTACATATCTGCTCTAAGCTTGTCTAGTTGGACTAGTATCCGTAATTCTGTTCATGACAATCTAATATGGTTAATGCATAATTGATCAATGACCCGTAAAATCGAAACAGGTTATACAAAGACCGATAACTGTGTACTAAAACAATATTTCTAATTAATGAAGTTGACTTGATTAATAATTTACCTGCCTTTATACAATAATGAATTTATACAATGTATTCAACCTATTTCAGCAATATAAAAGTACACAAACGGTCTCTTTAAGGAAGTTTGTTTTGGTAAAGAAAGTAGATACATTTTATATATAATAATAATTAAAACCCAAACTATCCTTTCCTTGATATCATTTACTTTAAACCCAATTATGCAGGCTGGATATTTCAATATATGAATATATAGTCGCGGATCCAGTGGGGGGGGGGGGGGGGGGGGGGGGGGGGATGTTCGTAGTTTGACCCTTCCTTTTGTGCATTCGAATGGGGACATATAGTTGGAACACCCCTTTTTGTCCTGGGTTGAAATGTTGAGATCGTATGCACCTGGCCACAAGCGGGGTTCGATCTCAAAACCTCTGAGTTGACAGCCTATAAATAACTGTAGATAAACTACTTAGAAAAATAAACAACCGAGGCCCCACACATCAATGGTCTCAATATCCTTTTTGTTTCATTAATCTGACATAATGTTTGCCTCTCCGAGAGGTTTATCATTCATTTCCTTAAATATGTTAGAATTTCTATCTCATCGAAAAGATTGTTGTATATTAAAATGATAAAATTGTATGCTGTATTTGGCAAAACGTTTAGGAATTTTGATCCTCAATGCTCTTCAACTTCGTACTTTATTTGACGTTTTTTAACTTTTTTGGATTCGAGCGTCACTGATGAGTCTTTTGTAGACGAAACGCGCGTCTGGCGTATAGATCTATACAAAATTTAGTCCTGGTATCTATGATGAGTTTATATACATGTACCTTTGTCATTCTAGTTCATCGAGTGATTTTAAAGCAAATGTTAACATTTTACTAGTATTATTGAATATTAAAGAACCGTTATGGTTTCAATGTATTTGGACTTAATGATGTACTTAGGTGATCTTAGGTGAAATTAAATAAATCAAGTATTTAAAATTAATACTATAGGCTTGAAGAGTATTACATTAGTTGACAATCAAAAATAAGCTAAAATTATTGATAGGTCATGAAGCTCCTTTTCGAGATATTTGATTTATAAAATATGGCGGGAAAGGCTGACTTGGACTTTTACCTTATATTTGCATTGGTATTTTTGGGGTTTCTAATCAAAAGAATGAAAATCAAGAATCTGATTTAATTTTGTCAAATGACCTATTACGAGCTATTAAGTCTTGTATAAATAGATAAATAGGTGTTATTGGGCAAAATATCTTACATTGTAACGTATTTAAAAACACCAAGGAGTCCAAACATATGACATAAAACCTCACCTAAGTACATCCTTAATATAAAAAAAATGATAATTCAAATGTATGCATAAGTTGCATCTTGATAGACATAGGAGGCTGTAATTCATTGGTTGTCGTTTGATGCTGTGTTACATATATGTTTTCGTTCAACATTTTGTACATAATTTAGTCCCGTTAGTTTTTTTCGTTTGAATTGTTTACATTTGTCATTTCGGGACCTTTTATAGCCGACTATACGGTATGGGTTTTGCTCATTGTTGAATCCCTTACGGGGATCTATAGTAATTTAGTTTTGTGACATTTGGTATATTATGGAGTTCTCTCTTTGGTAATCATGTCTTCGGGTGGTCTGTGCGCACGTAAACCTGGTTAACCCCAACACATTTTGATCCTGTACGAAGTCAAGTTATCTAGACTAGTTGTTGTTTGTTACTGACTATTTTTGTTTTTAAGTCTATTTTCTAGAATGCATTGGGTATTTGGTGGATGATATGGTCTGTTGAACTATTCAATATTCAAATGTTGACAATTCCTGTTATCCTACTATAACGCTACACCAAATCCGTCTAGTGTTTTACCTGTCTTTTCATCTCTCAGAAGTGAAACGAAATTGATTGCATTTATCGCTGCTTTTTTCTTAAAAGAAAGGTGATAGATACCAAAGGGAAACTCACAAGTCAAAAACAAACGGACTATATCATGACACATTCGGAAAAAATACCTTAATAAGACAAATAAAACAATACACAAAACAGTTTCTTAATAAATAAGAAGAATAATTTCCAAATATTAAATATTTATATATCATCTATTTCAGACGTTGGTGTCAAACTAGATAATGAAATTGACTACAAAGTACATGATGTAAGCCAAAAGTGTAATGTTCCGAAAAACCATATTCGAACGATTACTCAAGATATATGTGACTGAACAGTTTTTGCATTTGAAAGTTTCAGTCTTCCAATCGAATATTATTTCAAAACTGATCTAGTTTCTGGTATGTTTTGCATATGGTTAGTTTTCACATTATGTGTTGTCTCACAAATGTGTTGCATCCAAACCTTCTGTCCTTTTCAAAATAACTAAGGCCTCTGAGTAAGTAGGAGGCAAAGTTTCAATGCATGCTCCACTGATTATGTTTATAGAAATACTATTTGTCCTTGTCCCGCTTCCAGTATTATTATTTGCTTCGTTGTTGTGAATATAAGCTGCATTTATCCTTGAATAATTATCATTAGAATCACACCGTGAAGCCCCCCTTAAACAGGAAGCTATGAAATCATTTGTTTTATGGCATTCACATGAGCAGTCTACACTAGAGAACTCGTCACTTCTTGAGTTTGAGTTTTGAGCATTTTCATTTGATTGTTCAGTCAAAGAATGACAAGTGGTTTTTAAGTGATTACAATTATTGCATTTGATATCACCGAATCTCGTGTGTGTTTGGGAACCAAATAAGTCGTCGTATGATGGAGGATCAAAGACCGACATATCTATAGCATCTTGTGGAGAACTTCCGTTTGTGTTCCTATTCCCAGGATGTCTGTTTTTAATTTGTTTCTTCACAATACTCCAACAGTATAATCTGAACAGTATGACTACTACTGGTATAATTAACATGAGAAAATAAAATACTGCTGATCCACTTTCAAGTATAACGTCTGAAATAAACAAAAAATATATTTTGAAAAAATGAAAAATGCAGTTTAACTAAGGGGGTTACCTTTTGATTTTTATGGGGGCTAGGATGAAAAATTTTGTCCTGCATTATTTTTAGTCGAAATCTCTGACTAGCCTTTTTATTGAAAGAATTACAAATCAGTATAAGGGAACTACCATTTGATTTTTAGGGGGCTAGGATGAAATTTGGAGGGGGAAAAGGTAGGACAGGAATTTTGAGGTAAAAAAATGCAGGAGGACAATTTATGTACAAACTTTCAGGATAAACTAATAAAAAAATGCAGGACCGAATAGAGTGGGGAAAAAAGACAGGACACAGAGATTACATCTAAAGCAAATGCGGGACTAAATTTTTCAATTATTTAACTGAAAGATCACTGTGATAATTTTTGGTTCTCTAGATTTTGTAATGGGAGAAAAATGGATAGACCCCTTTCCCCGCTCGTTATTTTCTGTTAGTACTCCGGATTTTTATAAGGTTATAAGGTAACAAAGAAACGGTGGGAAAACTTACAAATGTTATGCACGATTGAAAGAACATGTGTTTTAGAACGGAAACCCAATAGATCTGTTGTTAATTTTCACATTTCAAATGTATTTTTCTAATTTTTAAAACGATTTAAATCTTCTATGTAACAAGAAAATATTACGACACAAATCATATGCAGTCTGAAGTGCGAATTTAAATGTGAATATATATTTATGTAACAAATGTCACGTAGCATGATTGAAATAATAATATTTATACATATGTTTATAATGATATGCAAGTTATGCAAAATCTAACATCACCTATAATGCTGATTTTTTAATTGAGTTTTGTACGGCAAATATGCATAGTGTAAAATTACCTACAGTACTGCACTCCTACAAAAATCATAATGAAAAAAAATATATATACATTTCAAAAATCTGGGAAGAAATTGAAATGTTTGTTGAAATTCTAAATAGCGTTTTTGTGTACCTACACTATTTTCACGAACTCATTGATATTTACTTTCTTCAGTTCATTTTTATTACCTTCACATAAAAAGCGGACTTCAAGGTTCATGCATAGAATATTATGACATTCGATTCCATGTAGCTTACACTCTAAATCAGTACCGAGTATATGAGAGGTATTAAAGAAATTGCCATTAGATAGAATTTCTTTTGTGTCATCTCGTTTACATTCACATCCTATAAGTTTTCCAGCACGGCAAATATTCAAACCTCTCTGAAAAGAAAATGTAAGTTTGTCAAAAGCGCACCTGTGATGCTTTTTTTATAGAATTATTTTACTATTTTTAAAATATGTAGTCACTTGTGTATATGATTGATTAATTTCTGTTCGTTAACGTCCAGTGGCAAGTATCTTTGAAAATTCATTTAGAATGCATAAGTACTGTCCGCATATATAGGACAATATCAAATTAAGCACCAAAAAAATGCCACTAGAAATTTAGATTGTAATTTTGTACATAGTAGCCTACGAGATCCGAAATGTTAAAAACAATTGTCTTAGTTCTCACAGGAGGTTATTATTTACCACATATTTATCATCACAGGTTTATCTTAGTTTACCATGGGGTAAAAACATATCACTACATAGCTTCATATATTTGTCTTCTCAAAGGAGTTGAATTCTTTCAACTACAAAAGCCTGATATGTTTATCTCCAGTTAGTCCTCACAATAAGGAAATTACTTTAACCGTTATAATAGCTTCGTATGTTTGTCTTAAGTTAGTTCTAACAATAGGAAATTACTTTGACCGCTTTTATATCTTTATATGTTTGTCTTAGTTCTCACATGAATCAGGTTTTGTCGTAGTTCTCATTACTGCGACAATAGCCTCATATTTGTCATTGAATACACCTACGGGAGGCAATTACTTAGCACTATAATATCATCATATGTTTGTATTAGTTCTCACAGGAGATTATAACGTACCGCTACAATATTATCATATGCTGGTTTTAGTTCTCACCGGAGATCATAATGTACAGCTACAATAAACTCATAGGTCGCTTAGTTTTCACGGGAGGTTATAACTTACGCTTCAATGCCCCAAACCAATAAGTTTTCCCGCCACTGCAAATGTTCCAACCTCTCTCGTGTTCTCACAGGAGATCATTACACTCCGCTACAATAGACTCATAGGTTTGTCTTAGTTCTCACAGGAGATCATTACTCTCCGCTACAATAGACTCATAAGTTTGTCTTGGTTCTCGTGAAGGAGATCATTACTTACCGCTACAATAGAATCATAGGTTTCTGTTTCTGTTTCTCGATCTCCTGAATCTGTATCAAACCATTCTGTCCAAGTCCATTTTGTATACGTTGTTCCTGGCAGACCGTTACTAGACTCTTGAAAAAATATATTTAATACGTTATTAGCTTCGGATGAGAATATGACCAATCATGAACACCAGTTGTAAAAAGAGCATAACTGATTTTCCTGTTTTTGTCTAACACGCACTTTGATTATCGAAAAGCTTGTGAAATTTGTTGGAATTTTTATAGTAAGATCTTTACACCATGTAATACTATAAAGAGTAATTAGATTTGGTGAGTGTTTTTCGTGTTTGCTTTACCGCTGTACAGTAGAACGGAATTTACCACAAAGCCACTAAACTCATAATGTACAAAAACATATGTTTTTCAACGTTTCAATACAGTAAACCAACAATCCAATTGTTCCAAAAAACAAACAAAAAAGACTGAAAGACAGACAACCACCATCTTCGCTAGCCAAGGGATACGATCCACTCCCGCTCTCTTCACAGAGCGGGAGTGGATCATAACCCTTGGCTAGCGAAGATGAGTGAAGAGAGTGGGAGTGGATCATAACCCTTGGCTAGCGAAGATGGACAACCACTGAAATACAGTCTCATGGACTCGTTTCGTTTTTATTTTTTTATTTATTGCTTGATTTTTGCGTTACGCCGCATCAGTGCAAAAAAAGGCTATAGTTTTTTCGTCAATTTTTGTTTTAGAAAAAGTCGCTACTCTGATAGAAAATATAGATGCGACTGTACATGTTGTTTTTGTGATGTAATTTTCCTCTTTCCTCTACCATGTGTAATTTCTATGCACTTTGACCACCAAATTCTGTAAACAATGTTCGATAAAAATGTATTTCTAAAGTTCAGTTTTCATTTTTCTCTGTTACAATTTTAATTAGTATTTTTATCTTTTTATTGTTATCACACATATAGATTGCATAATTTTTTTTTAATTCGCAATTTTCTCCATGGTAAAGCACTTTCCATTTTTAATTATATAGTCCAGTTTCTACTTACTGAACACAAATTCAAAACTCAGTTTTCTCAGACGATATCTACAAACAACATAAACCAACTAATTCAGTGGTTGTCGTATGCTTATGTGTTACATATTTGTTTTTCGTTCATTTTTTTGTACATAAATTAGGCCGTTAGTTTTCTCGTTTGAATTGTTTTACATTGTCATATCGGGGCCTTTATAGCAGACTATGCGGTATGGGCTTTGCTCATTGTTGAAGGCCGTACGGTGACCTGTATTTGATAATTTCTGTGTCATTTTGGTCTCTTGTGGAGAGTTGTCTCATTGGTTGCCAATCATTCTTATTTTCTTTTCTATTTTATACCAACGAATTGAAAATCAAGAGAAAAAGAATCGATCACTCAAATGACTGACTTACCGCTAAGAGCAATTTTTATTTGAAAGGGATGTCACTTATTTTTGTAATGACATCTTTGTGTAAATGTTTCATTGTTTTTCAAATGCTTCCATAAACACCGAACATCATTATTTATGGCTATGAGGCAATGTGAAGCTTTTCCCGTATCTTGGTATCGGACTTAAAAAAAATATACATAAATGGTTTTATGTTTTACGTTAATGTTAATGCATATTAAATGAAAATGAGTAGTAATTGATATTTAATTGTCAAGATATATTCATTTAAAAGGATAAGGCTATTAGTCATAAATTGTACTTATTTTTAACGCAGCCTTTCTTATTAGTTCACGGTTTTTTATGCGTTTTCCTTAAAAGCTGACTACCATTTTTTGGACAAAATATTTAAAGGTCTAATTTAGATGTATATGAATATGTTCTCTATACTCTCATTTAAATATTTATCTTCACTACCAAACAATTTGTAAAATATAGCAGTGAATTTCTTTATTGACTTTAATGGTCATTTTTTTGTAAATAAGCCATTCATACAACAGCAAATAGTCATCAGCCTGGTTGATGTTTTATTGTAAAAGAGGAAGACAGAAATAAAGTGAGACAAATTATAATAGAGGCAGCTGAATTCTAGTAACATCTACAGTGTTTGAAACAACAGTTCTACAATATAATCATTACGTTTTTATCAACATAAATCAGAATGCAATACTTAGGAAGCAACTTCAAAAGGGGTGGGTGGGTATGTTTTTTTTTTCTGCGTAAGAATTTATGTTCCGGACAAACGCACAAAGCACGAACTTTATTTAGTTTTTCTACACTACCAATCAAATTAATTTTTTTTTAATTTAACACTATAAGGTATGAGGGAATCTGCATATATTTCCCATCTGCTTGAACCGGATTATTTTTCATCAAATTGGGAATAAAAATATTTTTTTAAGAAAAAATAATTCCCCCAATTTCTTGAAGGTAAATGGTAAATGGTTGTTCCCTTATACTATTCAAATTCATTTTTTTCCCAGTTAGTATGGTTGGTATTAATTTAATTGGTGAAAAAACCATGACAAGAGTTGTATTATTTATAGTATTAGAGATAGAAACAAAAAGAAATGTAATTTGTCGTGGTAATTGATATATATTAAGGTTCATCATAACCTTTTGGCTTTTATGTTTCAGAAAACAATAGACTTTTTCAGGATTTTGCTATTCATTTGTTTTCTTTAGTGCAGAAGATGCCCAAATAAACTAGGTTTAATAGGAAAGAGGTAAAAAAAATGTGAGAAGTATTGATTTAAATTGTCAATAAACATCTGCAAACACACGGTGGCAAACAATAGGTGATTTAAGCTACCGTGACAAATGAAACTCAAGTGTTCGTTAATTTTCTTTTTTCTGCAAACTGAAAATAATACCTCAAATACCAGGTAAGTTTTTAATTTTCTGATTGTCTGTATACACTCTATACACGTAATAAATTTTTGGATGTAAAACGGTCATCAATTCCTTTTCATAGATTGAAATAAACATAAACTCAGAATCTAAGATGTTTATATATAAATCAGTGAATGAAGTTGATGATATGACCATACAAGACATAAAAAAGATCGTTGAATGAAGTTCAGATTACATAGGACATTTCTGAATCTAAAATTTGCTATTATTTGACATTGATTTTATCGACTTTCTTCTCTTAAATTCTAAGTATTGATGTTTGATTCAGTCTATGAATCATGACATACATAGCATGTGTTTTATAATTTGTATAGTTTTCTTATAATTTGCTGATAATTTTCAAAAACCAAATTGACTAATAAATAAATCATACTTACCCGAGGCATTCACAGAAGAAATAAACAAATACAATCCACAAAGGAAAGAAAAGTACATATCTGCTCCAAGCTTCTAGTTGGACTAGTTTCCGTAATTCTGTTCATGACAATATAATATGGTTAATGCATACTATTCTGACCAATGACCCGTAAAATCGAAACAGGTTATACAACGACCGATAACTATGTTCTAAAACAATTTTTTAATTAATGAAATTGTCTTGAAGTTGATTAATAATTTACCTGCCTTTAACCTGTTTCAACAATATTAAAGTACAAAGACGAGGAAACTTTCTAGGTCTTTATAAGGAAGTTTGTTTTTGTAAAGAAATGGATAAGTTATACATTAATTTTGTTAAAACCCAAAATATTCTTTCCTCGATATCACTTTAACAATCTTCAACTAAATTACGTAGGTGTAAAAGGAAACGTACCATATATCATTGATACTTACTTGTTCATACAGCCTGCATATTATATTATATTGATAATATACGAATACATGTGTTATTTGGTGTTTATAATTGGCTTTTGAACAGATATATCATGTTAAGGAGGGGTATTTGCGAAAAATACCAGTCGAGCGAATGTTAAATTTCACGAGCCGTAAGGCGAGGGAAATTCATTCATATTAATTACACCGAATGTTAATGTACTAAAACGCATTGATGATCGTGACGTTACAAGCGTCCAGTCGGATAGAGTATTTTTTGGCAAATACCACGGCAGAGAGGGTAAAAAAGGCATATCCTTTTAGCAAATACCCCGGCGGCGTAAAAATGAACGATATTCATTTGATAACATTAAATTGGTGAAAAATACACTGGCTATTAACCAATCAAAACCCCGGATTCTTACATAAGGTGTAATTATTCCTACAATGTCAAATATCAGTAAGATGGGATGGTGTTTCACAAAGTCGAGACATATTTTTATGTTTTATTGTCATAAAGCATAATTTGATTTATTGTTATAAAATAGCTAATAGTATAACATCTTAAATTGTCTTTTTATTTTGTTTTTTGTTTTGCCGTTTGTGAACGTGTAACGCTATTTTCGGCGGTATTGGCCCAGGCGCGGATCCAGAAGGGGGGGGGGGGGGGGTGGGGGGGGGGGGTTCCGGGGGTTGGAACCCCCCTTTTTTTTTGGACGATCAATGTATTTGAATGGGAACATGTGATTGGAACCCCCCCCCCCTTTGTCCTGGGTAAGAAACCCCTCCTTTTTAAAATGGCTGGATCCGCCCCTGAGGCTATATCATAGTGTTTAAGAATATAGGAGTACACGGAAATGAAATGCCTGTCAAGATCGATCGCTCCTAAAAAGCGGGGTTCAAGCTCACAACCTCAATGTTGCATGATGCCATCGGACTACTAACAGAAAAGGTTCCCTGTTCGATCCCTGCTCCGGGGAGAAAACTTCAGGGACTGAATTTTCGGCTCTGCCTTCACACAATTTGCGAGTACGGTTTTGAGGAAACGATGTTAGTCCGTCGGAAGGGGACGATAAATGGCTGCACTGTGTTAATTTAAACCTCACCTAAGTACATCCTTATATATCAAGATGCATAAGTCTGGTTGAACCCAAACACATTGTGAGCCTGTACAAAATTAGGTTATCTGGACTAGGTGTTGGTTGTTGCTGTGTATTTTTCTTTGTTTTTTGTTGGTGGTTGCTATGGTCTGTTGAATTGTCCAATATTCCAATGTTGATAATTCCTGTTATCCTTGTTATGAAACTACTATAACGCCACACCAAATCCGTCTGTTGTTCTACATTAACTCCTCATTTCCCAGGAGTGAAACCGTACGAAAATGATTCCATTTATGACTGCCTTTTTATTAAAATAAAGGTGATAAATACCGAAGGGATACTCAAACTCATATAAAGTCGAAACGAACTGACTACGCCATGTCGAATACATGAAACGAACTCCACAAAAAAAATCGAATTTGATATTAGGTTCTCCGGAAGGGTAAGTAGCTCCTGCTCCACATGTGGCACCCGTCGTGTTTACTAAGTAAGTACAAACCCGGTCATGAAATTAATAAGGTCACATTTGCGATTATAAGGCCGGAATTGTGGTAATTTCCAGATAAAAGAAACATATGTTGCAGTATTTAATTTATATGTTGTATCCTTTATTTAAGTTCTGTAGGATATATGCATTCAACATACTCTGCAAACTTTGAATTATTTAGTGAGAGGACATTATCTAAATAGAGAAATGTTAGAGGATACTGCTAGCTTCTTGTCGCTCTTCATAAGAATCTTCTGTATGACGTCAGCCTCATATGAATAATTGAAAAGCCGCCAAGAAGAGTAGCACAGTTCCCATGGAAATGCCGATGACTGTCTGTTCAAAAATGTCCTCCAAACGTAACAAATATGTTGTCAGTCAAGAAATCAAACATCTTGATAATGTTAATTTTAGTTAAGAAATTTTGTTTAAATCTGAGAGATTTTGTACGAAGTACAATTTGTATTCCTTGTATTTATGATATATATATATATGGAAGTGTTTAACGACCTTGACTGGCTTTTCAGCCCTCGCACGGTCGGGTATTCATGATAATTATTCTATGCAGTATTAAAATGCTTATTACTGTAACACAAGGAGGCTCGAGAGTATACACATTTTAGCAAAATTTTAATTATAATAATTACAAATTATATTTATAACACTATTAGTTGTTACTTTATGATATGGTACAATAATCAACCCAAAAAAAATCCATTCGTTTTGTCCCCACATGACTTTTAAAATGTTTATATTATCACTGAAAAAGCTCTAAATTATCTCCCTTTTTAGCTGAAGCGGTGACCTACATTGTTTTACTATTCTTTTCAAATAAGCTAAACAATTGTAAAATTTAAGCGATTTCTGTCATTTAGTTCTTTTTCTATTTCGATAATATTCAAAGTAAACCAAATATGCACATATGAACTAACTAATATTAGTTTACTATGATCTACTATAGTAAACACTAATATAGAATAATTAGATATTAGTTTGTGTTTTCATACCTAATGCCTAAGAAAGATAATATTCAAATTTATTTTATCTCAGCAACAAACCGGTCAGCAACAACAATCTATGGAAAAGTCTTAGCTTAAACATATGAAAATGTGAACCTCGTCCATTATAAAAAAAAAATAATCGTACCCAATATAGTAAGGTCCCAACGTATTCTTATATATATGTAGGATATCGTCTTGGTCAAATTCTCGCTTAAGAATGGATTCAAGTTCATTGAATTCTCATCTATTCCTTCTCAATTTAGTAGACTCCTGTCGTTGTGGTGATGTAGAAACAAATTCTCACTTCCTGTTATCTTTTCCATATACACACTGATTTAAGACAAGAATTATAAGCTTCTGTTTAAGTTCTTCCAGTCCAAGCTGACTCAAAAATTTGGCTTTTTGGATCAATGGTATTCTCAGATGAGAAAAATATTCATTTATTTAGTTTGGTGAAGACTAAAATTGAGAATGTGCCAAAGAGACAATTATTATCAAAAGCAAACGTTTTAATCGTTGAATGTTACTGCTTCATCATTCAATAGGAACCCAAGCATTTCACACTGTCTACATGAATCCTACATTACAAAAGTTCATGTTTATTTTTGCATCTTTTTTTTCTTCTTCTCTAATGTATTTTCCACCTTTATCACATCCATATTGTTCTTACAGAGCACGCCATTACTTATATTTATGTATTGTTTAATAAGTGGGCGTATGACATTTGCGCCGATGTTTTCAAATTTTCATTCTTTCATGCGCCGATTTCATTTTTCATTTGCGCCGATTTTATATTTGCTCCTAATTGCATTTACAGTTTAATGAAGGTGGTAAAGGTTTATTTTCGTGCAACGTGTTTTGCCATTTTTATTTCACGTGCAGCCGTGAAAAAGGTTCGTTATTTACCGTATTTCGTGAAATCGGTAAAAAGATCAACGTGCAAGACATTTTTGATTGTTCGTTCATCGTGAAATGGCAATTTTATTTCGCGTTCTTCCGTGCAGATACCCCCCCCCCCCCCCCCCCCCCCCCCCCCGCCTTTTACGCCCCTCTTTAACATAGGACTGATTTTGACGAATCCATTAATTTAGGTTTCAAAAATAACGATAACGATAATTATTTTAAACCTCTTGCTAATCACAATGAGGAAATTTCAACGCTTACGCTAGCCAAAAATGACCGTTTGACGCCGGACGGTACGGGGCATTCCTACCCTAGCTCATAAATCGATGCCTGACTGACTATATGAACAAGAAATAACTATCGCACTAAGCTTTGACAAACTGATCATTGTTATGATAATGTACTTACGTTTAAAACTGTTTGCTTTGTTTTATCGGTATTTTTCTTAATTATTACTTTTATGACAACTAACATTTTCAGAATAATTATAATATTGATCATAAGCTGCGTATGACTTTGTATCTGAATTTTTCTCAAGGTAATCATGTTTATGTATATATTTAGAAATGTTTACAAGTATGGACACAGACGCAAATTGTCAGTGGGGTTAAAGGTCGTTACATATGTATTGAAAGCTAGACTGGAAATGTGTATTAACAAATTGAGTTGATGTGTACATGTCTTCATTCAAATGCATTGACTGATAAAAAAGGGGGCTTCAACTTCCACCCCTTTCTATGAATTAGTTGTTTGAGTGTTTGAATATGGAGTTTGTTAATAAATAGCTGCACTGTAAGCGCATGATATGTCTTGATTCCTTTTAAGCTTGCTTAAAGGTTGAACTATTTTGTTTTGTACAATTATTAGTCTATTTGTTTTCTCATTTCATTTGTTTTATATTTGTCATTTTAAGGTCTTTTATAGCTGACTGTGCTGTATGAGCTTTTGTCATTGTTGAAGGCTATTTGGGGACCTGTAGTTGTTAATCTTGTTTTAAATTTTGGAATGCAGCTGAAGTCAACAAACAGACATAGACAATTCACCCAAGTTTTATAAAATGATGTGGAAGTGTTTATGTGAATAATTGAGATGGGAAATGAGGAAAGTGTCAAAGTGACAACAACCCAACCATAGAGTAGACAACAGCTGAAGGCCTCCAATGGGTTTTCAATGTAGCCAGAAACTCCTGCAATTATAGGTGTCCAAAAACTATAAAATCCCTTCTTTTTTTTAGCATATATAAAAATTCATAACACAGAAATGTATAATCTGAAATTTATTACAATCAAAAGGGACCTTAGGTCAATAGTGTAAACAATTCACCAAAGTTTAATTAAAGGTGATGGATGCATTTTTGTGTTATTGTTCAAAATTGGAAAATTCTCTCTTTTTTAAGGATAAAATCTCTCTTCATACATGGAAATGAAAATTCTAAAATTTATAAAATCGATGTGGAGCTAATGTCAATAGATATAAACATTTCAACAAAGTTTCTTGAAAGTAGGGGGAAGTGTTTTCTAGTTATTGTCTGAAGTGTGGATGATGGACTGATAGACAACAGTATACTATAATATGTTGTGTGTGAGACATTGGTATACTAAAATGGTTTTGAATGAATAATGATTAGAAACTGTTTAATGCAGTTATTGAGGGAACGACAATGAAGAAATTGCTGAGATCAATGCGTTTGAATCCTAAGAATTCAATTTTTGTTGAAATGAAACAAAGTTCAATTTTTGACCCTTTGGATCTTAATGTAGACCAATTTGAAAACGGAACAATCCTGTGCAATTGAATATTTCTGGCTATTGGCAATACTGTGCAATTGAAAATTTCTTGCTATTGCGCAATATTGTGCAATTAGATATTTCTTGCTATTGTGCAATACTGTGCAATTAAATATCTTGCTATTGCACAATACTGTGCAATTGGAGATTTCTTGCTAGTGTGCAATACTGTGCAATTGAACATTTCTTGCTATTGAACAATACTGCGCATTGCAGAATACTGCGCAATTGAAAATTTCTTGCTATTGCACAATACTTAGTATAATAATTTTTGACCCCGATTTGGACCAACTTGAAAACTGGGCCCATAATCAAAAATCTAAGTACATGTTCAGACTCACCATATCAAAGAACCCCAAGAATTCAATTTTTATTAAAATCAAGCTTATTTTAATTTTTAGAAATGTTTATAATTTTGATAAGATAAGTATTACCTTATCGGCCAAAGATATATATGAGATAGTAGAACAAGCTAGGGTCACATGTAAACAAATATTGAATTGGTTGTAAATAGGAATACAGTCGAGTTCAATCAGAGAGCGAAAAACTATCACTGACTTATTAGAAAGTTGTCATCGATCATAAAGCAATTTTGTTTTACAGGAAAATCAATCAATTAGTAACGCAGCAATGCAACGTACAATCATCATGACGAATATCGTAGATATTGAAAATGTAATCGCACGAGACAGAATCACGAGCGATTTGCAGACGATCAAATTACAGATCATGGTCTGATTAGTCTGACTGCAGCCTCTGTGTGCAAGTACAACGAGTTTATGATCTGAGAGTAAATGGCTATCTTTTTCAAAGTTTGGCTATCTGTTCGCAGAAAAGAAGACGAGAAACCTATCTACCAAAAGCAGGATGGACAAAGATTTATACAACCTCATACAACTAAGTTAAATGTCAATACGACGTATGCAGTTAAAGTTGTGATTCGGCCACCCGTAAAACTGATGTAAGTATTTAATTCATACTATTAACTCATATACATATTTTACCTTATATATGTTTTCTATGTTAATATTATTTTTTTAAGGACTTGTTAAAACCCAATAAACTCGTTAAAATTGCTGATGACTGTGTGTTTGATATCACATATATAATACGCCCATTGACCATTTTACCTACATACTTGTACAAGTATTCAACTCATCTATTTTTATCTCACTTAGAAAAGGGGTCAATGTTTTTTTCTCTCACTTTGAACCTTCCTGATTCTCTAAACTGACAGAATATTAAAACAACATTACTATTCATCAGTCTAATACAAAAATAAATGTATTTTCTACAGCAATTGATCTTCTGATATTGATCAAGTTACTTCAATAGATTTCTTTTTTAAAGGTATTCATAATCATTATTTCTAATTATATCAACTGAATGTCATTAAATTATTTTTCAGTGATGTCATTAGACGATCAGACATGGTCATTTCGCAAATATTTGTATGTGATCTTTTAGCTAAATGATTTTCTATATATATAATTTTATAATTGACAGCATCTAATGACATAACTATTATTTGTTCAGTGACAATTTTGTGATATGTTCTTGTATCTCTCTCTGCCTGAATGCATTATTGATATAGTTGCTTTAGTAAAACAGTGGAGAGAGTGTACACATTAGACGTGGTGTCGTTTAGGTGGTTCCAATCGATCACTGCTTACACAAAAATGAGTATGAATATTGAGATGTATTGCTGGTGATCCTGGTTGGAACGTCCAAACGATTTGTAAAGTACTTTAATGTTTTTTTAACAACGTTTGTGGTAATTTTTGACTTTGTGTTTTCTTTTGATATCCATCCAATGAGTAAGCCTTTTTCAACTTACTTTTATAGTTCGTTCTTCTTTGTACTGTTACTCCACTGTCCAAGGTTTGGAAGGTTGGGATTCCGCTAACATTTTTAAATGTATGTGCCTGTCCCAAGTCAGGAACCTGTAATTCAGTGGTTGTCGTTTGTTGATGTGTTACATATTTGTTTTCATTCATTCATTTAGGCCGTTAGTTTTCTCGTTCGTATTGAGTTTTCTCGTTCGTATTGTTTTACATTTGTCATTTCGGATCCTTTCACAGCTGAATATGCGGTGTGGGTTTTGCTCATTGTTGTAGGTCGTACGGTGACCTATAGTTGTTAATTTTCGTGTCAATTGGTCTCTTGCTGCAGTAATTGTCATCTTTGGAAGTGCTTTCTACAGCCTAGTGATCACAGATTTATGTATTTTCTGTGAAAGAGGAAGTACCAATGTCTACTGTATTTATTTCACAGCAGGCTCATTTTCAAAACAAAATTAAAGTCTCTTATTCTTAATTTACCCAAAACAAACAAAACACGTAGTAGAATAGCCTCATGTGTGCATACAATAAACACAATTCCCGATATTTTTTAGACAAATTTCGAGTATCCACCGTGAAAAAAATCAACATAAAAAAGTCATCCTTAAAATGATGCAAATAACCACATTTAGCTGTTCGACGACGCCCTTCGACGTTAAATTTCACCAAAATTTGTAAAATTGTATTTTTGTCTTTTTTTCTCTCTTATTTTGTCAATGTTTTTTCTTTCTTTCTTTCACAGTAATATAACACTCTAATGATAAGGACATTGAATTTCTTCAGTCTAATAATTTTCGTACTCGTAACCATATGGACACACTGCCACGTGTACATGTATATTATAAATAGATAGCTATAGTTTCTCACTTTAATTGCATGTTTTAAATAATGGTTTTTTTTTTAAATACCTACATGTCGTTTATGCAAATATGGTTTATGTATTGGTACAACAAATGGAAGTTTTTAACGACCTTGACTGGCTATACAGCCCTTGCACGGTCGGTATGTATCGGTACCTAACATGATCATGTATAAATAGTGAAAGTTTCCACATGTTTATCGGTTGGGAGTTGTGGCGTGCTCCTGTGATCCAGCTACCTGGAGACCGGAGTCGGTGAACGGTGTGAGGGCAGGAGTCCTGTTTTCGCAGGAGTCCTGCTTTCAGCCGTGTTCTATGTTGAGCGGGCGTCCACACTAAAATCGGTATCAATATGGGCACACCGAGGGAGCTCAGTGAGACCAGGTTGTCTAAGGAGGGACGTACAGGTCAAGGGCGGAAACGCAGCAGGCAAAAGTCCCCGTGTCGATCAGTAGTGGTATCGCGCCTGTGAATAGGCATCTGTCAGCAGCCTGTCCAATATAATTGGACTCGGCTCTTTTTTTGTTCTTTTCTTTTGGAGGGGGGGCTCTGAAAATTGTAGTTTTATGTCAAAGAACTATAATCACCAGGAAATGTTAGGTCTCTCTCTATGCAAACAATACTATTTGCCTAACTTCAATATTAGTTCAATGTCGCTGAACAGGTATAGTGGAATCATTATGTTTCTTTGTCATTTCTGTAAATGTCTAATTCAATTCACCTGTCAGCTCCGGTCACAAGTCTGGAAATCGTCAGTTCTTGTCCTTGCTTCAAGTTGGGCTTCTTTTTCCTGCACTTGAAAAAAAAATTGGTGACGGTGTTCTTTTTTCCGTTTCTATTGCAGGAACCTGACTATTTTCACAAATATATCATGATAGAAATCAATCGTAAGTTATACTGAAATGTTTATGACTTGCGAGTATTTTCTTCTCGTAAGAATAATTTTGATTAAGACTCAGTTACTGATAGTACAAAATATGCTATTTTTTGGCTAGAGCGTCTTTTCTGGAGTTCATTGTAAAAACTTTTGCGGAAGCGTAAATGCCATTTTAAACAGGCGAGAAATAAATAAGATATGCACAAAGTGGTTTATGACTCCTTGAAAGTGTGGTACGTTAGCCTTAATAATAAGTTTTAAAAATTCAATAGATTCTGCTTAAACAACCCCAGATTATGCATTTGTTAATTCTCGTTATATCTTTTATTATAATAGGGAACTTGTCATACAAGGAGAAAGCATTGAACTCGAAGAGTTGACAACAGAAGATGAAGACTGTATTACATACTCATCACATTTTAACACGTCAGGATACGATCTGAGTAGACGACAAAAGAGAAAGGATGTACCCCTAGTATTTCTGGTAAGAGATTGTTTTGCTTTTCTCCTAGCGTCAAGCCTAGAATGGTTATAGTCATTGTCTTTCCATGTTCATGAAATGTAAGTTCACTTAGTAGTGTTCTAAAGGAGTAAATACATATACAAATGGAGCTTGCAAAAGTAAAGTAATGCTTTTCAATATGTTCTTAGTGGTATTTACACGAAATTATTTTTGTGAATTCTAATCAACCATTGCAACTGAAAGAGGGAGCTATAGTATTTTTATTTTAATTTTAACATTTAAAATTTTATTTTTGTTGAGTTAAATTGCAAAACTGTTAAGAATATTCAATATTTATTTAAATACTAGTAAAATGATATATGATCTCAAAGAAACATTAGTAAATGCAGATAAGATGACAGTCTAAGTAAAATTGATTTGATGTGACCTTGTATAAAGGACATTTGAAGGGGACCTATTTACCTAATAAATTAACTTACAATACCGAAGAATTATTACAAAATAACATTTCTTTGCAGTTTGAAGGAGGACATACTCTAATTGCGACTTTACAGTGCAAGTTTTACAGTGAGAACGAAGTAGAACATTGTCACTGGGGACAAACCTTGACATGGCTAGAATATGAATGTAAAGTTGAAGACGGATCGAGTCACGTTGACGTTTTGAGAGAAAAATATTTATAGTTACCTTTGAAAGCTATTTTACAGACACATAATGCTATGCTGTAAACATTCTCTCAAAGAAACACGGCTTTAAAATCATAAGCAGTGGAGCCGGGGAAATGTGATATCAAGCCAGCAACTTTATAATATGCATTCCATATACGTGTTGTGTTACTGGACTTGCATGCAATTGAAAGCTTTAATATTTATATTACATTGAACACAGGGTATACATACAAGTATACATAATGCACCATTACAGAAGTGCGTTCTAAACACAGTTAAAACAATACGACGCAATACTTTTTGAAATTCAATAGTTCTGCATTATGTTAACGAAATTATTCTAATATCTGTTCAATATATTCCAGTCGCTCGATGTGTTTTTTTTTTTTTTTTATCTCACCTGGTTAAAAGGGTTATTGTGTGGTATTCATTCTCATCACTTGGCAGAAGATATCTGTTGCCCGTCTATACAAAAAATAGAAATCTTTTCTCATCAACCAATGGGACAATTATTGAAACAAAAGTAGGCCAAAATCATCCATTTAGTTTAAAACCAATACATATATTTATGTACGTGGCGGAAGAATTTTATCGTATGATAATTCTATTAATATAACAATAGAATTGTAACAGGTTTTATGAACCCGAGTGTATTTAAATACGGTGGACTCGATTTGAAATTATCGATAAGGGCGTTGACCATTCGCATGTACACACGTAGTTTTTGTTAGTTGAACCTGTATTGCCGTAGACTTAAGTTAACAATGTCTGATATGGAGGAGGAAACCTTAGATTTAGCGAGTGAACAAGGTACGTCTACTAGAAATCCGCATGAAATGTCTAATGCAGATTTATTTTCGCTTCTCAAAACATATATGGATACTAGACTGTCGGGTATTGAAACATCTTTCACAGATACCACACATACTTTGGAGAAGAAGGTTAAAAAGGCTGAAAATTCGTTCAAATTCAAGGGTCATCAGGTCCAGTACGAGCTGAACGTAGATTTACAGGACTTGGTACAGAGGGCGTTGGATTACCTAGGGAGAAAAAAGTCAGATAAAGCGGTAACTATTCTGAATGAGGCTCTTAACACGCTAAAGAAAAGAAACAAGCTCATAAGAATTGCTGATAAGTCGGAGGGAGGGTGGAAGACCGTACAAGAATATTTGTCCGATGATTTAGCCAGCGACTCCGAGGACGAAAAGAAGATAAGGGCAGCTGATACCCGGGCGGTGAAAAAGTTAAAGTCCGTAAAATCTGCAGACAAGAAGCAGAACGTACGAAAAAGACCAGCTGAAGCTTCCGGTTCTACATCGCAAACAGCTCATAATGCAATTCCAGTTTCTGTCAGCATGCCGCCCTTTCGTGGGAGCAGACCTGGTTACGGAAACCAGGTCAAAAGGTCCAGGGAAGGAGATATGTGTTTCAGGTGTGGATTATTTGGACATTGGGCATCCGACTGCAAAAAAGACACCAAGACTGGATTTGGAGCTCCCAGAGGAACTTCATAAGGACTTCAGCGCTCATACGGACACTTTACAGGTACAAGATGTTTATGAATCTTATTTTGAATATGAAAAGGGTTGTTCAGATATTTTTGTTAAAGACAGGCTTAAAAATTCTGTAAACTTTTGGAAAAGTATTAACGCTTCGAGTTTTATTGTTGATATTATTGAAAATGGTTACAAAATACCTTTGTTAAAAGAGCCTGAAAATATGTATTCTAAAAATAATAAATCTGCGTTAGAGCATTCAGATTTTGTTTCAAGTGCAGTTAAAGAGCTTGTATTGGGCGGTTTAGTAAAACGTGTATCAATTATGCCACACGTAGTTAACCCTTTAACTGTTTCAGTTAATGGTAAAGGTAAACACAGATTGATTTTAGATTTAAGACATGTAAATAAACAAGTGATTGTAAACAAAGTTAAATTCGAAGATTGGAAAACTTTATCACAATATGTTACTTTGAATTGTTACGGATATGTCTTTGATTTGAAGGCGGGATATCACCACTTAAACATTTTTGAACAACATCAAAAGTATTTAGGGTTTTCGTGGAAAGGAGAATTTTATGTTTTTACTGTGTTGCCATTTGGTTTAAGTTCCAGCGGGTATATATTTACTAAAACTGTGAGACAATTGGTAAAGCACTGGCGTAAATCTAGCATAAAGGTAGCTGTTTATTTAGATGATGGTTTTGGGGTCGAAGTTAGTTATGAACTATGTGTAAAACACGCTCGAAGAATCAAAGCAGACTTGATTGCTTCTGGTTTTGTGCCAAACAAAGACAAGTGTGTATGGTTACCTTCACAGCACGTTGAGTGGTTAGGTTTTTCTTGGAATTTAATTTATTGCAAATTGCAAATTCCTCAAAGAAAAATAGATGATATATTGAATTTGGTAGCTTTTATACTAAATTCTAGTTACAGGGTAAAGGTACGACAGTTGGCCAAAATCTGTGGTAAGTTAATTGCTTTAACACCAGCAGTAGGTAATGTTACCCAGATCATGACAAGAAACATTTTTTCAGTCATTAATATAAGAGACTATTGGGATCAATATGTAAACATCGGCAAGTATCCTGATTGTATCAATGAGCTTATTTTCTGGAGAGATAATTTGCCTTTACTAAAGGCGGTTGATCTGGTAAAGAACATTTCAAATTTTCATATTTTCACAGACGCTAGCGACACGGGCGCTGCTGGTTTCATACAAAATTCAACAAAAATTTTGCACAAAATGTGGTTAGAAACTGAGAGAGGTAGGAGTTCTACTTGGCGAGAAGTAAAAGCAATTCAGTTATGTGTCAGTGCCTTTTCAAAACTCTTATAAAACAGTATCGTGACTTTTCACACAGATAACAAGAATGCTGTTAGCATCATAAATAAAGGTAGCAAAGTACAAGAGTTACAACAGTTGTCTTTAGAAATTTATAGGTGTTGTTTACTTGAAAACATTACATTACACATTATCTGGTTACCCAGAAAAGAGAACGAGCAGGCTGATTTATTAAGTCGGATTATAGATATTGATGACTGGGGTATTTCTTCAGAGTATTTTCAGTTTTTAGACGACCTCTGGGGTCCTCATACCTTCGACAGGTTTGCCAATATGGACAATAACAAAGTAGATAAATTTAGTTCGTTGTACTGGAACCCTGGTTCCTCAGCAGTAGACGCTTTCTCGTGCCACTGGGCACAAGAAAACAATCTATTAGTACCACCTGTGTCTTTAGTTTGTAAGTGCATAAACCACTTGGTTAGATGCAAAGCAGAGGGAACACTGATAGTTCCGAGTTGGCCGTCGTCTCCTTACTGGCCATTAATTTTTGATGAAAATACAGAATACAGACCTTACGTGTTAGATGTGCTCGAATTTAACGAGGTAGACAGAATTTTAGTTTCTGGAAACAATGTAAATTCTATCTTTGCAAACGGAAAATTCAAAGGTAGAATTTTAGCTGTTCGTTTGAAAGCTACTGATTGATTTTTGTGATAACTTTTTACTATTTTTTGCAGATTTTTCTTACTGGAGGTTCTCTATTCAGAGATGTTGGCTTACAGAAGCTGATTGATGTATATATTGTGTCATTTGACGATATTTTTGGGGCCACAGGGTCTGTAGATACCACTGGGTATAGTTATGGTCACTGGACCTGTTTTTCTGTTTGATGTATGCTGAGCAGTTACGCATATTTCAAGGTAAATATTTATTTAATTTATAATTATTTTACAGAAAATATTTTCAACGGGATTTTGGAAAAATGACACACAAGTAAAGCACACAGAACTTAAGATTTTGTTCAGAAAAATGAAGAATTCAGTTATTGACTCTAAAGCCAGAAATACAACTGTTAAATATGCTTACAGTTTTAAACGTTTTGTAGTGTGGTCTGAAAAGTATACAGAAATCAAGTCTGTCCTTCCTGCCAACGAAATTTATGTCAGTTTATATCTTCAATATCTAATGCAAAGTGCTAAACACTACAGTACTATAGAAGCTGCATGTTACGCTATAAAGTGGGCTCACAGTTTAGCTGGGTTTGAAGACCCATGCGCCTCGGATATAGTTAAATGTATTGTGGAGGCATCTAAAAGAAAGCTTAATAGGCCTATTCAGAAAAAAGAACCGATGAATGCAAACATCATGATCAGTCTTTTTAAGAAATTTGGCGGTACAAATAGTTCGTTAAAAAATCTTAGATTATTAGCTATGTGTTTTCTGGCTTATTCAGGATTTTTAAGGTACAGCGAATTATGTCAGATTAGAGCTAAGAACATTACATTCGGAAACGATCATATTGATATTTTTATTGAGAGTAGCAAAACCGATTGTTATAGAAAAGGAAAAAACGTTTTGATAGCTAAACTTGATCAAGAACACTGTACTGTTAGAATTTTAAGTGATTATTTAGACAAAGCTAAAATAGACAGGTCCTCAGATGATTTTGTGTTCAGAGCTTTATCGTATTGTAAAAGTACAAAAAACTGTAAGCTGAGAAAAAAGAATATACAACTATCTTATACTAGGACTAGAGAGATTGTAAAAGGGGCTCTATCAGAAATAGGTTTAAACGCAAGAATTTTTGGTACACATAGTTTTAGGGCAGGCGGTTGCTCAGCCGCTAGTAACTCTGGTGTCTCGGATAGATTATTAAAGATTCACGGAAGGTGGAAATCTGATATTGCGAAAGACAGTTACATAAGCGACAATTTGAAAAAACGCTTATTAGTTTCAAAATCTTTAGGTTTATAAGATTTATTACTGCAATTTCTTTCTTTGTACAATCGAGAATGGTCATCGTGCCTGACAAGTTCTAAAACTAGTGTTTTAGTTATTTATATTATGAATGAGATAAGAAACAGATTGGGCCGAGGGATATAGAAATTATATAGTCTAGTACATAAATAATTTATGTTCGTTTGAACGAAGAGAATTTAGAAAATAAATATATTTATGTACGTGGCGGAAGAATTTTATCGTATGATAATTCTATTAATATAACAATAGAATTGTAACAGGTTTTATGAACCCGAGTGTATTTAAATACGGTGGACTCGATTTGAAATTATCGATCAGGGCGTTGACCATTCGCATGTACACACGTAGTTTTTGTTAGTTATACTTAAGCACATATATATTCGAAAACAGTATTAAATACTTTTTGTAACATTTTTTGATTGTTTTTTGTAGATTGTTGAGGCAACCTTTTTTAGTTTATTTAAACAGAGGACTTATTCTGAGATGTGGACTGTATTTACACAATTACAAACATTTGTAATTTGTTATCATATGATAAACATGTATTGAAATTATTTTATATTATATAAAAGAGAATGGTCATCGTGCCTGACAAGTTCTAAAACTAGTGTTTTAGTTATTTATATTATGAATGAGATAAGAAACAGATTGGGCCGAGGGATATAGAAATTATATAGTCTAGTACATAAATAATTTATGTTCGTTTGAACGAAGAGAATTTAGAAAATAACTGGATTTCAAACATGGCCGCAGTTAATTAAATAGCAAATATAAAGCTGTACAACTTTTATTGTTGGCCACTGGAAATTGTAGTTTTGTGAAAAAGAACACCCTAATTACCAGGAAATTTTGTCTCTTTATGCAAAGAATACAATTTGCACAACATTGTCGCTGTGTAGGTAGCGGAAAACTTATAAAATTAAAATTGAGAATGGAAATGGGTAATGTGCCAAAGGTACAACCCGACCAAAGAGCAAAAAACAGCGGAAGGTCACCAATGGGTCTTCGATACATTGAGAAAATCCCGCACCCGGAGGTGTGCTTCAGCTGGCTCCTAAACAAAAATATGTACTAGTTCAGTAATAATGGACGTAATACTAAACTCCAAAACATATAAATAAGCTAAAACTAAAAAAACAATACAACACAAACAATCGTCAGAGGTTCCTGACTTGTAATAGACACAACTGTTTTGTGAGATATCACCCCCCCCCCCCCTTTTACCTTTCGCCAATGTAGAAAAAACCACACACCGTAATACGTACAATAAAACTTAGTTTTAAAAAAGCCCAAGTGTGATTTCAGAAAAGGTAACATAAGCAACTAAGCAAAATTACAATGATGCACAAATTAACATACTCATTTGATTGATTGCTGATTGCTTAAAACGTCCAGTGGCACATATCATACTCATTTGTGTTCTAAATGGAGTTTAAAAGAATATGTTCCATATTTTAAAAGGAGATGTTCCATACTTTGAAGGGCGTATTGGCTGTCAGATCCTTTTTAAATAAAAGTAACATGTTATAAGACAAAACCATGCATAGCTACTAGACTGACAAATTGAGGATCCTTGGAGCCTTTAGTTATGTTTATCCTGTATTAAAGTTTGTAGTGAGCGATTATGTCTATTCGTCATTTTGCAATGTGGTCACTTTGTAGCACGTATGTCGATCATACTATACCCCCTCTAGTGCATAGAGGATGTATTCCACAAATTATAGACAAGCAAGATTGTGTCCATAGTACACGGATGTCCCGCTAGTACTATCATTTTCTATGTTCAGTAAACCGTGGGATTGGAATAAAAAATACTAAATTGGCATTAAAATTAGAATTATCATATCACAGGGAACATATACAGTAAGTTTCAAGTTGATTTGGCTTCATCTTTATCAAAAATTACCGTGACCAAACCAAGCAAGACAGATGGACGAACGAACGAACGGACGCACAGACCGAAAAATCTAATGGCCCTAGGTGGTGCATAGAAAAGGACCATTTGTTATTCATGTGATTTGGGATATTAATACCATGTTTGATATTTGTAATTGTGAACATTCATTTGGCATATTTAACATACATTATATTCTTATCTATGGATTTGGGGAGTTCATTGAAATTTTCTTTTTCAATTATTTGCCTTTTCTTGGGGTGGAGGTCTTTCCTCATAAATAAAATCTTCTCGTCTTTATACTTATTCATCATATATCGTTTATTCTTTCATATCATTTTTTTTTTTATCAAATAGTTATGACAGAAATGAGATTAATTATTATCACACCTTAGTATTAGTTTAAATTTTATCAAAGAACCTAATTGCCTTTGATATGAAAACAATAAATAAACCGATTCATATTTTGCAAAAAATTCAAATGTTCGCCTCTAAAACCAACGGCTAATTGAACTTAATTAACTTCCTTTTAGTGTGATTAAAAACTTTCTGAAAATTATCTTAATTCCATTCTCAAAACCCAATCCATAGCTAATATATTAAACCAACAAAACAAAACAACTGATCTTGACAATAACCGAGTATTGGTTACAACTCTGGTGATAAACACATTCATACCCTGTTTAACTGGTATTGTTATTAACCAACAAGCTTCTGGTGATAAACACTTCCCGACTGTGCCTAACTGGTTTTGTTTGACAACAGGCCTCTGCATAAACACATTCTTACTATGATTAACTGGTGTTGTTTGACAACAGCCTCTGGTGATAAACACTTCCCGACTATGCTTAACTGGTATTGTTTGACAACAGGACTCTAGTGTTAAAGACATTCTGACTGTGCTCAACTGATATTGTTTGACAACAGGCCTATAGTGTTAGACATTCTGACTGCTTAACTGGTGTTGTTTGACAACAGGCCTCTGCCGATAAACACTTCAAGATTTTTACTCAACTGGTATTGTTTACAAACAAGCCTCTGCTGATCAACACTTCATCACTCTAAGTCTTAACTGGTAGTGTTTACCAACAAGCCTCTGGTGACCAACACTTTGACTATGCTTAACTGATATTATTTGACAAGACTGCTGCTAAACACTTCCTGAATATGCTTAACTGGTATTGTTTGACAGAAAGCCTCTGGTGATAAACACAACCGGACTTTGATTTACTGTTAGTTCACCAATAAGCTTCTGATGGTCTACACTTCATGACTAAGCTTAACTGGTATTGTTTACCGACAAGCCTCTACTGATCAACACCTCATGACAAAGCTTAACTGGTATTGTTTACCGACATGCCTCTACTGATAAACACTTCATGCCTAAGCTTAACTGGTGTTGTTTACCGACAAGCCTCTCCTGATAAACACTTAATGACTATGCTTAACTGGTATTGTTTACCGACAAGCCTCTACTGATCAACACTTCATGACTTTGCTTAACTGGTATTGTTTGACAAAAAGCCTCTTATGGTTAACACTTTGTGAATTTCCTTAACTGGTAGTGTTTGTCAACAAGTCTATGGTGATAAACACAACTGGACTAGACTCAACTAGTATTGATTGACAAGACTGGGGATAAAAAAAAAAACCAAACCATCCCAACCATGCTTGTAGTACACAAGTATATGAGATACAGACTTGGACATGAAAACTTAAACTTGATCACTGATCATTGAAAAGAAGTTGAGGTCAGGTGAACTCTGTCTGACAGATATGTAGAGCATGTTGGTCATTTATATACCAATAGGGTTGGTAATAGCAGAAACACTCTGCTTTTCATGAAATTGGTGGTAATTGAGTCCAAATTAGATTATCAATGACAAAACTCATTAATGTAATGAATCTTCTTATTAAACAATTCTGTTCCAAACAGGAGCACAGTATGTAAGTTTGGCTGAAAACTTAGTTGAAAGTGTACAACATCAAAACAATGATATATGAAACAAAAAATACAAAATTCAATTCATATTTAAATACTGTGGATTCATTAATTTTCGTGGGTATCAATTTTTTGAGGATTGAGGAAAACTTGCATTTGGATATTTGATTTCATGGTTTTGATGAATTCTTTATAATACCTTATAGAAAATTTGTAATTCGTTGAAATTTTAATTTGATTTACCTGTAACAACGAAATCTACTGAAATTGGTATCACACTAATGATAATGAATCCATAGTAAACAAGAATGTGTCCCAAGTACATGGATGCCCCACTCGCACTATTATTTTCCATGTTCAGAGGACCAGGAAATTGGGGTAAAAAATCTAATTTGGCATTAATTAGAAAGAGCATTCGTGTACTGGGGACACATTCTTGTTATTTATGTATTATTGTCATTTTGTTTATTTTCTTTGGTTACATCTTCTGACATTAGACAATAGTATTGTTATGCGTTTACTTTTCTACATTGGCTAGAGGTATAGGGGGAGGGTTGAGATCTCACAAACATGTTTAACCCCGCCGCATTTTTGCGCCTGTCCCAAGTCAGGAGCCTCTGACCTTTGTTAGTCTTGTATTATTTTAATTTTAGTTTCTTGTGTACAATTTGGAAATTAGTATGGCGTTCATTATCACTGAACTAGTATATATTTGTTTAGGGGCCAGCTGAAGGACGCCTCCGGGTTGCGGGAATTTCTCGCTACATTGAAGACCTGTTGGTGACCTTCTGCTGTTGTTTTTTTCTATGGTAGGGTTGTTGTCTCTTTGGCACATTCCCCATTTCCATTCTCAATTTTAATAATGCCCCTCTACTATCGAAGGTGGGGCATAACAATATCTTTCATCAAATCGAGCAGCCTGGTGTAAATTCACATTTTTGTTATCCAAAATATTTATTGAAATTTCAATATGTAACCTCCTAGTAATAAATATAAAAAGATCCACACAATGCCTTAAAGCTCAGTCTTCCCAAATAAGAGTTGTTGTTGGAGATGACGGATGCGTTACATTTGCATGCATTTAGGTAATAAAAAATAAATGCATTTTCAGGACCATATAATTATAATGTGATATGCATATAAACCCTGCTTTGCACTTGACGTTCAAAGTGAGCTGAATTAATTCTAGATTTAGTTCTCCAGAAAACAGTCGGCAAGAAGAACTGTCATCCTACCCAGACATATTATTCTGATTTGAGATAACTAGTTCTAACTCATGAATGCCATGTGATAAGCAGGAAAACTAGCAAATACTAATTCCTTTAAACAATTGATTTCCTGCAATGTATTTGTAGAAAAGAGTTGTTGATATTCATTTTCTTTTAACAGCATTTTTGGGGAGTTATGATCCCATGTTTCATTGAAAAATTAGACTTTTCTCTTTTAATATCAATAATATTTTCTTTTTATTTGCATTATCCCTACTAAATATGAGAAATTTGAATCAGTCTGTATCATAAAAACCAGCACAGTGACCTATTACTTTTACACTTGAAACTAGCACATAATCTATGTTTGGGCACACTTTAAATATTTTTTTAATTATTTTTTAATTTATACTGCCATAAACTTGCAAAAGGATACATGTCATACAAGCCGAAAAAAAAGTATCTAAGACAGTTAGTGAGTTACCATTGTATACAATTTTCTTAATGGCTACAAACTAGTAGCAGTGTTTCAAGGTTTAATAAAACCTTACTAGAGTCTACAATATACCATTTTCCCAAATAAATATTAAGACATTTTTGCTGGACCTGTTTATATTATTAGGAGTTTTTACAGAAAGAATATGTAAAGTGAAATGAGATACAATAAAGATACATTAAAAATCTAATCACTAGACTATACATGTTTTAACAATAATTCAAATTCACATCTGCATTATCTGGTCAGTTCATACTCAGATGATATTCTTATCCATAAAAGTTTCAATGTTAACTTGTAACATACTATCTTTTTTGAGTTACAATAACGCATGGAAATAGAATACATAAAATTGTCACAACTAGTTCAAATATAAACAGGATACATTTCATGCATTTCAATTTTATGTACATGGCTATCCCATTCACTTAAAATATCAAACATGGATGTAACCTGCCTTTCTTCTATCAACTATCATTTTATTATCCAATCACGATAGATTTCTTTTTTCCCTCATGTACATGTAACCACTGGTTGTTGTGTGTTTACTGGTTGTTGTGTATTAATAGATTGTTCTTGCAGTGGTAGTGACAATTTTGTTGGATTAATCGTCACAGATTTTGTACAGTTGTCAGTTTTATAAATGCCCACAAGTCTGTCTGCTAGTTCAAACATGTTGTTTCTGAGTGATATGATGATAAACTGTGCATTTCTTGTTCTCTCCTGAAAAAAATAGTACAACATTTTTAACACTGATCTAGTAATTATGCATTACACACTGATCTTATAACTATACTATTAACACTGATTTTGCAGCTATGTTAACATAAATCTTGTAACAATGATCTTGCAGTGAGATGAGTGTTTTATTTTGCTTCAGGTTGAAGGCCTCAAAAGCATGTATGTTTTTTGCTATGCATGGACCATATCCTTTGTTTTCCCATTATTGGAAGAATGGTCATTATTTTTTTCTTTTTTGTAATGATATTTACTATGCATAAATTGTTAATTGTTTGGCATGTATTTTAAGTGAGATTCACAACCTTGAAAAAAGAATCTAATTTCTATCATACAGAACTGCATCTTATTATCCAAGTTAATATTTAAGTTGGTACCTTGGTTCTGACTTTTTTTCATTATATTTATGATGACTAATTTTTCATATATCTTTAACTCTTGTATAGCATTTGCATAACATATATCCACTTACTTTAATATAATTGGCAACAATAGAAACATTCTTAAAATCTAAAGCTGCATCAATTTCATCCATAACATAGAGAGGAGTTGGTCTGTAGTGATGTAGGGCAAACACTAATGCCAAAGAACTCAGTGTCTTTTCACCACCAGATAAATTAGATATGTTTTTCCACGATTTCTTTGGAGGTCGTACACTGAAAAATTGCAATTGTTTATAATTATAAGGAAAAAGTGTATCAAAAAGTAAATAAAAGAATGAAAAATATAGGTAAAGTATACCAATATTGTACAAACTGTAATTATAAATGATGAATCAACACCAGGAGTGGTGATTGGGCAGTAGGGTAATAAACAAGTGGATTCCTATAGTAACACAGTATACCAACAAGTATTTGTATTATTGTAATTCATGATTTGCCAACAAGCATGGTTTCTTCAGGACAAGTAAACATATGAAAATACATTACAAACGAAAGTGAACAACGCCTGGTGAGTCTGTAGTATGGTAGAGTCTATAAAGTGGATACCTTGGGTATGAAGGGTCGTTATTATAAAAAACATAAAATGTAGAGAGTCTTATAACAACAACACTTTAGGGACTGCTGCAGAAATTTATTGATCGACATGTTTCGGTGCCTAGGGCACCGTCATCAGGATAAAAAAAATACATAAAATCATGATGAAGTACAAAATCCAGTTGTTAAAATTTAAACGTCACACTGCTACAATGGTAAGTAATGTTATTAATAATAATAGCAACTGAAAGTTCTTTGTAAGTATGTAAGTAAACTATAAAGAAATTAAAATAAAATGTTTTTGTGTGAAAATGTTTGCTAAAATTATTCTGCCAACATGTGCTTGTCCTCTTGCATCGTGGAAAGAATAATACAATAAGTTGTCAGGCTGTGTATAGACAGTATAGGTTGTGTGGTCTGAATGTTCATTTAACTTTCTTCCCCAAAATAGACATTTTATCAGCAATTCCGTACCATTTCGACTGGCTTCCCTTGGCCAGGGGTACTGCTTCCAATCGCGTCAGGAATGCTGTAAAATGTTTTGGTTGCCGAGAGTAAAGGACAAAGTATAAATATCACTGTTCTATATGTTGAATTTTAACTATGTATCGTTCATCAAACTATCAGGAATGGCCAGTAATCTGTAAAAGTGGTTGTATCTCGAGTGTTGTCTGTTTGATAACCATATTTTCGGGAGCATCAGATTGAATTTGAAGAATACGAAATCGGGTGCATTTAATTTCAAATGAATTCTGTATAGCCCGATTTCGTATTCTTCAGTATAACGGGAAAATATTGTATTGACGGGTACGGTGGTAGGAATATATAATAGGGTCACACAGTGACCAATGGGTATACTTTCTGGTAGCAAACATAAGGTCACTTTCTAGCTCAACTTTCATTTTTGATGTACATGTATATACATTGATATTTTTACTGCATTCAATTTGCTAGTACACACATGTTTAAGCACCTGGCCCTGGCGACGGGATTGCACACTTGGCATCCACTGACACAGGTTTCTAGAGAATTTTGGTTGTTTATATCGTTTTATCTCTAGTTGTTCCTGGCCATTCCTGACCGTCTATGAAGGGGTGCATTTAGTCAGAAAGTTTGGTTTTGTTGTATTTAGGATAATACATACATTAGAATTGTATGATGTTTGAATATGCATTCTAATAGTAATAATTATGATAATAATATTTGTAAATATTTATAATACAATCTGGCATCCATCAAGCATGACAGGCTGTCGGCTAACTAAGATTATGTTCGCATTGTTTATATTTGCCACGAGTATGTAGTTAATACTGTAGAATAAATAGTGAGAGTTAGTAAGTAGTCTTTTAATAGATATAAAAGCTTTTTGTGAGTTAGTATTGTCTTGTTTTGTAACTGTAGATATTAAAGCTGTTGGATGTTTTAATTATGACTCACCTAAATACAATCCCTTATTGAGAATGGATCTAGTGTGTCCACGAGTTCTAACTCAGCATTACCTAAATACAATCCCTTCTGAGAATGGATCTAGTGAGTCCACAAGTTCAAACTCAGCCTTACCTGAACATTATCCCTTCTGAGAATGGATCTAATGAGTCCATAAGTTCTAACTTAGCCTTGCCTGAACACTATCCCTTCTGAGAATGGATCTAATGAGTCCATAAGTTCTAACTTAGCCTTGCCTGAACACTATCCCTTCTGAGAATAGATCTAGTGAGTCCACAAGTTCTTACTCAGCCTAACCTGAACAATATCCCCTCTGAGAATGGATCTAATGAGTCCACAAGTTCTAACTCAGCCTTACCTAAATACAATCCCTTCTGAGAATGGATCTTGTTAGTTCACAAGTTCTAACTCAGCCTTACCTGAACAATATCCCCTCTGAGAATGGATCTAGTGAGTCCACAAGTTCTAACTCAGCCTTACCTGAACACTATCCCTTCTGAGAATGGATCTTGTTAGTTCACAAGTTCTAACTCAGCCTTACCTGAACACTATCCCTTCTGAGAATGGGTCTAGTGAGTCCACAAGTTCTAACTCTGCATCCCCTCCTAGTGTAATCATCTGGTACATTTCCTTCAGTTTGTTTGTGATAACACTGAATCCTGCCATAAACTCGTCCAGTCTCTGTTTACGTAATTCATCAAAATATTTACGCTGTGAATCCCTTAGGTCTGTTATTTTATCTAATTCTCCTACTCGTTGTAAATATAGCTCTTCCTAAAAAAACATTATAAACATGTTTGTTATTCTATAGATCTTTATTTAATAATGAGCTTTACCAGTTTTTTATAAGTAGGAAAGGGGAGGATGGGCCTTATTTGGTGTAATACTTAATGCTGAAAATAGTACCTTCAAATTTCTATTGTCTGTTTCTAAGGTTGAGAAAATTGAAAAATTAAAACCTTAGGTTTAGGATCAATGATGTCTCAATAAATGTAGTCATGTTGACTTCAAAAAGCCACTTTTAGTGTGACCTGTGAAATAACATATACTTTTCGAATGATTTTTCCAACCTTATGTATATATAGGTTCTTGGCGACAACTTACTTATTTACCATACCTTTCTTTGCTACAAACGGAACAACTTTTGCAAAAATTTACTTGGTTAATTCATTTACTGATATTATATCAACCCACACATAAAAAAAGTGTCAATACTACAATTTATAACCATTTTAAATAAAAATTAAGTGTTTGCTATCATTCAAACTTAAAAGCTACAGAAATATTCTTAAACATCAAAAATACCATACAGTTATAATTTGTGTGCATACCTATCAGTCAATTTCCCCAAAAAACAACAAAAAATGTCGTTTCTTCAATCTTAAAGCAAATTCAAACTAATATCAAACTTGCTCCTTTTTCTTTTATACATAACAAAATGGATAATAAACCTACAGATTGAATTGGACCAATCATACATCATATTTTATCTTAATTTACATAATGTTTTATTACTTTTCTATTTCTCTAGTGAACATTATGACCTACCAATATGAAAGAAAACATTTTCTTTTCTGTAATTTAATGTGAATATGTTTACTCAATATACCTATTTTTTTAGTTACCTTTTTTCTATATTCAGCAATAGCAGCCATGTTTGGTTTCATCTGTGCTAGTTTTTCTTCCAGGACTGTAATTTCATACTGTATGGCTTCCTTATCTAGTTCTGCTAGCTCTTCATCAGATATAGCTGCTATCTCTCCCACTTCTTGTCCACTTATAGGGCTCAGCTGTAAATGGCCTATCTGAAAAATTAACAATCATTTACATATAAAGCAGTAATCATTATAAAAGACTTGTGGTATGATTGACAATCAGGATAAATATCCACAAAATTAAGCGACAGAGTAGAGTGATGTAGGCGTTAGGAAGGACGATAATTATTATAATCATTTAAAGGTCCAAACCCAATAACAAATATAAAGACATTATCATACAGCAGTTCTTGGACGGTTTCATTCACAAGAGTAACTGAACTATTCATGTAAACACTGATCCCATTAAAACAAACTACATGACAGACATGTAAATCATACAATGATTCTATACACCAAAAAGAAGTTAACCTACTATGGGTTCCTCATTATTTCAGGGTACAAATTTTGTGAGTTTAATGGTTAGAGGTCAACCAAAATTTTTAGAATCACCAGTCTAAAACATTAGACATTTAGGCAAGTTCTTTCTTATGGAGCTCCATACAATTTGCTATGTGCCCTTACCACTATTGCTGTATTGACATTCTGTTTCAATTTCCATTCGTAAGACTGATATACAGAATTCGCAATTTTTTTAATGATATATTTTACAAACAAAACATCTCTCCTTTCACAAAATATTCTAAATCATACCTGTCAACCTGTGACGATGAAAATGCAGGTCATGACCTGCATTGAAGAATCAAATCTCAGGTCATAACGCGTACGAACTTTTTCGAGCTGAATTCCAGTATTTATGGTACATTTTCTTATAATGTATATCAAAGATACCAAAACATCAATGCATGTTCACTTGGTTAAGTCATTTTAAATCTTATTTATTAATATTTCATTACACTTTTAAAGATTTTTATAAACTTGTGTATCACAGTCTTATGTCCTTTACTGTTGTCATCTAAAATTTATATTTCAAATGTATTTTTAAAATGAGTCTACTAGCCTTTAAACTTACCATGTAGTGGTATTACATGAATGAACTTTCATTTCTCAATTGACAAGGAAATTAGACTATGTTAAAATATAGTAATACAGTTAAAGGAAGTATAAATGTAAAAAATAATTTTCAACTTTTTTTTAAAAATTGTATAAAGGTATAAAAATAATGAAAAGTTATTTTTCAATATGTATTTGAATTTTATATTATTATGATTTAATCTTTTTCACCCACAAATCGTAAATATAAGGAATAATTTTGAATGGTGACAAATAAGGGGAAGTAACTCTTAGTTGAAATATCTTTGTAAAACAACAAGGCAATTTATTTACGACCTAAAGCTAAGGTAATTGGTGTTAATCAACAGTGTGTTTGACACCAAAGCTGTCAAGTGAAGCCATGCACTTAATGGGTCACTTAATTTGACAGTTTACATAGCTAGATGAACTGCATGTTCATGGAAGAATTACGAATTTGCTGGTATTTCAAAGGAATATTACTTATGTCATTTACGAATTTGCCGGTATTTCAAAGGAATATTACTTATGTCATGAAAATCAATCTCAAGGCTAAGAAATACGGGTGAAATCGGGTCATTTTCGGAATTTCCGGGTTATTTCGATGACCGGGCGGGTGATCCGGGTGATCCCTCAGAATTGTGAAAATCTCGGGTCACACCCGCAGAATCCGGGTCAGTTGACAGGTATGCTAAATTCATACTTCAATTTTTTTCATCAATAAAAAGAATTTGATTCATCATATGAGGACACTTACCAATTTAAAATTAGGCAACAATATTGGGCAAACACTTAACAAAATAAAGGTCATTCCTTAAACTCTGTGATCTTCTAAACAATTCTATTGACCAACCTCCTTTTTCCAATGTTTGATTTTCTGCTGGTTTGTTTTCATTATATTCTCAAACTTTTCCAATTCATGTCTGACATCCACAAAATCTTTTTGAAGTTTATTTTCATCTTCTTCAAGTTTAGCAACTACAGCTTTTACTTCATTTAATGCAGTCTCTGCTTCTTTCATTTTCTCCTATAACACAAATATTCAACAGTTGCTTCATTACATTATGGTCATAAATATTTAATATTTACTACATTGTAAAAATTAAAAAAATAATTTACAGTTACATTTAGAAGTTGGAAACTTAATCATTTAATTTTCCAGAAACTGGCTGATCACTGTTACAAAAATTGACTGTTTCTGACAAAAGACAGTATTAAAAATAAGATATATGTTTAATTAACTAGTTTTTACTTGAAACATTACATAATGATATAGAGTATCCTATAGCAACGTCAAAAATGGATATTATGACGTCATATACAAGATACCTATTTTTTGTACTTCAGGGGTTCTAATTTTGTATACTTTGCCTTAATAAAGCTAATATAATTGGCAAAACATGTTGACAATAAAAGATGCAGTTTACTTAAGTGTTGTTGTTAATGTAGCCGTATTTTTTATCTGACAACCCTGCGTACCATCTGGTATCCACTTAGGAGAACTCAACCAGCACAAAACATAGGTGTTGGTTCAGCAGCTCTTTATTTATTTTTTGAAACTTATAGGTTTGAGAGACATGTCTTACCTCTAGTGTAAGATTCAAAATGAGAGAGAGCATTTAGTTAAAATCTAGCAGAACATATAACAAATATGGAACAGTTTGTTTTCTAATATGTTTGTGTTAATGTGTAAATATTACTAACTCACTTAAGACATATATGGTGTTTAAGGTACTGACTCTTTAGCAGATAATATATTGAATCTTTTTAGCTACTCACCTGAGATTGTTGGTAGGATTCTAACACTTGGGTTGCCTCTTCTTCTAATGTTTTGAACAATTTATCTAACTCAGCTATCTTATCTTTATTTTCTTGTATTTCTTCTTCAACAGACTTAACCTTGTCTTCTGCTTTCTTCAAATTTCTGTAAAAAAAAAAAGAAGATTAGACAAGTTATTATCTGAATCTTATCAATAATTTATTTTATCAAGAATGTATTCTGTCCTGTCAAGTTTGAACAAGGGAGATAATTCAGTCTAATATCATCCAATTAAACAGAAACATTTAAAAACTGTCTAGGAAGTACACCACTAATTAATGGCCCCATTGCTTTCTATGTTAAATTCCTCAATTTCGAGTGGTCACAGCTCTTTTATCTTAAGTTCAAATAAAGTGACAATCATTGCATGTCAAAGCAACATCTTCTGGTGTCCTGTACTGAAAAAATCAACATACCTTACATGGCATATAAGAAAGAACTGGTTCCCGGAACTTCGGATGTACCAAAACAGGTACTTTCGATCTGACAAAAAGGCAAAATGTACCCTCCTTTTTAAATTTCATGCCATTTTTTTATTATTCAAATTTATCAGTCAAAAATTGTTCTGCAATGATCACCAGTCATGCAGCTTTCATTTGATACCAAAATTAATAAAATATTCTAAATATTTGGAAAGTTATGTCCATGCGTAGGAACTATTTTGTGTTAAATATGTACTACTTTCTGGTATGTGCTTTCTGGCCGGGCCTGAATTAGTGGTGTTACACCTATAACAGAACCAAACTTGCTATATTGACTTGAGCATTACTTTATTTCATTCTATGATCTATTTCAAGCAATAAAAAACATATAAAGCTTTAGTCCAAATACTATTTTATTAATTTTAAGCTCAAATTGGACTGGTAGTAACATATGGGTTATTCAAAGAAAACTGCATATGGATATTACCATTGGCCAATATACCTTTTTTATTCTCAATATTATTGTTTTATTTATTAATTTCTATTAGGAAAGCTATGTGCTTACTAAAAGTCATATTTTTATCAGAGGTTCTTCGTTAAATAAAAATATATCAGTTTAAACTTAAGACATAAATGAGAAATTATCCCCCCTTTTTTCTTGAAACTGGAAAAGGGCTTTTTTTTTGTATATACCATAATTCTGTGGTAAAACATAGATTAATAAGAGCAATTTATATATCCCTCAGCTAGATAACTTGCTAAACTGGTTCAAAATTGCATGTACAGTGAGATTTTAGAATTCTTATATGAGTATGTACCATTTGCCTTGATTGTAAAAGGCTACCATAAGAAAAACAAAAAAACTTGAAAAATCATAAGATTATTTTGACCAAGAGCTATTTTGTTCCATATACAAGTCATAAAATACTTGTTTTCTTGATTTCAATCAGAAAAAAATGCAAAAATAAGAACTTGGAGTCAAGTCTTAACTGCATGCATGCTGTATGGCCATAAAAGGCTAACATACTTGAGTATGCCAATTTAAGAGCTTAAATTTCCCATAAGCAGAACGGTTGACCAAAAAAAGATGATAAAACATGATTACTAACATCAAATTGGACTTATTTTCATTGGAATAGGTACAACTTCTAAAAATTGGATTTCTGGTGATTCTCTGTAATAGGAAGTACACCACTAATTAATGGCCCCATTGCTTTCTATGTTAAATTCCTCAATTTCGAGTAGTCACAGCTCTTTTATCTTAAGTTCAAATAAAGTGACAATCATTGCATGTCAAAGCAACATCTTCTGGTGTCCTGTACTGAAAAAATCAACATACCTTACATGGCATATAAGAAAGAACTGGTTCCCGGAACTTCGGATGTACCAAAACAGGTACTTCCGATCTGACAAAAAGGCAAAATGTACCCTCCTTTTTAAATTTCATGCCATTTTTTTATTATTCAAATTTATCAGTCAAAAATTGTTCTGCAATGATCACCAGTCATGCAGCTTTCATTTGATACCAAAATTAATAAAATATTCTAAATATTTGGAAAGTTATGTCCATGCGTAGGAACTATTTTGTGTTAAATATGTACTACTTTCTGGTATGTGCTTTCTGGCCGGGCCTGAATTAGTGGTGTTACACCTCTACCACTGAAATGTGATTGTCAATAATATTTGTTTACGATCCATGTTATGAGAGCTGTAAGGCTTTGTGATTTCTCATACAGTCACAGGTACATGGTTAATAGAGAGACAGGAGACTGCCTCCTATTAATTTAATTTGAATGGTTGCATTTTCCTAAAATTTTCATCAATTATAAATAAATTTTATATCAAATGTCGTTCATGTATAGATAAAAGTGCTTCACATGCTCCCCATCAGTTAACTTCATGAACAGCCTTGACATATTTATTTCACCATGTGGCCTACCTTTGTGATGTTTTGATGGCCACCTGACATTTAGTGACTTGACCTGTTACTTCATCAATCTGTTTACTAATGGCATCAACTCTATGTTGAGCTGCCTTCATTTTAGATCCTCCAATCTCCATAATCTCTTTGTGTAATCTGAAAGTTAACATATGCATGTTAATAATTTTAACAGTTATAATTAAACATTCAAAGCACAACATCTCCTCTAATCTTCACAACTTCTTTTAAACAAATTTACTGTAGGGTTTCTAAAATATTAATTTTTGTTCCCAGCAAAATCTTAATACATTTATTTCGACAAATGCAAATATAACTAGAGACTCTATAGAGCATGTGTTGCTCACCTTTGTTTATGTGAATATTAAGCAAAGGACACAGATGGATTCATGACAAAATTGTGTTTTGGTGATGGTGATGTGTTTGTAGATCTTACTTTATTGAACAATCATGCTGCTGACAATTATCTCTATCTATAATGAAATTGGCCCAGAAGTGACAATGGAAAATATTTTATAAAAATTTACAAAAATTTACAAAATTTATGAAAATTGTTAAAAATTGAATATATAACTCCTTAAGGGGTCAATTGACCACTTTGGTCAAGTTGATTTATTAGTAGCTCTTACTTTGCTGTACATTGTTGCTAATTACAGTTTATATCTATCTATAATAATATTCAAGAGAATGCAAAAGTTGATTATAAATCTGCTTTTCCTACCAAGCATCTGCGTTCACCCTCAGTCAGTATTTAACTATTCTATTATATATTAATAATATTCAAAAGCTGCAAAATTTTCTTAAAATTACCTATTCAGGGAGGGGCCTGATTGGTCTGAAAATTTCAGGGCAGATAGATCTTGACCTAATGAACAATTTTATCCACAGCAGATTTTCTCTAAATGCTTTGGTTTCAGATATATAAGCCAAAAAACTGCACTTTACACTATGTACTATTTTTAGACATGTCGGCTCGAAATTGGTAATTTTAAGGAAATTTTGCCGTTTTTGGTTATTATCTTGAATATATTAAGGATAGAGATAAACTGTAAACAGCAATAATGTTTAGCTAGAGATAAACTGTAAACAGTAATAACGTTTAGCTAGAGATAAACTGTAAACAGTAATAATGTTTAGCTAGAGACAAACTGTAAACAGCAATAACGTTTAGCTAGAGATAAACTGTAAACAGTAATAATGTTTAGCTAGAGATAAACTGTAAACAGCAATAATGTTTAGCTTTAGACTAAAGCTAAACATTATTGCTGTTAACAGTTTGTCTCTAGCTAAACATTATTGCTGTTTACAGTTTATCTCTAGCTAAACATTATTGCTGTTTACAGTTTATCTCTATCCTTAATAATATTCAAGATAATAACCAAAAACGGCAAAATTTCCTTAAAATTACCAACTTAGGGGCAGCAACCCAACAACGAGTTCTCTGATTCATCTGAAAATTTCAGGGCAAATACATCTTCACCTGATAAACAATTTTACTCCTGTCAGATTTGCTCTGAATGCTTTGGTTTGAGATATAAGCCAAAATCTACATTTTACCCCCTATGTTCTATTTTTACCCATGGCGGCCATCTTGATGATTGTGGCCAAGTTTGGTTTAATTTGGCCCAGTAGTTTCAGTAGAGAAGATTTTTGTAAAAGGTAACCATGATGGCCACTGATGGACGCAAAGTGATGAGAAAAGCACACTTGGCCATTTGGGCCAGGTGAACTATAAATGTGGATAAAACCATGTCACACAGTCAGGGACCTGTTCTTCAGTGGCTGTCATTTGTTGGTGTGGTTCATATGGGTATCTATTTTTTTTATATAGATTAGACTGTTGATTTTCCTGTTTGAACTGTTTTACACTAGTCATTTTGGGGCCCTTTATAGCTTTCTGTTTGGTGTGAGCCAAGGCTCTGTGTTGGAGGTCATACTTTGACCTATGACTTGGATGGAGAATTGTCTTATTGGCACTGATACCACATCTTCTGAATCGTATTCACAAATATATGAATATTAATAAATTTTAACCAAACTTTATCTGAAAACCTACCTTTGAACTTCTGCTTCTACTTTAGCTGCAGCACCACCAACTTTTTCATATTCTGAAATTATTGTTATAAAATTAATGTTTTGAATAGGTTCAAATATTTACTGGATATTAACTTGCAACAGAAAACCACCTTGACAAATTTTGACGCTACCATATTTCATTCTCATGTTGTCCAGAATTTTTGGTGATTCCTTTTTATATTTAATCCTAAATAAAAAGTAACTAAAACAATGTTTGTTTTAGTCTGCATGCAAATCAGGACCTTACATTTTCTGTTTCAGAGGGTTAAAACTTTTGGACCCAATATTAAATCATTCTATTACAACTCCCTTAAAACAAAATAATGTTAAATTGGTTGATAACATTTCACGTAAAACTTAAAAAGATACAGAGAGTAGAATTTGTTTAAATTGAAAGGAAGATAACACTATAAAGAGAAATAACAAGAGAAAACAAACAATCCATAAAACATATGCACAAAAGTTTTCAAAAAATAAATAAATAGAATAGTTAAATACTGACTGAGGGTAAACTCAGATGCTTTGTAGGAAAAGCAGATTTATAATCATTAGGAGCCAAATTTGTTTAAGTACTAACAACCAGTATGAGTTGAATTTTATGAATAATTTTCTGATTTCAGAACTGTGGATCAGAAGTACATGAATTAATCAAATGAGTCATACAAAAGTACATCTGATGGATAATAGCAGTAACACAATAATAATTATAATTCTAACCTTTTTTGTACTCTCCTACTTTTTTCTCCAACTGTTTTAATTCTTTTTCATCTGGAGCAGCTGCTTTAACTCTTACTTCCTGTTCTTTTATTTGTTTTGTTAATCTTGTCTGTTGTTCTTTATTTGCCTAATTATTTATAAAATCAAAATTTTCATTATTATTAAGAAATTTTATATGATAATCTAACTGCTGCATTCAGATTATCCTTATCCAGAATCACTCGTAATTAATAAGTAACTTGAAACTTGAAATTCAAAAGCAGAGTGGGTTAGGCAATTCCAAAGAAATATTACAATTTTAAGTGATTAAAATCATTTCAATTTTAAACTCTTGCATTCCATAAATTGTTTTCAACATTATACAAAAACAGTAAGACATTACATGAAGCAAATGTGGTCAAACAGTCAGTATAATTCTGTTGATGACCTGTATCTAGTATGAAAATAAGAAAATTCGAATTATTTTTGTGTTATCACTTTTAATTGAGCTCTTCTAGTGTCGAAACAATGGTTGAAAAAATGCCAGCAGAGTTTCAAAACATTCTACATGTACTTAATATAATACTGCAATAACTTAAAAAAAGGTGACCAATTTTTCAAAAAACATATTCATGATAGGTTGAGATTGATACACTGACCTTTTTTTACCAGTCAGTTTTTCTCTAATTGCTATAGTATTTAAGATAAAAAAGAAAATTGAGTATTACCCACTATATTTAGCCATTTTAAAATTCAGAAGCTTTATAGTTGACATCCTATAGATGAAGCCCAAAAAACTTTGGTTTCAATCTATCAAGCAGTTTCAGAGAAGAAAATGTTTAAAAGAAAAGTTTATATACTATGGACCCAAAGTCATGCAAAAACTGACATGGCTATTGGTGCCAGGAAAGCATAAAACCAATATCAAGTTAAAAACCATAAACAATTAGCAACCTAAATATTTGAAACTCAGCCTACCATTGATCAAATTACAAGAATATGTATTGTATATCTACTGTAAAATACCAAACCTAACTTATGTGTACGCTTCACTTTTTTCTTTTTTGCATGGCAATTTTTTTCTTATATATAAAGCATGCAGATGTGTTAGATTGAAAATCTGTTTTATAGAAAGAATATAGGATTATAATATCAGCTTGCTAAGAGGTGCAGCAAATTAATTCATCCACCACGCAAAACACCTTTTATATACACACCCACAAGTATCATTACATGCAGTAAACAAAAACATCTGTTCCGCTTCCTTTAATAATTTATAAAGTTGATTATTTGTTGAGTACATATATTCCTTACCTCAATATCCATTGTACATTTCTGTAATGAATGTTTCATATGTGTATGATCTTTTTCCTCTCTTCTTATGACATCTTCCAATCTTTCCTTATTTGCTCTACTAGTCTGGGCTTCAGATGTTAGCTGTAATTATATATATTACACATTATCTATTATATACCAATTTAAAAATATGAAAATAACCATGTTTTAATGAATACTGCTCTCAGTTGTTCTTTAAATTATAGCCCTTTGCCTGAATGACAACAGTAACAACTGTACTAAACAAGTGAAACTGCATGCTACTGTTCACTGATGATACCCGGCCCAAATAATTGACGATTTAAGGAAGTTGTTGAGGGATGAATGTGAAAACACATCACATGGTATAGCTGACTAATATAAACCCTGAAACTAAATTTCAGAAATCCGTCTAATGTTGTTCCTTAGGAAGATGCAACGGAAAATATTCATAAGACAGACAGCTGAACAGACAGAGGTTTAACAGTATACCCCCATTTCTTTAAAGCACGGGTATAATAAAAACAATTTTTATGACAAAAACAAAGGCGGTTTAAGAGTTACATTCCACATGAATTAAGAGGAAGAACTGATTATAAAGATTTTATTGTTGGATCTTATATAAGGTCAGTAATCGTGAAATTGACCAACAGTTCATTACAAAAAGAATCAACTATTTCATGAATGGCTAAAGAACTTTGCAATGTGACATATCAATAAACTTAAAATCTAACACTTTGTTGATAGTGTTTACCAAAATGTTTAATAGAAATTTGAAGCAACATTATTCAAATACATTCCTGTTTCCTCTCAAGTATATTAAAACACTTCTTTGGTTTGTAAACAATTTCTGAGGGAGATTTAACATGTGTTACCTTTTCTAGCATATTTTCCATATTGGCCAATTGTTTGGGATCTACATCTGCTGCTAAAGCTGATCCCATTCTTCCTTTCATTACAGACTTACCACCTCCACTCATTGTACCTGTGGAAAACAATCAAAATAAAGTCAGGATGTAAATTTCTCTTGGTGAACATATTTTGTTAAAATTCAATAATTCTTGTTGTGGGAGTGTCTTCCATCTTGTTCAGTGTAGAGCAGTATCTGTCTTTTGTAATGAATGACAAATAAAATAAAAAAACACCTAAGTAATACTGATGCACTGTAGGTAGAAAATGGCACCATTAAAACCAATATTCAAAACCCAAAACATTGTATAATTGTTTATTCTTAATGTCCAGTCACAAGTATTTAGGACAAGTAAAGTGTGTTTAGATCTAAAAGCTTCTGAGTGTTAGTAAATGTTGTAGCTAATGGTTGCCAGATTAAAACCCATTTTAAATCAGAACATTACCTGATTGGTCAATAAGAGCTCCTTGAAGTGTAACGACTCGGAATCTAGTTTTTCCATAAGCTATTCTGGTTGCTTGATCCAGATCATTGGCCACTAATGTATCTCTCAAGGCAAAGTAAAATGCAGGCAATATTTCAGGAGTTTTTGTTTTAACAAGATCAAATAATCTGTGAACATTTTCTGGTCTGAAAAGAGAAATTAAAACTCTGTGTTTGTAAAAGATCTACTGCAGACAAATCTTGGACTAAACAAATTATATTTTTTAAGTTTTCGGGAAGACAGGAATTTGACAAAAATGGGAACATTAGTCAATGCTACATTATATGTCTCCTAAGACAAAAGTATAAAACATAAATCTTTCAGTGTAACAAGCATTTTCAGAATCGTAGTGTGTTCAGGGAAAGTTTCTGGCCCCTGACATACAGGGAAGCCTGTCAAATTGAGATGTTCTTATAGTAAAGCAACTTTATAGAAAATACCACTGATCTATCACAAGTAGTTATATTACTATCAGACATTGTCAAACTAACTTAAACAGAAAACTTAACATTGAAAATTGCTAATTAATTGCAAGTTGCAGGACCATTACCAAGGCAACAGGGCCTCCAAATAGTTGTTAAACTGATATATACTGATAGTAATGATACTTAATAGAAAATATCATTGATCTAAAGCATGTAGTTCCTATCAAAGTGATTTAATCAGAAAACTTAACAGATGTTGATGCTAGAAAAACAACTCCTATGTCTCCCCTTCTGTGACTTTCATCCCAAACAGGACAAAAACTATTGTATCACCTATTCCTTTCCTTATAAATTCTATGTGAACAAGATTTTTTCTCCATTTAACAAGTCCCACAACAACAGACTTTTTACTTTTCAAGCAAATATTTATCTGAAAAGTCTTTATGAATATAATACTAATATAATATAAATACTTGGAAATTATAGGTCTTCCTTGAGTTCCTTCAGTTAAAGTGATATTTTAATACAATAGCCAAAGGAGTTTCTCTAATATCTATAAATAATAATTCAGCTAACTAATCAATCATTTTGAAAAAAGAACCCCAATTCTTTGAATTTATATAACTTACGTGTTAATTTTTCTCTTAGTATGATCTTTCCATCTAGCCATTTTATCCAGACCTATAAATGTTGCAGAACCTATGTTGTTTTTCTTGAGATATTCTACACATTTTTGAGCTGTGTTGATTGTGTCAACAACAATATGATCTAAGGCACCACAAGCAGTTGATATAGCAACATCAAATTCTTCATCTATAGCTCCAAGATCTCCCTACAAAAACCAAGTTAATAGTTCATTTAATCATTCAATTATTGCAATAAAATTTCACTGGTTATAGTGACACACACAATCTTGACTTTTAAGGTTAAGGTCAAATTAAAATGACACATATGTATTCCTTATAATGAATTTGCAATTCTTATATTGCTGACCTAGTATATATAATTTCTGATATATATATATATATATATATAACTCGTCTTAACATCAACCCAACAATGTTAGATCTGTAAATTTGCTTTTGCAAATTTTTGGTTCTTCCCTATATATATATATATTATTTAAAAGGATTGAACCTTTTCAATTAAGAATGAAGATCTCATAAAGTCATACAATACATGTAAATTCTAAGCCCAAAACAAGTCATCAATTAAAGTTTTATAGTTGCTAAACCACAGACTGTGGATTAATCATTATTCGTTGTATACCAATTTTCATGGTTTCAGGTGAACCACAAATCTAAAAGTTCAACTAAATACAAATTTCTATCAAATTGTATGCAGATTTTGGCAAAACCATGAAAAGGCAAGTTTTCCTCACCCTATGAAAATTGGTACCTACAAAAATAAATGAATCAATAGTACTTCATCCTTAAAATAAAACCTAAACAAAAAAACATCCAAGTACTAGGTATAAGTTGTGATGAGATAGAAAGGTTTTTGTTCATGAGTCATAAACTCCTATGTATTTATAAATAGATGAGACAAATTTCCTTAGAGGCATGTATATGTTCTGCATGTTTCAATAAGAATCCTTTGTATAAAATGTGGTATGATTGACACTGAAACCACTGACCACTAAATGACAAAGATGTGTACAACCAGGACTACTTTTTAGAATCATTTGAATGTGTTCTTCATATTAACCTATAAACATATTTAATTGTATTTTGTTCAAAAGAGCTAGTATCACAGTGTTAATGTTGTCTTTCTGTGTACTGTGATATTGAAACTATGTCCAATGTGCTATTATCTTCAAATAAACACAATATGAAGCCAAAATTGTTAGAACACATATCATACATAGGTCACTCAGTTAAATGAATAATATCATCATACATGTTAATAACTATATAACAGAATTGATTGTAGATTAGAGAACCTACCAGTCTACCATTTACACCTGGTAGTTGTCCATTTTTCTTCATCTGCATCAGAGCATCTATAACTTTCCCTTTACTTTTAGCTGCCTGCATTGAACTCCTAGCTTCCTCTACTTTACTTCTTAAAGATCTTAACTAAAAAAAAACATATCTAGGTAGAGTTATTTTTGTCATAAATATCAAACAAATAAAATATGTAAGTAAACATTAATGGAAAACTTGAAAATGCCCTTAAACTGTATCTACTTTAAAGCCTAGTAAACAATATTCAACATTCTGAAATGCTAAGTTAATATACTTACATCATTTGTTGATTTTTCTTCTGTACGAGTGGCCAATTCAAGATCTTTCTTTGCCTTTTCAACCATATTTTCCGATTCTGGTAGTCTCTTTTGTATATCACTTATTTCCCTGCGGATAACAAATTCCATGTTTATTATTATGAAACAAAGCTTTAAACATATTCCAAACTATTTATTTTAAGAAAAATAGTGTTGTTAAAATATAAATAGAATACATTCATAACCTAGAAGAAACACAATTTCTCAAATGTAGCATATCCCAAAATGGAAAATATATTTCAATGGCAAATCTACTTGTGTTTATTGGTTACACAGTAATTTGCCTTGTGTTTAATACAAAAATAATGTCTTTTGTGGATACATTTATTTTATTAGGTTTTGCCAATCTCTGTATACAAAGCCCATAATTCTTTTATAATTCGTTAAACATTTGAATGTGTGGTTCACAAGTACCCATGAAAACAACATAAATTGGTATCCAAATTATAATAATAAATCCATAGTACAAGTTATGTATATACACATTAATATTTATCTTCTATTTAAATATTGTCAGTATAAATTCCTTGAATGGTGTTTAAATTGAGTGCATATAAACATTATTTGTCTTGTATATAGTTATTTGTGTATTCACTAAAAGGTATACACAATCATTTCTACTGTCTACAGAGAGTTAATTCATTACAATGGTGTTAACTTCTTCCGTTTTAACATTCATAACTTACTGGGCTCTATGTTCCAGTGTAGTTTTAGCCTTGTCCAGATTTTTCTCCATTTCTTTTAATTTATTTGTTTCACTCTGTTGGTTGCTTAAATAAATGTCCAACTCAGACTGTGCAATATTTAACTGAAAAACATATGTGAAATTGTTTGATTTAATGCAATAATATAGATAATTCATTTTATTATTTTATATAAATATGAAATTTACAGCAGCATCAATACTCTAACCAAGATATGCATTGTCTTCCTTGACAAATTTTTTGTTTATTGTCAAAGCTGTACCAAATGATTTTGTTTAAAATGCATTTCACTATTGGGATTATATCTTCAGCTGATTGACTCAATTTGTATAATGCATGCATGAAATGCTGCATTAAATAATTCATATAAAATTTAGTCTAAGAGAACACTATTTCATAGTGCAATATTTTGCTTGACACAGAAACCGAAACTTGTCCCATCTCCTTAGAAATTCAACATTTGCAATGCACAAGTGAGTTGGAAAATCCTAATTGAAGCAAAAAATAAAACAGATTTAAAACTTATATATACATGCATGAGTAAATCAATTTCTTTTACATTGTAAGAAATTTATGTCATTTGATAGAAACATAAAGTATTTACCTTAGATTTGATATCATTTACAAACTTCTGTTGTTCTAACAACTCTTCTTCTCTCTTATCTTTTTCTACTTGTAGTCCCTAAATAAATAACACAATAGAAAACAAATTACAATTATTCCTAAAAAAAATCAAAAAATCATGACAAACTGTGAATTAATTTCAGTATTACTTTTTCTTGAATTTAGGAAAAATTTTATTTGTATTTCAACGGAATGTTTAATGAAGGAATTGCTTTTAAAAACGTTATAAAATATATTCTGTTACAAATATATATATTTCTTTATCGTTATTTTACGAATTTTTCCTTTAATCTTGCTGACTGATAATTTGCTGTCTCATCAGAGTCAAGTGATATGAAAAATTATCACTAGAAATTAAGCTGGCAGGTGGCGGTGCTTATAAAATTGACAACGTCTTCATAGGTAGAATAGCGATAAACAGATTATCATTGGTCAATGCAACTTGATTGCTTTTCTCAATTTCGCTCAAGCAAAAAAATCCCCTTCTTTTAGATGATCAACAATAATCTATAAATAAATATATATGTTTATAAAAACATCAGAATTTTTATTGCTGTTTTTCCTCACCAAGTCACAGATTGTTTTCAACGATAAAGATGTTAGATTAGATTCTTACTTTTGTAGTGATTTTCAAGAATGTCATATTTCAGAAACATGCAAAGGCCTGTACCATATGTTTTTATAAATTATATCCAATTTAGATGATAATCTCACCTTAGTCTCTGTTTTCAGTCCTTCCATCACTACAGCCATTTTTTCTTCTTCTTCCTTCTTTTTAACTTCAAGTTTCTCCAATTTTCCTTGGTGACTGGTAATAGCTTTCTCAGTTTCACCTGGCATTGATTTCAAGTCTTCCACCTATATCATAATAAAATCTTTTATTCTGAAACCTTGAGATTACAATCTTTCTTTTAAATTAATTAAAGTCTATTTTATTTACATCAACACTAAGAAAAAAAAATAATTTCAAGATATATTCTCATATCACCTGTTTTATGCTTTATTACATATGCTAGACCCTCTAACAAGTCTGACAATTATGCTGTTTGTTTGGTTAGAAAATATTAGCAAATAATAGTTCCACATGTCTGGTTAACAAAATCAAGTTATAACATTGTAGATATATCTTTAAGTCACCACCTTTGATGATTACACTATAAATCTTGTAATTTTTTCTTTTAAAATTAATGATTTTTTTATGTAGACAAGAGTACACACACTGAAATGTCTCGCCTTCTTTACTAATCATTGATATTATGTTGATAGTCCTTAGTATAAAGCTAAGCTTTATTACAACTGTCACATAAACTTAACATTAACCAAGATAACTAAACAAAGACCAATGAACCTTGAAAAAGAGGTCCAGGTCAGATGAACCATGCCAGGCAGACAGGTACAGCTAACAATGCTTCTATACAACATATATAGTTGACACATTACTTACTTTTAGTTTAAGAAAAATAGACCAAAACACAAAAACTTAACCATGTTAACACTGTGCAATGAACCGTGAAAATGAGGTCACGGTTAAATAAAACCTGCTCGACTGACATAAAGATCATAAAATATTTCCATAAACCAAATATAGTTGACCTATGGCATATAGCATTAGATAAAAAGACCAAAACTCAAAAACTTAACTTTGACCACTAAACCATGAAAATGAGGTCAAGGTAACATGACATCTACCCGCTAGACATGTACACTTAACAATCATTCCATACAACAAATATAGTAAACCTATTGCATATGGTATGAGAAAAACAGACCAAAACACAAAAATTTAACTATAACCACTGAACCATGAAAATGAGGTCAAGGTCAGATGACAACTGCCAGTTGGACATGTACACCTTACAGTCCTTCCTTACACCGAATATACTAGCCCTATTGCTAATAGTATCTGAGATATGGACTTGACCACCAAAACTTTGTTCACTGATCCATGAAATGAGGTCGAGGCCAAGTGAAAACTGTCTGACAGACATGAGGACCTTGCAAAGTACGCACATATCAAATATAGTTATCCTATTACTTATAATAAGAGAGAATTCAACATTACAAAAAATTTGAACTTTTTTTTCAAGTGGTCACTGAACCATGAAAATGAGGTCAAGGACATTGGACATGTGACTGACGGAAACTTCGTAACATGAAGCATCTATATACAAAGTATGAAGAATCCAGGTCTTCCACCTTCTAAAATATAAAGCTTTTAAGAAGTGAGCTAACGCCGCCGCCGGATCACTATCCCTATGTCGAGCTTTCTGCAACAAAAGTTGCATGCTCGACAAAAACTAAACATTGACCAATGAACCATGAAAATGAGGTCAAGGTCCGATGAACCATGCCAGGCAGGCATGTACAGCTAACAATTCTTCCAGACAACAAATATACTTGACCATTGCTTATAGTTTTAGAAAAACAGACCAAAACACAAAAACTTAACACTGTGTAATGAACCGTAAAAATAAGGTAAAGGAAAAATAAACCTCTGCGACAGACATATAGATTATAAAATGTTTCCATACACTAAATATATTTGACCTATTGCATATAGTTTAAGAATCAAGAATGTGTCCATAGTACACGGATGTCCCACTTGCACTATCATTTTCTGTGTTAAGTGGATCATCAAATTGGGGTAAAAATTCTAATTTGGCATTTAAATTAAAAAGATCATATCACAGGGGTCAGATGAACCATGCCAGGCAGGCATGTACAGCTAACAATTCTTCCAGACAACAAATATAGTTGACCATTGCTTATAGTTTAAGAAAAACAGACCAAAACACAAAAACTTAACACTTTGCAATGAACCGTAAAAATAAGGTCAAGGTCAAATAAACCTGCGGGACTGACATATACATCATAAAATGTTTCCATACATCAAATATAGTTGACCTATTGCATATAGTATTAGAAACAAGAATGTGTCCATAGTACACAGATGCCCCACTTGCACTATCATTTTCTGTGTTTAGTAGACCATGAAATTGGGGTAAAAACTCTAATTTGGCATTTAAATTAAAAAGATCATATCGCAGGGAACATGTATACTAAGTTTCATGTTGATTGGACTTCAACTTCATCAAACACTACCTTGACCGTAAACTTTAACCTGAAGCGGGACGCATGGACAGACGGAAGGACGAATGAATGAACACAGACCAGAAAACATAATGCCCCTCTACCATTGTAGGTGGGGTATAAAAAAGACCAAAACTCAAAAACTAAACTTTGACCACTGAACTATGAAATGAGGTTAAGGTCAGAAAACACCTGCCAGCTAGACATGTACACCTTACAATCATTTCATACACCAAACATAGTAGACCTATTACTTATAATAAAGAGAGAATTTAACATTACGAAAAATCTAAACTTTTCAAGTAGTCATTGAACCATGAAAATGAGGTCAAGGACATTGGACAAGTGACTGACGGAGTTTTGTAACATGAGACATCCATATACAATGTATGAAGCATCCAGGTCTTCCACCTTATAAAATAGAAAGCTATTAAGAAGATAGCTAACGCTGCCACCTCACTATCCCTATGTCGAGCTTTCTGCAACTAAAAGTCGCAGGCTCAAGATAAATTACTAAGATCTTTGAAGAGATTTCAAATTTTGGGTTATTACTACAGAGCATGCCTTACTATTGTATACAAAATATTAACTCAAGCTAGTTACGGGAAACCAGTAAATTCCAGATTTTAATGATTATACATTATCCCTAAAAATTTGTAGTCAACAGATTTTTTATCTGTCAGATGAAACATTGGTGTGTCCGACTGAATGTCTGATGGTCCAAAGCACAATAGAATGTTTGGTTGGAAGTAAGTTCTTTGAGGAAAATCATTCAATTATACATGATAACATGGTAAATGAATATGCGGAATAATTTATAGAATCAAAGTTCAGCCAACTTTCTTTTTCACAGGAAAATAACATATAGACAACTGGTTTAATTTAATGATGTATTTATATGCTTTATAACAATCTTCTACCATCATATATTGGTAAACCAATCAAAAGTATGTATGTAAACTTACCTTTTTCTTTTCTTGTTCCAACTGCTTGTCTAATTTCTTGGTTTTCTGCCTATTATGTTTTAAATCTTCTCTACATTTGACATCTTGTTTTTCATATTCTGTGAATTTCTCTTTTGATTCTTCCAAATGTTTTACTTGTCCTTCGTACTCACTGTTAACAGAAATGATAAAAATCTACAAACTTTCAAAATTATGGTAAGGCCAAAAAAAATATATGTCTGTTTAAGGTTACATTCTTTAAAAAAAATAGGGTAAATAGGTCGGTATTTCCATTTTATTTTTTGTGACATGATTTTGAGTCATGCTGTTTCGTCTGGTCGTGGTCCAAGATGATCATGGGCCGAGTTTACCCATAATTCTAATGATAGGATTATTTTCCTTTGTTATTGGCTGGAAAAAAATCGCGGCAAAGTGACACAAGTCGCGAGTTTCCTTAAAACAGCTATCATATTTACGATTGTGAACATTGGGATGTATCAGGCAATTGATATATATTATTGGCAATACTTAATTCACTTTTGAGACAAGTTTAGTTTATTTTTCACTGTAAGACAGAAATAAAATGACGTAGGGTTGGCGCTCAAAAATAGGGTAGGTCGGGTAACTGTAAACAGACATAAATTCTTTTTTGGCCTAAAAAAGGATGTACAAATGTAACACTATATATGTTAACTACAGTTTTGTTGAATCTGATTTTGAGATTCACCTATATCACAATCTAAATCGCCAAAAATCAGGGTATATTAACCATATGAAATTACAATTGTCATCATTTTACTACAACAACAGTTAGAAATTTGACATGGCAAACCTTTGCTCTCTGAACTACACATTGATTAATATTGATGCTGACACAGAAAGGACTGTTAACATGCTGAACTTGTTGGGATAGAATCTATGTATCATTATTATTTCTCAGTACATTATCAACCACACTTGCCACTTGCATTGTGTATTATAAAAGCTTAAGCTGCTAAAATATTAATATAACTCAATTTTATTAAATGTTATTTGTTTTGACCTCAAATTATAATAGTATTGTCATGTCAAATGTTTGCATACCGAATAAGTCCTTAATTGGAATAAAATACTCTTTTTTTATTCCCCCAAAAAGACCAGGTTTAAACATAAAGATTTTTGAAATATGAAATGTTGCCTACTTTATTTTACTGACACCTTGACATCAAACCTTTTGACCTCAACTCCAAGGGTTTGTCCATTTCAAATTTTCTACTCTGCAAACTGTTTGTAACTATCATTTTGAGTTATCAATTAGAACTACAAATTACACCTTATATTGTTATATTCTTAGTATATTCTAGCATTTGTGACATAAAAAAATCAATAGTTTCTATATCTTCCATCTAAACAAAAGTTTTCATCCTGAAACAATAAACAGAAAAGATATCTCATTGAATTTTCCTTAAATTTTTTAATTTACAAATCATTTATGCTTATGTATGACCCATGTTCATCATAAGAACTTGAACTTGAGAAGCCCTTAGACTACAAATTATTCAGACTACTTCATGAAAATTTTTCATGAGGGGTCAGATTGTGTTATTGATGAAATTCTGGATCTGTGATTAATACTTCCAACATCGAGAAGAAAAACAATAATTGGCAATGATCTTTTCGTTTATTTCTTAGAGTGAGCAAAGCTTATGATACAAGACTTACGTATAAGGTTCATATGTGGAGTAAGGATTGTTCTAGGTCATGGGATAAAAATTGTATAAAGAAAGCACAAATTTTAGGTATTGAAAATGTTATTAATGATACTTTTTCCATTAAACATAAACTGCAAGATATCAAATCTAAACTATGTGAAAAAGATAAAAATGAGTGGGTTGAAAAATTGTTTAATGACAGAAATCAATGTAATGGTAATAAATTACGTATTTATAGAGAGTATAAACATGTTTTAGAATTTAGTTCTTATGTAAAATTAGTTCGTAACAGGCAGCATAGACGTGTTTTGTCAAATTTTAGAAGTGGCTGTTTACCACTGGCAGTTGAAACGGGTAGATACACCAAGCCAAAAATTCCTTTAAATGAGCGCACTTGTATATATTGTACAGATAATTGTGTAGAAGATGAAAAACATTTTTTATTAGGGTGCGATTTTTATGCAGATTTAAGATATGATTTAATGAAAAAATCTGGTGATATTTGTGATTCTTTTAATGATCTTGATTTACAGGAAAAATTTATTTTTTTAATGTCAAATGATGCTATTCAACCATTTTTAGCTAAAACTTTATATCAAATGTTTTATCGAAGAAGGTATTGTGTATAGTAATATTTTAGTACATTAGTTTTAATTGTTTTATAATATGTGTGATATTTTTAAAGTGTCTCATAAGTCAGTAATTTGGCTGGGTACCAATATTTTAATTGTAATATTTAATAATTTTTAATTGCATATTATGTTATTATATGTATTCATTGTGTTTTATATTGGTATGTGACACTATAATAAATTATTCTGATTCTGATCTTATATGAATAAATTGAATTACAATGATATTCAGACCAATGAAGATTTCCATGTCTATGGGTAAGGGAAAACTTAAAATGGCAGAAAAACCCAACTAGTGTTATCATTATTATTAATATTATTTAATCTACTGCTTTCCTTTTCCTTTAATCAAAGAAACCTTTTGTTTACCTATAAATTTTTCCCAGTTCTTTGTCTTTTTCTTTCTTTGCAGCTTCTATCTTTGCTATTTGTTCATTCACGTCTTTCATTCCTTCGTTTATTTTGTTATACTCATCAGTAGCTTTCTTTTCGTTACTAGAACATTCAAATCTGAAAGAAAATGTTATACCATATTTATTCAAATGCCCATTTATTATTTTTTTTCTGTAAAATTAGTTTGTATTGTAATAAAAATACTGTATTTCTTTGTTGGCACATTTGTCTGACAAGAATTCATAGAAAAAAAATTAAAATATAGTGGATTCATTTATACCAAATTTTGGCGATTGAAGACAAAATATAAATGATACTGACAATATCAGCCAATACAGATCAAAGGTAATTTCTACCAATAACCAATAAAAGTAAATACCATATGATACATTTGTAAACCCATATTTCATATTTTGAAATATATATATATATATATAGATAACTTGACCATTTACATCAGGTACATGTAATTATATTCTAACAGACTCTGTACTTACATATACTTGTGGTAAAGTTTATTTTTCTGTCGTACAATATCATTCTCCATATTCAGAAACTGCACTGCTTCATTCTTCGGACCTTCTAAATTATCTTTCTCTTTTTCTACAGCCTTCACTCTGTTAAGCTTTTGAGAACAATAGATACATATTACATGATAAGTTAATAGAGAATGTAACACTTAAGAATCATTGAGTCTTTGACATCAATTTTATTGAAATCTGATGACACTGGTAGAGGTGTGAATGCTTACATTTTTTATTTCCATATGTTTTACATTTCAAAGTGACATAACTCCCCAAACAATTGATTTTAAACTTTTATGACATGTTGTGTATGTGTATCTTTGACTGTAAACATAAAAAAATCTAATAAGAACCATGGACTCGAGAGCCCTAGTCAATTTCCATATTATTTTTATATTAATCACATCGTTTCCATTTAGGGACCAAAAAAAAACCCAAATCCTTCATTACCTTAAAACCTTTTAAGATTAACTGTTTCGTCTCTTACACATCCCCTGGTTTAAAACATTGAGATTTGAGTGTTTCTGATGAAAGTAAATCTAGAGAAGTGCTTTTGTTTAAAATAAAAAAATTCAAGTGTTATACTTGAGTGTTAAATAATATCCTATTAATTTGAAATAACATTTAAATGTATTTAAGGTACATATAAATATTACAATAGTTTACCTTTTCTCCTCTCATTTCATTCAGTGTTTCAACTCTCTTAGCAAGAACTTCAATGGGTTCTTTGAATCTATTACTCCCAATAATATCCTCTAAGAATTCCAACATACCATCATCATTCTCAGACTGACCCTTTGGTTTCATCATAGCTATCTGTTCTACCTCCCCCTAAAGAATATATAATCATACTGTAGTATTTCTTATAAGTCAAGACAGTAAGGATATAACCAGACTAGTAAAACAGTATGCCCCTACGCCTTGGTGCACTGACTCTTAATTAGAGAACAGTTATATGTTATTTGCCTTGTAAGTATCCCGTGTCTGTATGTTGTATATATATATATATATATAACTTGTCTAAACATCAACCCAACAATGTTAGATCTGTAAATTTGCTTTCGCAAATTTTTGGTTCTTCCCTCGCCGGGATTCGAACCCATGCTACTGTGATATCTTGTCACCAAATTGCCTGCACTGCAGCCGTCCCGCTAGATATATATATGTCATAGATAAACATCTTAATTGTTAAATATGAACTATATACAGTACGGGTAGGGACTTATTTTTATGGATGCCTTAATCCGTCTAGTCGGATATGAATAATCCGACATTTTTATGGTAGGTAGTATGTTCATTAAACAACAGATCCAGGTGTGAATGGTCCTTTCATCTTAATCCGTGTTGCTAGAATTACGGTTCACTGATTTCAGAATCAGATTACCTGTAATTTTAACCTCTCAGTCACTTTATTGATTATATTAGTTCTACATCGCATTTGACATAAAACATTTTTACAGGTGAAGTACTGGAGAAAACTTTGTTTAATAAAAATAGCCTATTTTTGTTAATTATGGTTTTGATATTTCAACTGCTAATATTTATTTTCTTTGTTCCTAAAAATTATTTTTATTTTATGTTCCTTTTCGTTTTTTTTTTTTTTTTTTTGTATCTTTTTCTTATTTGTTTGCATAAATTTTTTAAACATATATATTTTTACATGTATTCTATTTCTTGAAGCTTACGGTTATTTTTATTTTACTGATTTATTTTCCACGTAAATCCATTGATTAGCAGAATGCTGTCTCAAGTGCTGCTGCATACGTTTGAGTTTGACGCGGTCACATGCAAAATATTTCTATAATTTGTATTTAATATTCAGTCTGTTGTGTCAGTTCCGAGATAAAAAATAATTACAGTGAGCAACACTTGTATATTATTAGTAGCTTGATGATTCTTTGTAGTTTTTACTTTTTACTGTAAACAAATATTGTCCGAAAGTTGGTGTTGTATGACTAAAATAGAACGCAAATAATAACACTAGAAGAAAATATTGATTCTTCCCGGGCATAAGTTTATTTTAAGATTTCCGTGTTTGTTCATTATGCTAAATTAATATAATTGATCTGCATTTGGGGGTAGGGGGTAAAATGGGTCCGGATCTCGAAATCCCGGGTTAAAAACGTCCCGAATTCAAATAAATTTAAATCCCGACATCGCGAAAAAAAGAATTCCCAGATCCCGAAAGGGTTAATCCCGAAATCCCGAACTTAATTGCATAATATTAATTTACGCACAATCCATGTAAAAAAGGAAACTTGTATGTTATATTTTTTATAGCAATCTAAAAAGAAAAAATTGCCGTGAAAAGACAATTCCATGATACACATATCAGTGATCAACAGCGTGTGCACGTGGTTGAACTTTAACTTGACTCCACTCGCAATAATATTGAATGCTAATAAAAGATATTAAAGATCGATTTTGTCCACTGCACGAGATTTTTATATGGCGGGAAATGTCGTAACAGTAAACACAGGTGACCTTACTGACCGACCGTGGGAAAATTCATTCATGATTAAATTTGATGTTGAATGATTGACATTTATTGTGTTTTAGTTTTGAGGCTCTTGATCGATTTACCAGAATAGAAATTTAATCGATTTACATACATGTATAATCAAAACACGATTTAGTCTTCTTTAACTATTTTTTGTTTTATTTTTATCAGTCATTTCCCGGATTCCCATTTAAATAATCTATTTGGAGACCTCCTTTAAACTTCGGAAATAATACAACATCGATTTAAAAATCATACTGACTGCGCAAGCTTTAGAATGACTAGAAGTACGACGAAAAAGTAAAGACAGCTGATCATGACTAGTACGACGAAAAAGTAAAGACAGCTGATCATGACTAGTACGACTAGCCTTCAACCCCATTGGGGTATAAATGTGCATTTAGTCAATAAACTATATAAGGTTAAACTTTGATTTTCGTGTATCGATTTGATACAATTTGTAAAATATATTTATAACACCGGCGATTTTCATAAAATATTTCAGACATGAAAATAAAAAGGCATATTTATATCGAGTGTCAACAATTTTAAATAAAATAAAAAAAATAGGAATCGAAATATGATCTCGGCGTTATAAATATTGTATTAAAGGAAACCAATTGTTTGACTTTCAAAGAGATTAACAGGAAATATGTCAAAATAGAAAGCACGAGTGATCTGTCTGACCAAAATGTTTCACTTGCGAGAAATGATTGACAGGTGTGAATAGATGTAGAGGCTCCGACGGGGAAAGTTGTATCAAAAGGAAAATAACTTAATTCACAATTCACCTATACATATTTCATAAATACGATATGTTGGCCTTATACTTAAAATTGAGTTTCTTATAATAACATATAAAGGAACAGGACGTTAAAAGCGGGAAATAATATAACCATCAACGAAAACTCGTATAATTTACGGGATTGAAGTCTCAACAATTTGATTTAAACTTCTATTGAAAACAGTCTTGGAATGGTTGTTATTAGGCTTATTATTTTGAATTAGATGAAATATTTACGGTTTACAAATACAAATACAAAATAGTTTATTGGCACAAAACTATTGAAATAATTGGCAACACAATATATTGTTAAAAATCGTCTTTATTTCATTTTCGAATTATAAAAAAAATAAAATTATATTCAATTTTAATTTTTATTCTTATATTTAATTTGAATTTTATTTCTTATATTTAATTTTAATTTTAATTCTTTCTCTTTGAATACAAAACAATATTTTACATTTATCTATCCTCCATAAATACTAATATATCTGTACAGGTAAAATTTAATTCCAATCAAGCTGGTACAGATTGATTTACGACCTTCCACTTGGATATTGCACAGCAGGTGTTTATAACACTGGGACAACTGTCCGACCAGTCTGACATCTAGACGGATTAAGGCATCCATAAAAATAAGTCCCTACCTGTACTGTATGATTTTTATTTTAGCAAAAATTATTTTTTATCTACTTCATTTTCTGTAAGAAATTCATATAAAAATCTTCATATGCAAATTAACATGTATACATAAACAAAATGTAAATAAAAACTTTGTAATCTTTAAATTGTAGGAGCAGTTTAGTGAAAATCCAGTTCAACCCAATGAAATAAAACAACAACAAAAATCACATGTTCAGCTAAATGTATTTTTTTTGAAAAATTAAGAAAATGAAAGTCCCAGAAATATTTTAATAGAACATATATACACATGTATGTGAACAAATATTCAACAAAATAATTATCACAGCTGCATAAAAATGAAGTTGTTTACCTGTAAAATAAGAAATCTATTGTGGTCCAGATCAATACCACTGCCTCTGAGGAGGTTAGTCACTTCTTTATAGGTTGCTTTCTTTTTGTCTATCATATAATAAGAGCTGTTATCTCTGAAGGCAGTTCTGGAAACAACAAATTTTGTGTTGGGTACCACTGTGTATTCTTCATCACTGTCCTAAAAATAATAGATATTAGAAGATAGAAGGGGACAAGGAAAAACACATTCTAGGTCAATTAAAGTGAAAATAGCTCAATTTGGTACTTCTTCATGTATTTTCAAAATTTTCTGAAAAATATAGTTATATTAAATCTGAAAAACATGCAGCAGTATAAGTATTCAATTTATTGAAATTCACAATATGTATACTCGTTATTATTTTCATTAGTCTGAAGTTATGAGATGAAATGTTTTTTTACCCCTGTGTCTATGATCTTTTGGAAATGTACTGCCACTGTACAGCTCTCAACATTCTTATGGTTCTCACTATTGTGAAGGAGAACACTGATTTTCTTTGACCTAATTCTATTGGCTCTGAATCCAAACACAAATAACATGGAATCAATAACATTGGACTTGCCACTACCATTTGGTCCAACTATAGAGGTAAAACTCTGAAAAATATATCTACTCCATTAATATTAAGTTTTTTAATCATAATATTATCTACATGTTATGATGTATACAAGAAATTCAAGTTTATACAGTTCACCTACAATGTATAACTTATAACAACTTATCATCTGGGTTTACATAAAAACTAAGTCATCAATTAGAAACTGTTAACACAGAGATATGTCTCGGCTTTTAGTTATTTTGATAGTAAAATTCAAAATATTATTGACCCACCACTAGTAATTCATTGTTCCCCATTAATTGACCTTATCACAAATGCATACACTATTGATGCTGCCATCACCAGAAACAGCATATCTATGTCACAACCTGTCTATCTTCATTTTTTAATAATGAAATTTGACTTCAATAAATGCTTTTAGAATCCAATTGAAAATTGGATATATTTATTTTGCAAAACTGATTCTGAATTTTCTTGCATCCTGGTCTTCTGGCATTTTAATAGATAAAGACATGATTATCTGGCCTTTGGATAAAATCTTCTATCAAAAAAATATAGTGATTTTACCTACTTGAAGCCTCAACTTAGCGATATTTGTTTGGTGAAAACCTCTTTTAATTGAAGAATTTTGAAACAATTTTGTAATAGCTATTAAGGATGTACACCTCTGAGGAGCCAAAAATTTCTAGAATTAAACTTTTTTTCTAAGCCTGATTTTTGGGTTTATAAGACTGTAACAAAATAAATGGTGAAAAAAAAATCATATGGTGGTGCACTTCCTTTTTGGCTACAGCCCTTTGAAAATACCCAATTTTGATGATTTTCCCATTTTTCATCGATTTTTACCTATTTTTGGGCTATTATCGTGAAAAAAATCACAGTTCCACAATTAAACTTTTTTTCATACTTTCTATAAAGATGAAGTGTTAATATAAGAAAGTTTTATCATATTTTGACGCTTTTTTGTGTAAAATTCACCTTGCTGTCAATTTTGTAATTTTGTGATTTTTCTCAGTTTTAAGAACAAAATGCATATAATTTCAACTTTTTTGTTATAAATGATTGAACAAATATATATCTAAGAAACTAGAAAAGACCAAAATGATATGGGATGTACATGATTCTTGTAAAATCATTTTTTGTATCCCTCACCCATTTTCTCAAAATTTTGGCTAAAAATACTGACTTGATTGGACGCAAAATTTGAAAACTGAATTACTCAAAAACCATTCATTGTAAATACAAATTTTTTTCACAGATTTATGTTTGATTATAATATTTTTAAAATTCATTGATATTTTCTACTTCTATCACATGTTTTGGAAATAATTCAAGAACAAGATTTCAATGAGACTGAACGAGACTGAAAAATCAGAAGAATACATCCTTAAGTATGTTTACCTTGTGGAATGGTCCTAATGTCTGCACACCAGCATAGGATTTGAAATTTTCATTTACAATATGTGTTATCATTAGCCTAGGTCCATTAATACTGTAGGTGGCAACTGTTTGTGGTGCAGGAGGAACTTCAATGGGACCAAAGTCTTAAAAAAAGAACAGCAATTCTATACATTTTTACATTGCTATAAAAGTAATTAAAGACTTGTCAATATAACTCTGGCTTCTCACAAAGATGAGTCCATCAGTCATATTCTCATGATAATCTGCATGGATTCATCAAATTTCAAAACTGTTGAGTCCAAAGATCATGAAGATCATCCACTGAGCACATGTATCATTATTTTGTAACAAAAATAAATCATGAATTTGACTGAAACTTCAATTTACAGACCCATTTTCAAGAGTCAAACCCTGCTTTAAAATAAGACCTCATTTTGTCAGTGATGATAAATAGACCCTCAAATGTGCACATATAGTCATTTTAGGCAAGAAAATTGTTTAAATGAGTGTTTTTCAGTTTGTATGCATGCAAAATTACTACTGAGACTGCACTGTTTGGGGAAAAAGTTGTCTTTTAGGGAATAATTTTAAGCCATTTTTTTTTCAAATTGGGATTCTTCTACAGTGGAAAAAGCCTTTATTCTCCACTAATTCAAGGCAAACAATATCACTGGTTCAGGGTATGGTAATTTACGAAAAAAGTAATCTCACTTCGTACCCCGAAAATTTAACCACATATGTGAAAATGTCACAGCTTCGAAACGAGCTATCATACATATCCAAGTTTACGATATGGACTGAGCTACAGGAAAAAACGTTATCATTACTGCCTATGTAAAAACAATTAAAGATATTCGTGATCTCCAGATGTCAATAATAAATTATGTATATGAACATGTAGATGTAGAGGAAAATTTCATCTTCTCACTGACTGTTGGACTTTCCTTAAAAAAATATGAGAAATAAGCAATAAGAAAACAAACTTGCTGACTAGGATTTCCGTGTAAACAAGCTTAGGATCTAAATCAAGGTAATCAGTCAGTCAGCAAGAAAAAGCAGCTGGCTCACTAAGAATTCATAAGTGATTTGCCAGATGGAGATACCCAAGTTACCATGGTTAATAATATATCAATGTGCTAAAAATTACTCATCATTTGACAGCAATAGGTAGACTCGTACATACTAAACAGGGCCTTGTCAAATAATTAAGGAGGCTTTGAATTAGGTTATTTCAGTGTTCTCCCCAGGATTTTTTAAGGCACAAAATTAAAGGGCGTGTAACCCCTTTTATAGTGAACTTTTTGTGATCTGAATCAATCAGTCATAAATCATAACATGCAATATTGCTTTGTGTTGTGTGTTTAATAATGCAGAGTATTATTGAATTTATACAAGAATATACTATATGAAATAAATTGATTTTAAACACAAAAGTTATTTATATTCAGTCAATTAAAGAAGTCAAAATATAAATATTCATCTCTGTACTCTCTGCTACTTCTAGGGATATTGTTTCAAGATAGTGTTATTTTGTTGGACAGTCTGTTCCTCAATGTTGTCTTAATCCTCTTCAGGGTTGAAAACCCCCTCTCATAATAACTTTTGCTTATACCCCCTGAACATTTCTAAGCCATGAAAACTCAGTCAGTCACTTGTCACTGAAACCAGAAACATGGTGCTTGCTGTTATCACTTGCTAAAACTTAGCTCAGTTGGGATTAGGAGAAGCATTTATAACATCTGCTTATACTGACAGCTGAGTGTAGAGGGAGGTGTATTCCCCTTTTCATAAGAAGTCATTGATCTGAAAAAAACTTCTACTTCCATCATGTCTTTTGCTTTGATTTCACCCTTTGTTGTTTGCAGAGAACATGTTCATTCAGAATTAATAAAATCGAATATGGTTAAGATACCGTAATTGGTATACAACTTTAAAAAAAAAATATATTTTAATGAACAGCTGACAAGTTTCGTGGTTTCCGTAGTTTGACATTTATTTACGCTTCCGTGTGCATTATTGTTATAATAAAACCTATCTTTGGCAGGTAGATATAAACCAAACTTCGTTAAAGTTAAAACCATTGGAATTATTTACTAGTGACATTATACAGAAGCCGCGGCGATTCCGTACCCGTGTTGATTGTTATTTCTTTAATTTCTGCACTGAAGTTTTTAATTTTCTTCTGAAAATATCTATCTTCTTGATGATCATTTACACTATTAGTCTATTACATGATAACATAGTCCGATAAGGCTGAGATAAGCCTGGCTCAGGTAAAACTATATTATCAGATATTGCGTAACACTGACCGTAATACAGTGTATTGAGAGTGCAAATAAGAACTTGGAAAATTTAAATTGGTTAAAAATGGGTTTTCAGGATTGGGCTTCCCTTCAGTGTTTTACACAGTTCAGAGGCCTAAAACTTTCAAAAAAAGTGTAAACCCTCAGACATACAACTTATCATAAATGATTGTAATTATCTTTGAAATATGCATACAAATGACTACATTTTGTACTTCCAGTTGCAGGTCAAATAGAAGTAAAAAATCAGTAAGTTCTTGGATTTTTTTTGTGCAATGACTTTCTTTAGACTGCTGTACCCAGATTAGTTTTACTCTAATCCAAAAAATGTTGTTTTTTATGGGTTCACTTGGGTCCACTCTACATGCGACTACAGCTGGAAACATATATATCACCATCCCTCTATACTATTTCAACACCTGATGACAAACTTGGAGCTTCTTTGTATCATGAATGCCAGTTTTGATCTTGGAGTATAATGTTCTTCGTGCAAGAGCCTAAGTAGTGATATCCATTAATTGATCTTTATATTAGCAAACATTTTTTTTTGGTGCTTACCAGAAACATATCTATAGGGGTTTCATTGGGGTCTAACCGTGATGCGGGACAGATTTGTTTTAAGTGAAGTCCTGTAGGACACGGGAAATTACATGCACCATTATGGCAACGTGAAGCAGGATACAGGATTCTCACTAAAAAATTAGCGGGATCTGGGTTGAGACCCCTCCCTCCCCAAATACATGTACACCTTATTGCTCTTTGTCGGACTTGACACAGGTTACTGAGGTACCTAAAAAAAAATTGACGTCATGAAATAATCTGACACCACAATGGACAAGTGATTGTTGTATGACATCTATTGTCCACGCAGGACAGATTCTTGGATCAGCTGGGAATAGCATTAAGGTGTATAATACTCCATCTATACTGTTCTATATCTCAGCCTTGGGCGAACGAACCTGGATTCTGCATGGACGAAAATGGTCTTTAATTTTAAGAATCCCTGCTGTTTTATTTTTATACCAAAAGAAGCAAGATGGTTATGATATGCTTTATAATGTATGACAGCAGCTGGTGAAAAGACATGAACTAGAACTTCTATAAATTTTTGATGACATTTGATGATTTGTGATGATTTGAAAAATAATCTGGTTTTGAAGGTTGATGTGTTTTCTCCTTTTGTGTTTTAAGACGTGAACTACCTGTTTCAAGATTAAGCGTTCTTTGAGGAGATGTTTCCGCGTTGGAGGTCGCAACTTCCATTTCTTCTGACATTTTTAAAATTTTGTTGTTGTTGTAAATCTGAAAATGGCGCCCAAAACAAATTTTGTAAGGCAGACAGGCATGGGTTGCACTAATGACAGGATGATTGCCCGGATAGTGACAGGACGGTTGACCGGACGACATATAAATAGTCATAACTTTTTTGTTATCCGATAGATTTGTTTAATATTTGTAAACCTGAAAGATATTAAACTATATTTTATGAATATAAAAAAAAAGAGGAAAAATAATTATTTTTGAGCAAAAAAAGTTGACCGGACGGTATTCACACTCGCCAATATACGCTAAATATATATTCAACTGGTTGACGACAAGTGTTAATATCTCTTTTGTTTTACAATATTTGTCCATGAAACTCAGGAATCTGTGAGATTTATAAATATATTATACGAAAATATAAACTTGATTGCAAAAAAACGTGTTTTTCTCAAAAAAAAGTTGACCGGACGGTATTCACCCTCGCCGATATACGCTATATATATATTGAAATGGTCGACGACAAGTGTTAATATCTCTTTTGTTTTACAATATTTGTCCATGAAACTCAGGAACCTGTGAGATTGAATAATATATTACACGAAAATATAAACTTTAGGGTAAAAAAGAAAACAAATCTGCAAAAAAAGTTGACCGGACGGTATTCACCCTCGCCGATGTACGCGTTGATTATATTGAACTGAGCGACAAAAAATGTAAATATTTTTTTTGTAAACAATATTTTTTCATAAAACTGAGATATGTGCGAGATAAATAAATATATGATATGAAAATATAAACTCTATGATAAAAAAAATATTTTTCTTCAAAAAAAAGTTGACCGGACAGCTAACATTCGCCGATATATGTTAATAATAATAAATTGATTGACATAAGTGTTAATATTATTTTTTTTACCATATCTGTCCCTGAAATTTATGAACATTGGAAATGAATAAATATATTATACGAAAAATTAAACTATATATTTAAATAATAAAAAAAAAATTAAAAAAATTGACCGGACGGATTTTACATTCAATCGATATATGCCTTAATATATTGAACTGATCGACACAAGACTAAAATATCTCTTCTTTGGTTATAATATTGTTAATAGCATATTATTAAATATCTACTATTTCTGTTTGATGTAATACATCTGTATGCATATAGACAATAGACCCACTGTCCATTTTGATATTTTGTCTACTGGTAAGTTGTACTAATATGATGGCTATACAACTGTCTTTAAAAAGACATGCCTTTAAATAAAGCAATATATAGTAGCACTAATATCAATCTGTTTACTTTTGTATTTATAAATATATGTTTGACAACTGTCTTTAAAAAGACATGCTTTTGAATAAAGCAATATAGATAGTAACACAACTATCAATCTATCTATATCAATAGTTCAATAATGAATATATATTGAAAATTGTCTTTAAAAAGACATGCAAAAAGCAAAATATAGTAGAAATATAATTTGTGTGATCTGAACTGGTTGAAAGTCAGAGCATAAATGACTGAACAATTGAATAGTTATTATTAGGTGAGTTAAATGTTAATCTGAAATCCTGAACTTCATAAAATTTCTTCTTTAATTGGATACTAATTACCAACTGATTATAAGGTAATTCAATTAAATGTATTTGATGTCTCAGGTGTGAAAACTTTAATGACATGTTATTTGGCTTGATTGGTGATTACAACAAGTGTCAAAATTAGATTAATTTGATTAAATATCATTACTTCTAATATGCATTGGTGAACTCGCTCACATAAACATTTTGGGCTCATTGTTTTTACTTTAAAGTTTATTTTTCTTGTAAAATATTTATCTAATCTCACAAATTATTTCATTTCATGGACAGATATATTATAAAAATGAAGAGATATTAAAACTTGTGTTGATCAGTTCAATATATTTAAATAATAATATCGGCGAATGTTAATTCCCTCAGATCAACTTTTTTTTTTAAGAACAACATTTAACATATTTGATATAAGGTTTATATTTTCATATCAAGTACTTATTGATCTCTCAGATTTCATAAATTTGATAAAATAAAAGAGATATAAACACTTGGGTCTACCAACTTATATTAAGGCATATAACGGCGAATGTTTGTTCCGTCCGGTCATCTTTTTTTGAAGAAAAACATTTTTATTTACTATAAAGTTTATATTTTCATATCAAGTATTTATTGATCTCGTAGATTTGTTAGTTTCGTGTAAAAATATTGTAAAACAAATAAGATATTGACACTTATTTGTATCAGTTCAATATAATTAACGCGTACATCGGCGAATGTGAACACCGTCCGGTCAACTTTTTTTGGAGACAAACTTTTTTTTTCACTATAAAGTTTATATTGTCGTATCCAATATTTATTATTCTCACAGATTCCTGAATTTCATGATAAAATATTGTAAAACAAAAGAGATATCAACACTTGTCGTCGACCAGTTGAATATATATATAGCGTATATCGGCGAGGGTGAATACCGTCCGGTCAACTTTTTTTGCAGATTTGTTTTCTTTTTTACCCTAAAGTTTATATTTTCGTGTAATATATTATTCAATCTCACAGGTTCCCGAGTTTCATGGACAAATATTGTAAAACAAAAGAGATATTAACACTTGTCGTCGACCATTTCAATATATATATAGCGTATATCGGCGAGGGTGAATACCGTCCGGTCAACTTTTTTTTGAGAAAAACACGTTTTTTTGCAATCAAGTTTATATTTTCGTATAATATATTTATAAATCTCACAGATTCCTGAGTTTCATGGACAAATATTGTAAAACAAAAGAGATATTAACACTTGTCGTCAACCAGTTGAATATATATTTAGCGTATATTGGCAAGTGTGAATACCGTCCGGTCAACTTTTTTTGCTCAAAAATAATTATTTTTCCTCTTTTTTTTTTATATTCATAAAATATAGTTTAATATCTTTCAGGTTTACAAATATTAAACAAATCTATCGGATAACAAAAAAGTTATGACTATATATATGTCGTCCGGTCAACCGTCCTGTCACTATCCGGGCAATCGTCCTGTCATTAGTGGTTCCCGACAGGCATTGGTCAAAATGCTAGCTTCCGGTTTAATCTTGATTATCTTCCTTGTTAGAACACCGAGAGAGGAGAGAGACGAATATGAGATTTAGATATCCATTTAGAAATTGTACAGTAAAAGACAAGTTCATGGCAATTACACTGTTTGGTCTCATCTTGATAGGTAATTTACATATAACAGTCTTATATGATTTTCGTCCCAACTTTAATTTCAACCTTTTAAAAATATTCTTTTCAGATGCAAGATGTTTAGGACCATAGATGTAATATCCATCTTCATCTTGGTATTACATCTATGTGCGGACATACTGCAACTGGCACAACTTGAACTATTTTCGGACATACAAAATATATTATACAATGTATAACTTCTCCTTGACGGGAAGATAGATAGATATTATATTCTATTCTCTGTTTTCACAATTATGTACATTTTTTTGTAAATCAAGTCCAAAAGACAAAGGGAAACTTGACTATTGTTTAACCAAGGCCAAAGGTAGTCCGATCCACGGCCCTAGCTTGTCTGGTAAAACAGCTGTTGGACGTCAGAGTAATCTCAGACTAAGCCAAAGGTTATTAGAACAGTAGAAAGTCTTTTGAATCACACCAGATGCATACTGATGTACCCAGACCGGAGTTTAAACTAGAATGGGTACTTTGGGGGCCTTGGTTGGTCAAAGTTGTCCCCCTACTTTGACCTGGAGATCAATCTTCTGATATCTCTCTGGTTTGTCTGTTTCCACCGAGTGACCCGGTTGTTCTCTCCGAGTACTTCGGCTTCCTCCCCCATAATAATAGACTTCCTGGTGTCCTAGCACTCCCTTTGTGTTGTGTGGGGATTGATTGTCCTTGTAAAAATAATTGTCGTATAAATATACGTTAGTGACATATCTCCATTAATCCCGTTAGGGAGTGTACATGGATGCCACTGTACCCTCGCAGCTTTCGAGGGGTTCTTCGGATATCGGAGGCATTTACCTGTACATACATACATACTGAGGTCCGTTAGTAAGGGTACAGTAGTAATGCCCTTAGCCGTTAGGTGTCAAACCATCATTTTCTGCTACTGTTAGCTTCAAATAGGTTAAAATTTTACAATGATTCCTCAAAATATCCTTGTCCAGATTTCTCATCAGTCTCAAATAATTATCGTTACTGTTAATTTTGGAAAAAATTTACCATTATTTGTCATGATGATGCCCCCATTTAGACCTACCATTATAATAACAAATCAATTTTCTATGCCCTATAATGGGCATTTATATGTTTTCTGGTCTGTGTCTCTGTCCCGCTTCAGGTTAAAGTTTTTGGTCATTGTAAAAGTAGTTTTTGATGAAGTTAAAGTCCAATAAACTTGAAACTTAGTTCACATGTTCCCTATGATATGATCTTTTTCTAGTTTTAATGTCAAATTAGAGTTTTTACCCTATTTTCCGGGTCCTCTGAACATTTTTTTTTTCGTATAATATAAATTTTATTTATAAAGTATTGTGATAAGACATGTACATGTAAAAACTGTATACGGTTATTATAACATGTATAACTTTTAAATGTATTTATATTTATTATTATTTTCAAAATGTTCATTTAATCTCAAGTGTTAAACAAGCTGAAAAATAAAATGAATACTAATGAAAATTATGAGACCCACAAAATGGAAGATTAATTTCTGTCATAGTTAAATCAATAAGTAATCAGAAAATTATGAATTCTGAAATTGAAAAAAATATAATATTATCATTTTTTAAATGAACACAAGTATTAATTATGCTTTTGTCAAGAAACTGTACATAATAAATACTACAATGTTTTAACCACATTGGAATAAATACTTTAAGTATGGATGATATGTCCTATAGACAATGTGGTGGTACAGCCAACAAATCCTATGGACGATTAGGAGTATGGCCATTGCAACTTGAAATTTTATAGACAGTTGACTCTTGTTCTATTTATGCTCCTTTCTTGAACACAATTGAGTGTCTGTAATTTAATCAGGTTATGTGATACTTGATCAATGATTCCCAAGGTCATCTAGATCTGGGTTCCAAGATTTATTTTGGTTTGAGTAAAAGGAGACAATTGACATTTATAAGAAGATGTGGTATGAGTACTAATGAGATACATTTTTGTACATGTACACATGTAACTCTCCATCCAAGTATACTTTTTTCTGTGTTGTACATGTTAATTTTCAATACACAACCTGCATGTTAAAACAGTAATGGCAAATAAAGCCACCTACAAGTATATATTATTTGTCAATTTTTGAGAAAAAAATCATTTGGGGAGACATATCTTGAACACCTACATGTATGTAATATATGCCAGAATTCATACCTTTGAATATGAAAAATTGTCTTTTCTCTAATAAAATGGTAGATGGCAAAACATTCCCTGAGAACAGAGAAAGTGTCCGTTGTGCAGAGTTGCTATAGGTGACGAATACCACTATGTAATGGAATGCAGCAGTCTCTTTACAGATAGAACACTACTTATTGACAAGAAATAACTAACGAACTTTAATGTTTTAAAATTTAATGCTATTATGAACCAAAAACAGAAATCTAAACTTCGAAAATTGAGCCAATTTATTAGAATTATAAATGACAAACTGGATTCTCTCTGATGTTAACCTGTCGGCTATACTGATCATACCGTTGTAAAAAACTCATATTTAATGCTTCCTCAACAAATGTACATATATATAAATGCAATGTAATGTAAACTAATGTGTTTTTCTGTATACCTTTGTCCAACTTAGGTGGTACCAGAAAAATGATATAATAAATGAAGAAAGTACAATATTTCTTAAATCAAAGTTAAAAAAAAGAAGATATTTTGGATATCTATTTCTATAGCCAAATTGGTTTGTACCTAGACCAGGTTTAAAGAAATTTATTAAGTAAAAAATTAATTGTCAAATTTGCGAAAAGATCAAATGTACATGTATATATATTGTTTTTTGTTAATGTAAATTATAGGAACAGATGGCACATACATGTTACAAAATCTGTTGCCAATTTGGACATTTATCTAATGTAACAGCACAAATAGATGACAGCTTTGATGGCTGTGTATACAATACACAATTACTCACTTAATTATGTTTCTAAAATGGATCAATGAAAAACTGTGAAATTTTAAAACATTTGTTCACTTTGGGTGTGTCTAAACACTGCTAAGGAGTCCTTAGTGCACTAAGGACTGATAACATGCTACTAAGAACTAGATGGAGAGCTGTTACATGCAATTTCTTTTCATATTACGGTAGAAATTGATATTTAATGCATAAATTTCAAATTTTATAGAAAAATAATAATAAATTAAAGGGAAACTTCGCAAAAAAATCAAAAATTGATATTATGTTCATTCTGTATAAAAATGTTCAAATTCATAGATATTAAAGTTTTATTCCGCTAGATAAGCGATCACCATCGATTTTAAATTTAGAGTATCAATTCTCCGAGATCCGCCATCTTGTCTTCTTTCCCGATGAATAAAAACGATATGTCTATAAACCACAAAGAAACAAAACTACAGTAACCGATGTAGTCGTAATTGCGTGTCGATATCTTGGTAATCGTACGGTTGTTTAATACGACTAACTAACATGATACGGAAAATATTCTTACTTTTTTTAAATTACCATGGTCTGTTGTTTTTAAACTGTTGATATTGGAATTAGGTGAAAAGTCAAAGTTGAAATCATAAATAAGTGTTCCGTGAAAATTGTTTTCGAAAATCTAATTTGTTCATAATTCTTTAAAGTAATAAACTTTTTTCAAATATATTTTGATCTTCCCTTATCTGATCACCAGCATGGCTAAAGGTATTACTTCCAAAGGTATTGTGAGGGGTGTGAGGTGACACGTCCAGGTATTCAAGCGATTTCCTGTCGGGCTTGCAAGTTCATGCATCGTTTCACTTCTGCAGGTATTGATCAGTGTACACGGCTGATAACTTATAACTTATAACTTTCCATTTTGAACTATCAGATGTATAATATACAACTCTGTCTTACTTGTCATTACTAAACTCATACGCTTGTTTATAAATAACATTTCTGGTGTAAAGAATATAATTCATAATATATAAATAATACCCAAAAAATAAGATTTGATGAAATTAAAATCTATTTAAATATTTTTTCCAAGGGTGAATTTGGGAAAATGTAATATATAGTCATTGTCAATAGTGAAGGACAGATTGGAACAGACCAGAATATTGATTTAAAAAAATGTACGCACTTGCCGACGATTCGTTTATACGACTGGATATAAAGTTACGGAACTATAGCGCAATTTAAAATATATACGTGTATACATTGAACATAAGAAAAAAACATATATTTTGAATAAATAGGGGTAAAAGTGTTGTAAATAGACTAGCCAACGTATGCCAACAGTATGTAATCATCGAATGTCGATAGACTACAGTTGTATACCAAAAGAAGAAGAGAACCAATTTGATTTAAATACAGGTCGATGTATAACTTTTGCTTTGGTTCATTGAAGCTGTGGACCTAGGAAAATCACAGATTTATATTTCAATAAGATTGTTCTCAAACAAAGGAAGGAATTCGTCATCACAATTGTTATATATGCCACTGGACGAACACTAATTATCCCCAGGGAATGTGAATATTTTGCTGGGAAACTTTTGAGTATCAAAGTTTCAAATTAATTTCGGGATTTATTTTCTTTCTTGGTATTCAATAACCGAAAAAAGAATAAATTACTTGTTCGCTAAATAGGGATATTCTTGTCAGATAAAAGAATTTTAATTATATTTAAAAAATAGGGAAATATGACATTAAATTGGTTCTGTCTTTTTTTAAACATCGTTAAAACGATGTGTGTCTAAGGTGAACGCCACAAGAACCCTGTAATACTAGTACGAGAGTATAGCATGTAAACATTCCTTCTCAATAATATGGTTGTATTGGAAAACTTTTCATACAGATTGACAACTCATTGTCCGATATGCATGTAATATTTGCCACATGACGCCCATAGTTCTTTCTACCATCATCACCTTATTCCTTGATATTGCTGTAAACATCGATGGTTCACACCCAAACAAAATGGGAGTAATGAACCTTCAGAGCTTCTCCGTGTTATACACTTGTGAAATATATAGACGAAATTTCTGTATTGAAATGAATCTACATCTCACAAACAGGATTTTCAAATAACGATTTTGAGTAATCACCTTACAAACCAATATAAACGTATGGCAAGATATAACCATGAAGGAATTTAGTTTTTGTCAGAACTCATCACTATATCATAAACGTATACGTATATATATGCATACAGTTTCAAATATCAAGAACAAGCGTTCGATGTCGATAGTCTGTTCTCTAACTGTTCAGAGTTAGACATGTCACTTGTTCATTCTTGGAAGCCTTCATATTCCCCGTCTAACGATGGGAACTCTTTCTGATTGTGTTGACTATAAATGCTTGTATGGTAATTCTGTCGTTTATCTGTACAAGCGGTTGCATTTCCTCTCCTTTCCCAACAAACAAACGAACGAAACGCAACTAGTCTGATTTCTCTGGAGCTCATCCTCAATGGCTCTTATACGTCAGGAAACTTACATGTATACTAATGATGATTGTTTCATGAACAACGATGTATGAACGAACTATTATAAATTCGTCAATATCTGTAATGCATGACTAAAGTATAACTTTTATTACAACTACTGTATTACTTATTTGGATTAATGACGGCTATCATGTTCAACATTGCACAACTATTATCATAGAATTTTAAAAAAAATCCTCAAAAATCCTCAAAAGATATAATGCCTTAGCTTAGATAATTAGTATTCTTTTCACAAAAAGTTCGTGTAAATGATTGTCAAATGAATTTAATTATGTAAGAATAAAATGTTAAAAAGAAACTAAAAAAAAAATTATGCATGTTGTATGTTGTATTTTTTTGTCAATTAAAAACTTTAAAATTGCAATAGTTTTATTAGCATTTAAACACAGCCAGATTTGAATACAAGTTAAGAAATTCCGGTAAAGTCAATGATATCAAACAGATGTACAATGGTATATCAAATTGGGTAATATTGCATTTAGTTTTTATTAAAGATTAAAACTACTATTTTTTGCTTCATATTTGAATCTTTACGCCAATTGCCGCTAAGAAAGTAATCAAAAATTGTTTCCTTTTATTTTTATACACTTTCGGAAATACGAATCTGAATTTTATTTTCAATTAATTTACACAATTTAATTATTGTATCTTTATTCTCATCGTGTATTTAATCTTAGTGTATTAACATCATGACAGCATATACTCTAATCCTTTCTATTTATCCTTTCCAAATAACAACATTTATACCTGTGTACGCTTGAACTCACACCTGCGGCTAAATAGCTACAAGGTAAACGAATTGACCTCAAGCCGAAAAATATACAGTGACCTTTACAAAATAATATACACACTCTGCTCACACATTAGTTGCATTGAAATGATTATCAAAACAATAACGGTAAATAGAACTGAAATATTTTCAGTTCAATATCAGTAAAAATGTTCAATAAATATTTTATGAAAAAAATCTCAACAATAATTAATTAAATTTATTCAAAAACATTTACTAGAGATAATTTTATAGTTTAATTCAATCAATACAAAACGGTATATATATGCATATTCACTTTCGTTCATTCTTATATTGTGGTTTATAACTTCGACCATTCGTCAGCTGTGCGCTTTTAATTACGTATATTGTCGATAAGCTATAAGAGTTAAACAGATTTTATTTTTTCCCAGAATTCAATAAATCGGGCTAATACGTCACGACCCACTCGAGAATTCAACCAAAAAAGTTACAAATACTTGATTTTCTCCGTTATTAGAAGGAATATAAATTTAAAACTTTGCAAATGTGTTTTTTATGTTAAGATGAACATAATTAGATGATAAGTAAAAAATCGCGGAATTTCCCTTTAAGGAGATATTCAACATTATTTAGACACGTGCCTGTTTTTCTTTGATATGCCGAAAATCCATGAACCGTTTGACACGTGTCAAATTACATATTAATTGATTACACGGGAATCCTTTTGGTAAAGTTGGATACTAATAAATGAATTGTTGTTGAAATTTTATTAACAAAAAAATCTGAATGAAGAAGTATTTTCTCAAGTGTATATTTCTTGTAAATAATAAATTTGTCACCAGAGAAATATATCTAATGTTGGATTTTTATTTGATGTTCATATTAATAAGTGACTGAAATACAAATTTTTATAGATATTTAATTCACATTTATATATATATTTTTTTAAGTACGTGTTGAAGTTTGGATAACCGGCAGATGCTTGTTGCGTTTTCATTAAATTCATCTTGTTATTGGGCTGTGATAAGCCCGGTAGTACCGAAAAATTAATCTAATATTTCGTAGCGTTCTTTGTCTCTTGAACCAATTTTATTTTTCAGGTGGTCGGACACAGTATCTATAATGTGTTTTGTACCCGTATCTCTTTTCTGTTTATTTTTTCTTGCAAGCGTGCTTTAATGTGGTGACAGGCGACGACGTACATGCGTTTGAACAATAGACTGGTTTGGAGCTGGAACACTTTAGTTTGTTTCTTATGGTGCACTGTTCAAAATTTATTTTCATATATGAAGACATTTTAAGAAATGTATAACTGGACAAAACGAAACCAATAAGATAATGCATTTTTACTACATGCAACACACTAAGTTCATATATGACCCGTTTGAGTAATATATTTCGGGCCTTCAACAGTGAGTAAAGCGCATAGCACATAGTCATTATTTCATAAATTATTTCGTACGATATGTTAAGCAGACAATTTGTTAAAAACAATACAAATCGGATTTCCTTCTGACATGTGCCTGTGATACTTGTTCTTCTTTAAGAAAAGTAGATTTAAAGAAATTATAGTTGAAAATATTTCTGTCGGCTTTTTCTTTTTTTCGCGTGATATATTTAGGTTTAAATATTCTGATTATATTGCATTACAAAAAATAATTATTTACACATCATGTGGTAAAGGCATATTTTCAAGGCATTCATACGAAGTATTCTCTTTCTCTGTCAGAATTATATATTTAGCTCTAAATTTACACATACTGAAAAAAAATTCGTGAATACTGTACTAAAAACTGTGGAACATTTTTAAAACATTTGTCTCTTTTATATATTTGAAAATGAAACTTAATCTGACTTAAAATCGGGAAATGATTTATTTAACTTCTTTTACTTTTAGAAGAATAATAAAATGTCGAAATATACAAACAAATAAGTGCCGTATGGAGCCTTTGTAAACAAATATCAAGCTGGTTGAAAACTAGTGGTTTGGATAAACCCCAAGAACGACACATAATTTTCTCTCTCTCAATTCCATCGTATTGTTTTAGTGAAACCATTTGTATATATACACGCATCTTTGTCGAAATTAAATAAAAACAAAACACTTATCAATATATATATTTATTTTGTCTTCATATCTCTTACATAACAAGCTGACCACACTCTAACTTATTAGTCATTTAGTAGGCGCACATCAAAGTCGTGCACCTGTGGCAAATAACTTTGTCGGGAAAGAATTAAAACAAAAACAAAATTATTTGTTCTGTAATCATTTTTCATAAGAACAACACATTTAATTATAAATATTAAGCATACATTTTTTTAGATTCAATTGTTTATTACCTAAAATAAAAAGATTATGATTGTTTAATGAATTGTTTTGTCATTTGGCACGTGTCAAACGGTTCATTGATTTTTGGCATATCAAAGAAAAACGGGCACGTGCCTAAATAATGTTGAATATCTTGTTTATTTATGATTATTTTTCTATAAAATTTGAAATTTATGCATGAAATATCAATCTCTAACATAATATGTAAAAATAATACACACAACAGCACTCCTTCTAGTCCTTAGTGGCATTGTATAGTCCTTAGTGCACTAAGGAGTCCTTAGCAGTGTTTAGACGTACCGGTTCACTTTTAGTTCCTATAGATGTCAATTTGAGCTTCATAACTTAGTACATGTAGTGCATAACACTGCATATAGTATAGACTTAGTATAGACTTAGTTTCTAACCCAGTATTGCTATCTAGAATCTACAAATGATGTAAAAGTTATTCTTAATTTTCTTTAATGTGATCTGTACATGTGAAATCTTGGTTGAAATTTTGTAATTCACAGACACAGGTGACATTGGTTGTATTGTAATTATTCTGCTCATTTTGGGTGCTGTGATTGGCAAATAAAATATTTGTTTGTTTGGTTGCGTTTTTTAGGTTGGAATTTCAAATACGGCTTATAAAGTCATTATATTGGTAGTTCCTTAGGTACATGTACCTATAATTTAAACAGAATTTTTAGTTTCTAAGTTTTATCTGAATAATGAATTTTGTTAGCATCACCTCAAAGATGATTTTGAAATGGTTAATAAATGTGACTTCATGGTTAGGTTACCCCTCATAAAGCAGAAAATTCATCTTATCTGCTGCTGCAATAACCTGATATCAATCATCTATTTATTGGATCTTTGAACCTTCAAAATTATGAACATGACATTGTCCTCAAATCAGAAGAGTTGATTCCTTGTTCCATTCATGTCTTATGACATGTATGAGTTATTCCAGTTTATACCTCATAGTAAAAAAAGCAAAGCAGAAAATAACTCCTTTACTTTGTTTCTGGATAAATCTGTCATAATTGACTGAAACAACCAGAGGTAATACCTGTAGCAAGCAATACAAAATAATCAGTCACCAATATCATTTTTAAGGCAGAAGGAGACATGATATCAAGCAATTCTGTGTTTTTCGGTAGACTGCTTTTTGAAAGGGGTCAATGTCATAAGTGTATCAGCTGTGTAATATCTCATACCAAATACCTGTGCAACACATTGCAACTTGCTGAACAAAGTTACTTGAAGCAAAAAAAAAAAAAAAAATGGAAAGAATTGAGAAAAAATATCAGACTACAATCAAGATTATTTTCACTGAAAATAGGGAGTTCAGGCCACACTTAAAAATATTTTGGTTTGCCCAAACCCTACCCAAAGGTTGAGACAGTGGGTAGGTAGGTTCATTGTAGGCATTTTCTTTTTCTTTTTAAAAAAAATGAAATTGAAGTATCAGATGTTTATTAGTCTTCATGCCTATTTGATTAAAAAAAAACTTCTTCAAATCAGGACAATAAAAGAATTTGAGTTAAGGCAGCTTTTTTTCTGGATAGGTAGCGTTTGGGCAAACAAACCTATTATTTATTATCTTAGAGATTAAATTCACCTTCATTTAAAATTAAACCTTTTCAATATCCTTGACCACTAGACAATCCTTTTAGTTTAATTCTTATTATTTATTTTTATTGCAGTATGGTTTGGAAACTTTTCACATTCTGTTGGAGACATGTAAGTAGAAAAAAAAAGATAAACAAATTTTAAAAAATGATCAGCACTACATGATTAAAACTGAAATTTCTGAAATTGTCCTTGAAATAAAAAGTTCATGTTTTTCAGTGTTTTTTTACTTAAGAGTAATATTATAAAAAATGTAAACTTCTCCAAGTCATGTGTTATAGTAGAATGCTACCCTCATATTGACAATACACCCAATTTCTATATATTTATTCCATTCCGGGAAAATTCTAAAATTACACAACTTTTTCATCAAGTGTAAGCTATCTGGGACCTGACTTGGGGTCAATTACATTGGAATGTAATTAATTAGATTACACATTACATTGCAAAAATGATCAATTACACTAATTACACATTACACACTTTTTGAAATGTAATTAATTAAATCACAATTACTTTATTAAAGTAATTAATTAAATTACACATTACATTTCATCATAATATTTTTGAACAATATTATTAATGTATATATAATGCATGTCTAAAATATTCATGTAAACATAGTTTAAGCGTTGCATTTTATAATCATTAGTAATTTTAATGTTTTGTTATTTAGTCTGCATCTCTCTGGTCTGAACACTTTGACAGCAATTCTATAGTCTTTCAACAGGAGCTAATGTGGCAGATATTGCTTGATCAGAACATGAAAGTTCTATTATTAGAAGATGTGTTGATAGGAGAGGGAGTTTGTTCCCATTAACTTGCCAATACATGTACATTAAGGGGTAATTTGACATCTCAGAAATGAAGACATTTAAATTAAAAATAATGTAAATAAAGAAATTATAAATAAATTAAAAATAATGTAAATAAAGAAATTATAAATAAATCAAAAATATTTTGTTTTTACTTTAAAAATATTAAAAAGTGTGCTAGTCACAATATTTGAAATAATTTTTAGTACAAACAATGTGTATAATGTCTTAATATTAGCAATGTTTTGCTAATTAGATAAAATGCATGTAATAGTGGCATTGTCCCTGGACATTTTAATCTGATTAATTGCTGTTTGTTTTTACAGCTGTTAATTTTTATTTCTATAATCCTTCTACACATACATATGATTCTCACATTTTTTTAAATTATAAGACTATACAGAAAAAAATGTCTGTAGGTCAAATGAATAATATAAAAACTTCAGAATAAATTACAGACTTCATATAAAAAAGTATGGGATATCAATATTTGCAAAATAAATATAATTTTACAATTTATGTTATTAATCACAAATCCACCATAAAAGTACATGGAATTGAAATGTAATTCAAAAGTAATTGAGCATTACATGCTTTTTTGAATGTAATTAATTAAATTACCATTACATGTAATTAAAAAAATGCTCAGTTACACATTACATTCAATTACATGGAAAATTGTAATGCATTACTTTTTTACCATTACATTTTCAATTACCCCATCCCTGTCTGGGACCCTGTTTAACGATGCACCATGCATGTTACTTTTTAGCTCAAGATAGCAGCCACGGCTAAAAATAGAACATAGGGGTAAAATGCAGTTCAATGCAGAGCAAATCTGACATGTAGTAAAATTGTTTATCAGGTCAAGATCTATCTGCCCTCAAATTTTCAGATGAATTGGACAACCTGTTGTTGGGTTGCTGCCCCTGAATCGGTAATTTTAAGGAAATTTTGCTGTTTTTTGGTTATTATCTCGAATATTATTATAGATAGAGATAAACTGTAAACAGCAATAATGTTCAGCAAAGTAAGATTTACAAATAAGTCAACATGACCGAAATGGTCAATTGACCCCTAAGGAGTAATTGTCCTCTATAGTCAATTTTTAACAATTTTCATAAAATTTGTAAATTTTTATTAACATTTTCCACTGAAACTACTGGGCCAAGTTCATTATAGATAGAGATAATTGTAAGCAGCAAGACTGTTTAGTGAAGTAAGATGTACAAACACATCACCATCACCAAAACACAATTTTGTCAAAAATCCATCTGCTTCCTTTGTTTAATATTCACATAGACCAAGGTGAGCGACACAGGCTCTTTAAAGCCTCTAGTTAATGAGACCTGTTTAAACCATTGTAAATACTTCAAACAAAATATTTTTTTGATTATATTCGAGTTTCAAAAAAGTGGATCATAATCTATCAAAGTTTCCTAGTGATCACTTTCTAAGTTTTTTCCTCCCTTAGCTCGTTACTGATAACCTTTGATTTGTTAACTGTTGACCCAAACAGGAAGTTGTCTAAATGACTGTTTTTACAGGATTGGTCCAAATAGCGATAAGGTGTATATATTGAAATAATTTGAATGTCATGAAACATAAATGTAAAAAAAATAAGCAGATAAGAAACCTTTTGCAAAAACATGATAACTCATGAGAAAAATGGTGTCATTGATGCTAAGGGATCTTACAGCCAATATTTGGTACATTGTACTTCATAGCACATATTATATAAAGAAACAGAACCTCTTTAGACTTCTTTTATTAAAAATTAATATGGCAACTCAGGGACATAAAACATGGTTACTTAGATATGAAAATATATATGTTAACTTGTGAATTTATGAGAAGATAATTTTCATTGTGTTGTGTACAAGAAATAATAAATTTTATTAAGGTGCATTAGTACTTATATTGCCAAAACATGACAATGCATTCACAGAGACTATCTGGGTCAAATCAAACAGACTAACATACTCATGAGGTTTTACACATCACAAAAAGTACATAGAATGGGTGAGTATCTTTTACAACTAAATTACGATATTTATTTTAGTATGTTTTTTTTGGAAAAAAGTAAAGAATTACAGAAATTAGTCAGAAATATTTTCGTATGTCCAATTCTTTTTTTTTCAGTGAAAGAAGAAGTGTTAATAATGATTTATTTAATGAAATTGAAAATTTGAAACGACGAGTTCAGGAGCTGGAACATGGGTAAGTTACAATGTAGTGTGAATTATATTTACATTGAGTATTATAATTTGTCAAAACATAAGCAGAAAAAAATAAAAGAGTAAAGTTAATTATATAAATTTTAAAAGATGAACATAAGTATTGTTTGCATATTCAATTTCAATGGGAATCAGCCCTCACATGCAAAATGTACATCAATCTTTCTTTTCAGTTAGGAAAATCACTGTTCATGTGTTTTATATTGAAATTATAGTTCTTTCCAACTTAGAACTTATATTTATAAACGCTTACTTAATAATGCTCTACAGCAATACAACTAAACTATATCAATCATACAAAAATCAATTTTATTTTTTTCAATTTTGATTATGAATTATTTTTTTATGTATTTGCATTATAGATCTTGGTTCACAAGCTTTTGAGAAAATCTGGCTCGCTCTTCAATCATGCTTGCTTGTTCACATAATGACTTAAATTGTAACTATGGTCAGCTGTACAATTATTCAGACTTGTTTGTTAAAGTATTTAGATATCGAAATTTTAGAAGCATTTTTGTTTATACTAATTTTAAAATTTGATAGAGAAATGAAAAAGTAAAATTGTTTTTGTGGAATAACTTATGAATCATTCAACATTTGTTTTTCAAATTTGATATTTAGTTTATGATGACAAAATTGAAGTCAAGTTTGAAATGGACTGTTTTCAATTTTTGCATTCAGCTATGCCTATGGTACTTCACAGATAAAAAAAAAGCTGCACAATGTGTGACAGGTCTGTTAAGCCTAGCTGGCCTGAAAATTCCATACATTAGAATTCATGGCATGTGCATGGTGCAATTTGTTGTACAAAGCACATTCTGAAAGGCTGTAAAAGTTGAAAAACTTTTTTGTATGATTATTTATTTACTATCTGGACATGCTTTTTTTGTTTGAGGTGGAGTCAAATATGATTTTCATTTTTCGATTTTTTTTGTCAAGGTCTGAAGGGACAAGGTATATTTCTGCATTAAGCCACACATAATTAAAATTTTGCACTTGGAAGTTGAGCACATTTTCTGTTATTCCACTTTTATTTTATTGAAATAACATTTTGTTTGGAAAATAAATTAATATATTTTTAATATTGGTTTTTGATACAGCTTTATTTTATGTCACTGATATGAGAGGATTTAATGTTTGATAGGTTTGAAAGAAAATAAATTATTTCTACAAATTTTGGCTTCTTTATTTATAGTATGGACGAAAAATAATCTGATAAAGGAGAAAAGTTTTAAGACTCAAAGAAAATATATCTGATAAGCAAAGTTTAAATTTTGTGTGGCCATATATATTATTTACTAATACAGTTTGTACATGCACACAGTATTATTGTGTATAACATATAGTTTCTCGATGTACTTTACGTTACATAATTGTCATAAAACTAAATTCTACTCTTCAGTGTTTTATTTCATATATATATAAAAACATAATATGCAAGACTTTTATTTAAAAAAAACGTCAATTACTTTTGTCTGTCTTCAATCAAGTTAAAACAGGGAGACATGCATATGACCTTAACACTTACGATGGTGGGTCAGTATAAAGGGGAAAAAAACAGAGAAAAATCATCAAGTATGTTCTTTCTTATTGACAGAAAAACACTTGGGAGGAACACAAAATATTTCAGTTTTTTTTCTCACAAAATCAACAAGTATTAACTTTGATTATGTTGTTGATAAAATTGATTCCTTATAGAATAGTGCTTGGCACCATTTTGCATGCTGAATGAAAGTTATGACATCACATTTGATAATACTAGAGATACTGAACTGCTGTGAATATCTGTATACTACAGTAGTTTATCCAATTGAAATTCAAGCGTGCCAGTCATAATGGCAAGAACTATTGTTGCAACTGAATAATAATATTAATTATTTAAATATTCTGTGATCTCTTGATTTATGCTAATGAATAATGTATACTCTTCTATATATTTATCTATATATATTTGTGTGCTGGCAGAATGAGTTTTAGGTATAAATTTAATACTGCACATTATTCTAGTATAGTTGAGGTGGATGATGTCAATTATTTATTAAAATTTATCAACTAACTTTAAATATTATTTATACATTTTTATGCTTTACAAGGTGTTTTATTTACATATTCATTTTCAGTTCAGAATCTTTAGTATTTAGCTCATTTGGTTGTTGGGTAAAGTGTAAGACATCGACATTATTTTCCCTACATCATTATATTCTTTGAAACTACTTCTCCAGCATGAACTAATCATGGGAGGATAAATGTATAGATGGATCTTCATAGAAACATTCACAATTTGTTCCATTCTGACAAATTATTCTTCATATTGGTCTGGTTTGATAGTATATTAATACCATATTTCACATAGTTATCCATTTGGAATCAGAAGTTTTGATGCCACACCTGTGATAGGAGCGGGGCATTATGGTTCTGTTCAGTGCATCTGTTTGTTCATGCGTCCATCCTTTCATTCTGTCTTCCCTTCGTCTGTCTTGCTTCATGTCAAAGTTTTTGGTCAAGGTAGTTTTTGTCGAGCCTGCAAACAGAAAACTTGACATAGGGATAGTGATCCGGCGGCGGCGGGGGTAGCTAACTTCTTAAAAGCTTTATATTTTGGAAGGTGGAAGACCTGGATGCTTCATGCTTTGTATATGGATGCCTCATGTTATGAAGTTTCCGTCAGTCACATGTCCAATGTCCTTGACCTCATTTTCATGGTTCAGTGACTACAAGAAAAAAAAGTTAAGATTTTTATTTGTAATGTTAAATTCTCTCTTATTATAAGATAATTATAATATGATAACTATATTTGGTATGTGCATACCTTGCAAGGTCCTCATGCCCATCAGACAGTTTTCACTTGACCTCGACCTCATTTTACGGATCAGTTAACAAGGTTAAGTTTTGGTGGTTAAGTCCATATCTCAGATACTATAAGCAATAGGTCTAGTATATTCGGTGTATGGAAGGACTGTAAAGTTTACATGTCCAACTGGCAGGTGTCATCTGACCTTGACCTCATTTTCATGGTTCAGTGGCATATAGTTAAGTTTTTGTGTTTTGGTCTTTTTTTCTTATACTGCATGCAATAGGTCTACTATATTTGGTGTATGGGATGATTGTAAGGTGTACATGTCTAGCTGGCAGGTTTCATCTGACCTTGACCTCATTATCATGGTTCAGTGGTCAAAGTTAAGATTTTGATTTTTTGTCTTTTTTTTCCTAATACTATATGCAATAGGTCAACTATATTTGCTGTATGGAAATATTTTATGATCTATATGTCAGTCATGCAGGTTTTATTTGACCTTGACCTCATTTTCACTGTTCATTGCTATGTTAACTTTTTGTGTTTTGGTCTGTTTTTCTTAAACTATTAGCAATGGGTCAACTATATTTGTTGTATGGAAGAATGGTTAGCTGTACATGCCTGCCTGGCATGGTTCATCTGACCTTGACCTCATTTTCATGGTTCATTGATCAATGTTTTATTTATTTGGTTAATGTTAAGTTTATGTGACAGTTGTAATAAAGCTTTATATTTCGGATATCAACATAATATCAATGATGAGTAAAGAAGGGGAGACATTTCAGCGTGTGCACTCTTGTTGATGAAATTGAAGTTCAAACCAACTTGAAGCTTAGTAAACATTTTCTCTGTGAAGTGATCTTTCTAATTTTAGTGGCAAATAAGAGTTTAGACCCTAATTTAATGGTTTATTAAACATAGAAAATGAGAATGCAAATGGGGCATCCATGTACTATGGACACATTCTTGTTTCTAAATATCTTGAAGAATAGAGTTTATCCATGCATTTATGATTGAATACTATGCCTCAATTAAGGTGGCTCGGGACTATTCAACTGCGCATAATTTCAAGCATGAATTACAAAAGTATTTGTCGTAAATTCGATGTAATTTTTTAAAATATTTTGATTAATTAGAAGTGTTAAATCATTGTAGTTATGTAATTAATAGAATATTTTCGTTATAATCTGTATTGGTTAAAGGGTCAAAATGACATTTCACCCATTTTCATCATTTTCCTGCCAAAATTTGGGTTTTAAGCCAAAATATTTTTTTTTCCTTATCGGTGACCTATGTTTTTTATTTGCTCATTCTTTGAAGCTATATTTCAGCTTTTTATACTACAGTTTTGGACTAAGTGTCATAGAATGTTTTTTTAGATATTCCGATAAAAATATGTCAACACCTCTATTTTCCCTATCATTTTATTGAAAAATGGTCCCTTTTTCATACCTGTAGTAAAAAAGTAAAATTTTGAGCTTAAATTGTCCGTGAACCCCTATTTTTTTTTAGACCAATTCGATTCACTTTCTGTAAACATGGTAAAGAATAAAATAACAAAAAATACGGCACTTCTGATAGAAACTTCGAATAGGCCAGAGCCACCTTATGCAGTAATTGTTGTTAAGATGTTGTCAGTAGAACACTTTAAAGTTTAATATATTAGCCAGTTGAGCAATACAAAATGGTTTGAACTTTGAGTTTTATTTTGTAGAAGCAAATTGTAAAGGGAAACATTTTTAAATAGCTCATTTAACCTTATTTGATAGTGTTTTCCTGTATAGTCTAGTTATTTGTTTATTTCTTTTAGTACCTAATTGTCATTTCCCATAATGCACCTGTATTATCAAGAGTTAAATGAGCACTCAACTAAAAAGCTGCACCAATTTTGGCAGAAGTTGCACTAATATCCTCACTTCCTTTTAATAAATTGCATGAGACCAATTTGTCATCAACACATCTTATAGAAATTACTGCTCATAGTGCTATTAAATCTAGTGTAGCAAGGTGGGATGCACAAAATTAGTATATAGGTAATTTTAAAGCCACATTAATTGTAAAGTGGTCTCGTTTAAGTAGCAATTATTTTGTTGAAATGAAATGATATGGAATAGAAAGTTCTACATTAAGTACTAAACATAAAACATGAAGTGTATAACTGCCACTTTGTGAATAAAATGACTCTCATTTTAGAGAATATTTCAAAATTCATTGATAAGATATTAGAATGAAAGGGTTGCTTATAACCTCATACTTAACCAACAAATGGAATTTATGTAGTATGTATTAAATATATTTTTCTACTTTTTTAGACAGAAAGTGTATCCTGAAGTTGCATTCTTAAATGTAAAAGACAGAAAAAGAATACTGGTATGTACATACATATTAGATAGAAATGAAAGTGAATTATACATATAATTGGTACAGGTGGTTGAGGATGTCAATAATCAAACACATATATTAAAAAACTTACTGATACACACATTCAATTTTTAACTTGCCTGAACTAAAAGAAGCCCATTCTTCAATGTAATTAAAATCAAATCCTTGAATTGTTCCTGTTCTGATATGTCAAGGATTTGATTTTAATTAGATTGCCTCTTGTTCAAAAAGCAAACAATATATATCTTGCAATCACTGACTTTTTTTTCTTTTTGTAAAGATTAATTTATGTAGAGTTTATGGTAATAACAAAATTCAAAAGGTTTTATTTCATGTGTAAAAACATTGATGCTGATTTGGCAATACTCGGAAAGGATTTTATTGAGATATATGCAGCATTCTTTTTGAGGTCAAACTGTGCTCCACCCGTAGCAAAATACTTTTTAATATAATTGAAAATCTTTACTACTGTAAACCAACTTATTTTCGCAATCTTCTGATTTTCTTTAAGGAATGAAAAGTATTACATATTTGGGACGATTAATATTCACGTTATTTTTCTACTCACAAAAGTCGCAAAAATAAATCAATCGTGAAAATAAGTTGTTAACAGTATTTCATGTGGACCCAAATCTACATCTACATTAAATACTCCAATGAAAATCCACATGAACTTACCCTTTTTTGAATGATCAGTAAATTTTCTCTCATATTTTATGACATGCTATGTATAAAGATGGAACATCATACATTGTATATACATTTGAAATCAAAAACAAATTTATTTCTGTAAGGTGGCACCCAACACCTTAACTAAAATTAATTTAGCTTGTTTAAATTTCATACAATTTTGACAAAGTATTGACTATGACTTTTCGACAAAAATATAAGAATTTAGAAACATTTGAACCAACCAATTTATCTGAAAAATTACACTGGTTACATAGCAGTTTGACAAACACTTATTTTGATCATTTGGATGCCGAATATTCCCTTTACAACACAACGTAATTAAAACGTTTAGCTGATTTTACAGAGTTATCTCCCTGTAGTGTTAGGTACCCCCTTAAAGCAAAGTTTTAAGGAACTGTAAGTCAGAGCTCTATATGAATAGTCATACTTGAACACTTCGTTAAGCTGATACAAATTAACTGTTTTAGATAACAGGTGGTGCTGGTTTTGTTGGTTCCCACCTGGTTGACAGACTAATGATGGAAGGACACGAAGTAACAGTTGTAGATAATTTCTTTACTGGTCGGAAAAGAAATGTGGAACATTGGATTGGTCATGAAAACTTTGAGTTACTCAATCATGATGTAATTAATCCTTTATTTATAGAAGGTTTGTTTCACTTTTATGCATTGCACTTTAATGTTCTTATATTTAGAAACTATAAACAGTCACATGTTTTAAATCTTATTACAATGCTTATAAAATTGTAGAAACAGTATTCATAATGACATTCTTAACAAAAAGATGAATATGTTTTATATACTTGAAAAGTAAGTTTTACTATTAAATATGTGTACAAAAGATAATCCTTTATTTGATCAAAATCTTCAATAATGTACTGCGATTGGATTATTGTCTTCTGAACTCTTGTATATATATTCCAACGCAGATTTTCTATATGTAGTGAACTTCTGTTAAAAATCAGGCAAATACACATCACAATTTGAAAGGGAAAAAAGGTGATGAAAAAAAAATAAAACAAAAGTGAAACAGATATACTAGAATTAACCCATTCTGAAAGAAATTTGTAATTACACCAAACCATTCAGCAACTGTTATGAAGAAGTTTAATAAACTGACATAATATCATCTCACATTTTTCATGCATCTGAAGTTGTCATGGTCATCATTGGATAAGCTTAGACAATAAAACCTGAAGGTTAATTAACAGACAATGTTTTTGATAAAAATCACAGATTGAAATATTTGTTATTGATCATAATACATCAGGATTGGGAAGAAATGTCCAACACACAGTGAGTATTGTTTCTCAAACGATCCCTAAGAAATGTCCAACACACAGTGAGTATTGTTTCTCCAACGATCCCTAAGAAATGTCCAACACACAGTGAGTATTGTTTCTCAAAGGATCCCTAAGAAATGTCCAACACACAGTGAGTATTGTTTCTAAAGGATCCCTAAGAAATGTCCAACACACAGTGAGTATTGTTTCTCCAACGATCCCTAAGAAATGTCCAACACACAGTGAGTATTGTTTCTCAAACGATCCCTAAGAAATGTCCAACACACAGTGAGTATTGTTTCTAAAGGATCCCTAAGAAATGTCCAACACACAGTGAGTATTGTTTTCGAAAGGATCCCTAAGAAATGTCCAACACACAGTGAGTATTGTTTCTCAAAGGATCCCTAAGAAATGTCCAACACACAGTGAGTATTGTTTCTAAAGGATCCCTAAGAAATGTCCAACACACAGTGAGTATTGTTTCTCCAACGATCCCTAAGAAATGTCCAACACACAGTGAGTATTGTTTCTAAAGGATCCCTAAGAAATGTTCAACACACAGTGAGTATTGTTTCGAAAGGATCCCTAAGAAATGTCCAACACACAGTGAGTATTGTTTCGAAAGGATCCCTAAGAAATGTCCAACACACAGTGAGTATTGTTTCGAAAGGATCCCTAAGAAATGTCCAACACACAGTGAGTATTGTTTCGAAAGGATCCCTAAGAAATGTCCAACACACAGTGAGTATTGTTTCGAAAGGATCCCTAAGAAATGTCCAACACACAGTGAGTATTGTTTCGAAAGGATCCCTAAGAAATGAATAAATGGAAGATCTCAGATGAACTATTATGTATTCTTTACTATTTAATTGAACATATTTTTTATACATTGCAGTTGATCAGGTTTACCACTTAGCATCACCAGCCTCTCCACCTAATTATATGTATAATCCAGTCAAAACTATCAAGACAAATACCATTGGCACAAATAATATGTTAGGTGAGTTGTCATTGGTTTCTTCATTTAAGGTAGCACAATACAAAGATTTTTTCACTCCCAATCAGACAACTTTAAACTTACCTCATTTATAAAATTTAAAGAAAGATGAGTGGAATTACATCAGTTTAAAAATGTCTGATTGGGGATGAAAAATCTTTGTATTGTGCTACCTTAAATATAATTCATGTTTCAGTTAACATTGAATCAATGATTAAAAACTATCTCAATAAATGACAGAATTTTTATGAAAAACATGAAATAATATACAGCATTAATAAAACCAATTACATCGCATGTATGTTTCATTATGTCACATTATTTGATTGGCTAACAGTAATCTTGTGTCTTTCTGAAATTAACATTCATTACACAATGAAATGTAACACAAGGTCCCACAATAAAGTGCACAGGTAAATTAAAGAAAATTTTGAAATCGTGTTTTCATGATCAAAGCTTTTAAAATGTAATTATAAGTTGAATGATTCTTGCTTCTGAGCTTCATACAAAATGTACTTTGGTCAACACTTTTACACCCCATAAATTACAAAAAGAAGCATCCAATCCTTATATAAAAGGCATATGGTGTAAACAAAATATATGTAAAACACATTTTGGCTAAATATTTTATAAACAGTAATATAGTATCATAGAACATAATAAGTGTAGTTAGATTATTTATTTTTTACTTATACGTTACTGAGAGGTCTTTTACAAAAGCACTATACAGTAAAATTCTGCTTGCTCTATTTTAAAAATATCATCCTGTTAATGCTCAATTTAGTTAAAGATCAATTAAGACAGTAATTATTTTCAATTTTAGGCCTGACAAAACGTGTGAGAGGTAGACTGTTGTTAGCCTCTACTTCTGAAGTTTATGGAGGTAAGTGTGGTGAAATTTACACATAAGTGGTCAGAGCATATAAGTTGACCTTGAGTCTGTAATTCTTATCTTTCCAAGAACAGAAGACATCAGCTCTTTCTAGTCTTTGTTTCTACACAACTCAAGAAATGGGAAAATAGCTTTCTAATACATTTTATTTTTATGCAGTTAAGCTGCATTATGCGAGCACCCTAGATTTGTGTTCTTCCCAATAAATGCTGAAATACTTGCCATTGTTATTATCTAGCTCGCTACTATGTTATATATAACTAATTGAACACTTTTTTAATACTTTTTATTCTGGATTACAAAAAATATGATCAGAAAAACCTTAAATGATCGTCGATTTATCCAAAAGTTTTAAAGTTACACATAGGAAGTAGTGCTTATTAAGAACCCTTGTGTAGTTCATTATGACTTGTACTTTCGGCCAAGATGTCAAAGAACAATTGTATGAAATATTTAATCGCCGAAAATCTCTTAAGACAAGTAGTTTAGATTTCCCAAATGGTAAAAGTCGTAGGAATATTGTTTGTCATCAATACGTAGTACAACTACGTCAGTAGTCTATTATATAATAAGTTCAACTGTTCATGCTGTTGGCGGCAATTTCAAATTAGAAAAAGAAATGTTCGTATCTTTTCAATTTGGAGGCAGGTGTGCAAATTAGCAGTGGTCCGAGATCCGCGACCTTCCACTTTTGCAAGCGGAATTTCGCCTAGGATAGTTGGTTTCTAGCTACGCCCGACGTAGTCACCTTCCACTTGAAAGAAAATAAGAGTTAACTTGGCAAACCATTACCTTTTCACCATGTTCACCAAAGTCTCCAATTAAACGAGCTAAAAACTTATTTTTATCATTATTATTCATGACAGCGATGTTCGTTTTGTTCAATCGCTAGCTTTATACAGAAAATAGCCGACAAATATTGTATAAATTCGAGTAAAATCGTATCTGATTGACAAAAACAACATTGTAAAAACATAAAAATGGCGGCCGTGAAGACAAAATTTTACAATATCGGATCCGATCCCGGAAGCGGATAAGGGTAATTCCGGGTTTGGCGATCAATTACGCAGGTGAAAAAAATACATCTATGCATGGTAAATGAATATAAACACTAGAATTGTAAATCAAAAGATATATATAAAAGAAAGAAAAAGCAAAAAAATATTTTATGCAGAAACTCAAAATTCTTTTTGACAAATTTTAATTTAAAAATCCAATACAACGTGACAGCTGGGAACAGTATATCTAACAATATACATGTTCATGGTCACAGTCTAAATTTTCTTTATCAGTGATAAATGATGATAATGCATGTGAGATGCTTTTAAAGTGTAAACATAGTACTGCAATTTCAAAGGATTATTTTTTTTATCTCAGTTTTGAAGGGTCAATTAAAGTAGCTGAAAGTTTCTTTATTTTAACAAATAATGCAACTATAGTATATATACCTGAATGTAAGTAAATCATATGATATATAGGTGGCATCCTTTGGGCCACTCCACCCCCTCCTGTTTAATAACTTGGAAACGGTCGAGCTCCCACCCCTAAACCACATGAGGAGCAGATCCAGGATTTTAGGTTAGGAGGGGTGCTAACTTAAATTTTCTCCGAGCAGAGCGAGGCTAAAAAAATATTGAGGTAAAATTATCGGAATATTCTTTAAGCTGAGAACAACCCATGCTTTGCAAATTTATGGGGGGTGCACGCCCCCCCCCCCCCCCCCCCCCCCCCCCCGACTGAATCTGCCCCTGCATATATTCAAGTATAGGACAATATAATGAAATATAGGGGGAGTCCATAGAGTTACCCCACCCTCCTGTTTGAGAACTTGGAAACGGTCGAGATCCACACCCTTTAACCATATATATTCATGTTTGTGACAATATGAAAAATCAAATGAAACATAGGAAGAGTCGCTGGGGGTCACCCCAACCCTCCTGTTTTAGAATTTAAAAATGGTCGAGATCCCCAACCTTAAACCATATATATTCATGTATGGGACAATATAACAAATCAGATTAAATATAGAGGGAGTCCCTTGGGTCACCCCACCCCTCCTGTTTGAGAATTTGAAACCCGTTGAGATCCCCAACCCTTAACCATATATATTCATGTACGGGACAATATAACAGTTCAAATGAAAGATAGGGGGCGTCCCTGGGGTCACTGTACACCCTCCTGTTTGAGAACTTGGAAATGGTCAAGATCCTCACCCCTAAACCATATATACTCATGTATGGGACAATATAACAAATCAAATGAAATATAGGGGAAGTCCCTGTGGTCACCCCAACCCTCCTGTTTAAGAACTTGGAAACGGTCAAGATCCCCACCCCGAAACAATATATATTCATGTATGGGCCAATATAACTAATTAAATGAAATATAGGGGGAGTCCCTGGGGTCACCCTACCCCTCCTGTTTGAGAACTTAGAAACCAATGAGATCCCCCCCCCTAAACCATATATATTCATGTATGGGACAATATAACAAATAAAATGAAATGTAGGGGAAGTCCCTAGGGTCACCCTACCCCCAGTAGCGGATCCAGAAATTTTCATAAGTGGGGGCCCACTGACCATCCTAAGAGGGGACCCGCTCCAGTCACGCTTCAGTGATTCCCTATATAAGCAACTAATTTTTTTTCCCAAAAGGGGGGGGGGGCACCCCCCTAAATCCTCTGCCTACCCCTACATGTTTGAGAACTTGGTTTTTGGTTAACTGCCTTCAGCGCTTACAGCGCTTTGATTAAGGTAGAATAATGTTTGCCTGTTTTACCTCTATAATTTTGCCTGTTTGACTTCTATAATTTGCCTGTTTGACTTCTATAATTTGCATTTGAATGAAAATACACTTGTCAGAATGCCTAATAACATATGTAGTTGTGCAGTTTTGATGTGATAGTTTTGTACAGTGACTTTTCCTTTTTAATTTTCACAGGAGGGAGATATGTTTTTGTGTCAAAAACAAATTGACCATTGATAGTACAGGAAATTCTATTTTCATTTAATTTTTGCTCATTTTCAGATCCAGAGATTCATCCACAGAATGAGGATTATTGGGGCCATGTTAATCCTATAGGACCAAGAGCATGTTATGATGAGGGTAAAAGAGTAGCAGAAACAATGTGTTATGCTTATCATAGACAGGTGACCATTTATGTTAAATCAAAACCATATTGGATTTAGCTTCTTTGTACTGGTGATTTGTGAAAAAAGAAAGGGCAAATTTTGGAATTTATTATTTTAATTGATTACAGGGAAATACTTTGAATTCAGAATTTTTTTCTGATGCTTTTATTATTTGTCTTGATATTTGAAACAGGACAGGTTTTGGAAAATTAGGGAATTCAGATAGTATTATTTCTAAAATATAAAATGCCAAATACACAAATCTAAGGCATGAAATATTGACCTAACACAGCTTGCCATGCAGAATTTGACTATTAGAAAATATTATATCATGATTACCTGTATTACTTTTTGTGAATTTCATAATAAACATTATATTTTTCAGGATGGTACAGAAATCAGAGTAGCTAGAATATTTAATACGTTTGGTCCCAGAATGCATCTTAATGATGGCCGTGTTGTCAGTAACTTTATACTACAGTCTTTACAAGATAAACCTATAACTGTAAGTTTCTTAATCAGGTTTAACTAATTTTATTTTGGGAATGGTTATTACCCTCCCTATGGATTCTAACATCAAAACAATGAATAGGAAAACATGTCAGTTTTTTTTATGCCCCACCTACGATAGTAGAGGGGCATTATGTTTTCTGGGCTGTGCGTCCTTCCGTCTGTCCGTCCGTCTGTTTGTCGTCCCATTTCAGGTTAAAGTTTTTGGTCAAGGTAGTTTTTGAAGAAGCTAAAGTCCAATCAACTTGAAACTTAGTACACATGTTTCTTATGATATGATCTTTCTTATTTTAAAACAAGATTAATCTTTTGACCCCATTTTCATGGTCCACTAAACATAGAAGTTAAAAGTGTGAGTTTCAGGTTAAAGTTTTTGTTCAAGGTAGTTTTCAATGAAGTTAAAGTCCAATCAGCTTGAAACTTAGTACACATGTTCCCTCTGGTTGATCAATTTACTTTTAAGGCCAAATTAGATTTTTTACCCAATTTCACGGTCCATTGAACATGGAAAATGATAATGCAAGTGGGGCATCCGTGTTCTTTGGACACATTCTTGTTGATACTGAACTGTGTCAGACTGCTATGAATTTCTATTGTAGATATAGGGTGATGACAAGTTATTTCTGATAATGAACTGATTGCTATGATTTTCTATTGTAAATATATAGCGAGTTATTTCTATTATATGATTTTCTATTGTAAATATATAGCGAGTTATTTCTATTATATGATTTTCTATTGTAAATATATAGCGAGTTATTTCTATTATATGATTTTCTATTGTAAATATATAGCGAGTTATTTCTATTATATGATTTTCTATTGTAAATATATAGCGAGTTATTTCTAATATTGATCTTTGTCAGATTGCTATGATTTCTAATGTAGATACATAACAAGGGCATGTTATATCTGATATTGAACTGTGTCAGATTGCTATGATTTTCTATTATAGATATACGGTGAGGGCAAACAGACCAGGTCGTTTCAATATGTATCAGATTTAGTGGATGGTTTAATCAGATTGATGAATAGTAACTATTCCATGCCAGTTAATATTGGTAATCCAGACGAGTACACCATTGGAGACTTTGCTAAAATTATTAAAGGTTTAGTGGGTATGTAAAATTATTAAAAGTTTAGTTGGTATGTAATATTATTAAAAGTTAAGTTGGTATGTAAATAATGTTCTTTTACTTTAGTTTTAATATATTTATGAAGCATTGCTATGACATATGACATGAGTCAGAAAGATCATTTATCTGTCCTTTTTATTGGCGCCGAGGATGTTAGGACAAGATATAGTGATCATCAGTATCTTCAACATTCAGGTTCAGTCTGGGGTTTTAACTATAACATGGGTTGTCCACAGCAAAAGTAGGTCTAGTAACTGCTTGTTCCTTTCCAAAGTCCTTGTTGTTCCTTTCCAAAGTCCTTGGTTAGAAAACTTTGACACTTTTGTCAAAGTTTTCTGGGCTTGTAGGAAAGGGACGGATATTCTATTTGGTCTGCAGCTTGACAATGTTGAGTTGAAGTGGTGCTGCTACTTCCTGTTAAACGTATAGTTTCAAATTTTACAATCTCATTGTATAGGAAAAATATTAGTCAAACTTTTCCTTACTTTAACATATGGAGGCAAATGATTTTACCTCAATCAATTGCATGCAACCATGCAGGTCCTGAGGCAGTATTGGTCTTTATCAAACATTCACAAAATTTCATTAATCTTGGACAGAAGTATCCACATGATAAAGTTAAAGAATCTGAATGAGAAGGTAGAATATTTATTTCAGTTTTTTATATGTATTTTATTTATAAATGAAAATACCCTGTAGGTCTTCCAGTTAGTGTCTGAATACATTTGATAGTTTGAGTTTTAAAAACTTCAGTAACCTTTGAAACCTTCATTGAATTTCCTAAAAAAAAAAAAAATAAAGGTTAAATTAAAGCCAATTTGTGTCAGAATAAGGTTCCCTGAAGGAAATGTTATTCAAGTAAGCCTCATCTTAAAAAATTACCAAAGAAATTGGTTCAGAAAGGTAAAAAATATATTAAAAAGATGAAAATTGCTTTTTCTTTTATATATTAACTAATTCTCTTGGAATATTTTCAGGTGGAAATAGTAAAATTGTTAAAAAGCCTCCTATGACTGATGATCCCAGGAAAAGGAAGCCAGATATTACTAGAGCTAAAAATATTCTGGGCTGGTCACCTAAAGTAAGTTATATATTATCATATCTCCATCATTTATTTGTAACTTATTCAACCTTTAGAAATTCCCTACACAGGCTTTTTTACATAATACAAACAGTTCATTTGACCTAATAAATTTAAGGAATATACTTGTTTCTCTGTTTTTTTATTTTTATCCACTGGGGCAAGTATAGATTCAGACCTGCCAACTTTTGAAAATCTCCATGGGGGATTTAGTGCGCGACCAGATTTTTAAGGGACAATTTTTGCGGCATTTCTGTGTGCACTGTTTTTTACTCTTAAAATAGTCTCATGTCTCTTCTTTTTTCTTTTGGTATACTGATGATGATCTTATAAGCCTTGATTTCTTTTATTTGCATGATTCTTGTACTTATTTTAAAATTGACAAAATAACTTAAGAATAGAGAAAAATAGCATTAAAAAATAAAGGATACTTAGTGAAAACCCCCCTTTTCCCCCTCCAAAAACCTTCTTATCTTTGGACCATGCCTCAAAAAACCTAAACCTATATGTCTTAAGTTAGAAGGATAAATACAGATTTTGATTAAGTCTATCAGTATTAATGAGAAAATGGATAAAAGTTGAGTTATCTTTCTTTGTGTTCGGAGGTGCTCTTACCGGCGGAGGTTTATTCACAGTAGAAGAATACAAAATGGCGTCGATTTTAAATCAACAGACACTTGTCTGATTTTAAAAATTAAATAGATTTCAAGATAAGCGATGTTTTTTTAAGAGTTCATTACAGTTCTCATCTTTAAGTTAATTACGATTTCGTTATGGGACTATGGTAAACGTTGCAAATTGTGCTCGTATGATAAATTGATTAAAAATGAAAGGCCAACTGACCGACTTTCTGTTAACAAATAATAATATTAATTAATTTTGAGGATTGTTATGACCCATCAGGTAATCCGATTACTTGCAACAACAAATTATGACACCTGTTGTGTATTGTTAACTTGTCATAATATGTCCCCAGGTAAAATTATAGATTATTAATAGAAAAACTTCTCGGAAACCAAATATTTTTTTCTGGTATATTTTGTGAAAATCGGGATTTTGACTTGTTTTAGAATCCCGATATCGGGATTCGGGTTGAGGGATGAAAATCGGGATGATACCGCGAAAATCGGGATAGTTGGCAGGTCTGTAGATTTGTCAATTCAATTGTCTAGATCAGATAAATATTATTAATGAGGTTATTTTGTTAATAATGTTTCTTCAAGTGCATATTCTAGTAGTATTCTCCTCTTTTAGCATAATGGTAATGTGATGCAATTTTACTTGGAATATGATGGTATCAAAAGGTTTTCTTCACTTAATCTTATATGGCTAATAAAAATTATTAAGAAAATAAATCTGTAATTTAAGCATTGTCATCTTTATTCATATTGTTGATGTTGGCATTTAGGTAGTTTTTGATGAAAGTGAAGGAAACAATATTTTTTGTTTATCAATATAAAGATAAAAGGATGTTGTATTATTGTTGACTGAGACAATTCTCTACAAGAGACCAAATGACGTACAAGTAAAGATGTCACACAGAACAAATGTTGAAATTATAAAATAATCACAACACATAATACTTTCTCATGACATTTTAGGTTAAAAAAATACTTTTTTTTTTTTTTTTTTTAATTTGTCCAAAGTTTGGTGAGGTGCAAGTCAGATCCATTTAAAAGGATGTATTCTGAATCGTTCCACCAGTCTAAAAGCTGAAAAGCACGGAAACAGTATTTCCCATGTCAACTTTACCATGATAGGGCTGATTTGGTCATGATATCTAGATAAGACAAGACAATTTATTACAACTTAAGCACACTAAGATGTATTTAATACCACTATTATTACTAGTAATATAATATATCCCACAATCTTCTTTTAGGAATATAAATACATTTATTTATTTTCCAGGTTCAATTAGAAGTTGGATTAAACAGGACAATAGAATATTTTAAAAATGAATTAAGAAGAACAACATTAGATGGAAGACATTTTACAAAGTTACCAGGTGGTGCATAGATATTGTATGTAAGGTCAAATGTGGGATAATTTCATTCATATTGTTCATTTCATCATCCATAAAAAAGTACTTTATACTATTGTTTTTACCTCCCTACTACATAAATGATGGATATGTCCTTCCCTTGCTGATAAATTAAATGGCATCTGAAGAATTTTACTTTTCCATATTTAACTAACAGATAGACTAAAAATGTATATATTGTCCAAAACTTGATCAGAAACCTCTTCATATACAGCAAAATTTTCATTATTTTCTTTTATTAATTTTCTGTAATACTGATAACTGCCCTGTTTGGTAATCACAATTGCCCTTTTACACTGACAGAAGCAGTTTCAGGCAAGACACAGGGTTCCTTGGTAAACAATTAGGGATATAAAGAAGGGTACTGTTAATGTGCATTCCAAATGTAAAGGGTAAATAATGGACTCAGTTATAATGGTGTGTTCTTTTCAACTTTGTTCATTTTTTAAGCATTTGATAGTGAAAATCTTTAATTAGGAATCTGCTATGTCTATTGGAGCCAATTTATAATTTTATAGAAGTAAACAGTAACCAATGTTTGGAAGTATAGTAATATTTGCACATAATTTGGGCTATTCCAAAATGTATTGTTTGCTCTTGACCCCCAATTATTTTAATTAGAAATGTGATGCTTTAGTGGAAAATTGTTTCAAATATCTTATAACAATAAATTCTAGAAAAGCCCTTTATATATTTTGAATATCTATGTTATCATGTATAAGAAATTCTTTGAAGTATATACTGTGAATCAGAAAAAAGCCAATGTAACCTCTGATGTTTAAATTCTTTGTGTGAAATTTTAAATTTTTTAATTTGTTTTATCAATGAGATATTTGTATTATGTTTAAATATTAGTGGCATTTTGTCTATAGTGAAGTTAATTTATTTTACGGATGATGTATCAGTAGTGTAAATAAATGTTTGGCAATTTTAAATCATAGAGATGTTGTCTCTATCCTGATGTATTGTACAATGATTGACAAACATGCAATCTTTTATCTCTTAAATTGATGTAATGATAATTCTTGCCCATATACACATGATATACGGGTCATTTTGCCATACATATTATTACATTAGGGTTTTGGTCAAGTTTTACTATTGCAGTAATGACTTTTTATGTCTCTGATATATCATTAAATGTGCATGACCTCTTTTCTGTAGTATACAACACATATTTGGTACATTTGAGTGAATATAATCAGCATATCACCTCTGAGTAAAATGAGTTAAATGCTGTATTTAGATCCATTTATGGGTAAAGCAATATTGCATATCATTGATCTTTAACTGCACAATCTCTGTATATAGTATATTGCCGTTCCACTACATTCAGATCGCTATGACCCATATATATTTACTCATGAGTTAATCAATCAAGTTTTGTGTTCAGATTTGTAGCTAGCTCAGAATTCCACAATGATACATAACTTAATTTTTCACAACCCCATTCATCATGTACGTATAGAAAAACTGATTTCTAAAACATCAAAGTGACCCATGTTTTTAATATTCTGGAATCACTGGAGTTTATGTGGTATAGAAAGGATGTTTAGGACATTTCAACACTGCCGTAAAATACAGCATTATTCTGCATCAATTTGTAGGTTAGCATTACCTAAATTAAAAGAAAGTAATAAGGCATTTAGAACAGTTATGGTTTATATATATACAGTATAGAGTTTTATTAACTAACTAGAAAAAACACCAACATAATTCTTTATCCATTAATGATTTCAGTCAAAAAATACAAATTCTAATATGCAGTACGGTTGTAGGTTAGTGTTGATAGATTGATAAAATCATGTTCAAAAATTAAAAAATATACATATTTAAGATATGAATAACTTGTTGATTTCAGCAAACTTATTTATATCTTTAACTTTTATTAACCAAATGATTTGTTGGGTGTAAGTTAACACACTTTAAACCAAAGGATTTGTTGAGTATTATTAACACACTTTAAAGTTTAAACCAAAGGATATGTTCAGTATAAGTTAAAACACTTTAAACAAATATTAATTTCAGATCTCATTAAAGCACAACTGTGATATGAGTACTAACCTTAAGTATGCATAGATAATATTTAGCTATGTTTAGATGATTTGTTTGTAATTCTTCCTAGTCAAGAAAAAAGGAAATTGAAAACCATTTTTTTCATTACATCATATTTAATACCATTAGATCATACTTTATGAATTTATTAATGTGGTTTTATTTTATTGAAAATGTTATAGCATGTTGGGAATTGACAATGTTTTCTTCTATTTTATATGCCCATTTAGTGTCACACAACTTTCTTTTTTTTCCTTTTCTTAATATCATATTTCAGAGTAAAAATTTATTACTTTTCTAGGGCCTCACTTATTTAAATTTTTGTGCCCTAGCAAAATGTAAGGCTTTTTTGAAAAACATTATGGTCTTCAGTATTAACACTTGCTATTATGGGATTTTTATATGTTTGTGTGTATGAAATGTATTTGTCTTGCTTTAAGAATTTGTGCCATTTCTTGTTATATATAAAAATATATTACAGTGACTTGACTGTTAGTGTTGCTATCCACCAATTGCAACTCATTCAACATTTTGACCAAATTGCAATTTGTTTTATAAAATCAAATTGTTCAACTGGTCAGAATATTGAACAAATTGTTCAGTCAAAATGTGAAAGTGCAAGGTGATAAAATAAAATATACTTACAATCCTATAAGACTTTAACTCCACTTTATTGATGGTATTACTAAATCAGTCTATCAATCTGTATAGTTATATTATAGCCATTACCATACTAAAGGTGAACTGTTTTATTTTTAATTGCTATAAAAATGTCCAAACTAAGCTTTTATATAGTTTTTCTTTCGAAAAGTATTCTATATTCATAAGAATCACACATTATGTGAATAAAAACATTTCATATTCAGTAAAATATTTGTGAAATTGCAATATGTTTGTAGGAAGGGGAGATAATCTTTTTTGGTTTCAAAAAATCTTTATTCAAAAGAATAGTATTTTAGGTTATCTCCACAAGGAAACTTATCAATAGCATATTGTTATTTCACACATATTTTACTGAATATATGATGTATTATTTTAAATGATATATGATTCTTATAAACATAAAATCCTTTTTATTTTTAATTGCTATAAAAATGTCCAAACTAAGCTTTTATATAGTTTTTCTTTTGAAAAGGATTTTATATTTGTAAGAATCATATATCATTTAAAATAATACATCATATATTCAGTAAAATATGTGTGAAATAACAATATGCTATTGATAAGTTTCCTTGTGGAGATAACCTAAAATACTATTCTTTTGAATAAAGATTTTTTGAAACCAAAAAAGATTATCTCCCCTTCCTACAAACATATTGCAATTTCACAAATATTTTACTGAATATGAAATGTTTTTATTCACATAATGTGTGATTCTTATGAATATAGAATACTTTTCGAAAGAAAAACTATATAAAAGCTTAGTTTGGACATTTTTATAGCAATTAAAAATAAAACAGTTCACCTTTAGTATGGTAATGGCTATAATATAACTATACAGATTGATAGACTGATTTAGTAATACCATCAATAAAGTGGAGTTAAAGTCTTATAGGATTGTAAGTATATTTTATTTTATCACCTTGCACTTTCACATTTTGACTGAACAATTTGTTCAATATTCTGACCAGTTGAACAATTTGATTTTATAAAACAAATTGCAATTTGGTCAAAATTTTGAATGAGTTGCAATTGGTGGATAGCAACACTAACAGTCAAGTCACTGTAAAAATGATGTTGGCACAAGTGTCAATTGCCATAAACTAGTCATGTCTGTGTATTGACACTACTCTAATTAGACAATGTCAATTTAAGAGATTTGTAAGTCACACATTACTTCAGACTACAAAATGTTGATAATGAGATGAACCAACCAATTTTCTTTCTTATTTTTACCCTATTTGTAAAAATCAATATAACAGTTACCTGTGTTATTGCAGGACTATCTTTATACTTAATAATAATAGAGATGAGGAGTACTCAATATTTAGACAGCAACATAATAGAATAGACAATTCATGCAGTGGTCAACAATGGGTCTTTAACAATAGACAAGGGTCAACATCTAAATTTTCAGTCTTGCCAAGTTTTGAAAAAACATATGAAAACTACATAACATCTACCGTCAATATGAATAGGACAAAAAAAACTATGATCAAAATTTGACAGAAAAAATATAAACAACAAGAAGTTGCTTAAAAAGAAAATTTCGAACTCAAGGTTAATTGGAATATGGAGAAGTCCATGAAAACTGACAAAATCAAAGTTGCCTATCAACAAAGTGAATGCAAAACAACTGTCATATTCCTGACTTGGTACAATATCCTTTCCAAACAAAGGGTGAGTTAAACCTGGTTTGGTGGCTAGCTTAACCTCCCACTTGTATTACAGCTGTTTAAAGTTCTGTTATATTGACAAAATTAAATGAGCAACCCAAACAGACCACATCTCTTTATTTTTATACTACAGTATATTGTACACCAATTTTTGTTGTTGCTGATATTTTGGGTTTCAATAAGCAAAACATGTTATTGCTAGTTCAATTTTAAGAAAACTTCTAAACAGAAAATCTCTAACAGCTTACATTGAAATAAGAGAACATTTTAAAAGTGCTACTTCATACCATATGTAATCTTTTATTAAGTAATTTAATATTTTATATGCAAAATCTGCAGCAGTTTACATTAAATAACTATGTAATTTTACACCATGAGCATATTGTTCAACAATTTTTTATATAAGATTTTTTTTTGGGAGGGAGGTATAGTTTCATAGTTAAACATGTCATCTCTTAGATTTTGAGAAGTTTGTCAATGATTCTTCTTCAGTTTATGTTTGATTAGAACACAGATGTAAAAAAAATTATGCATTTGTACGATCAAAAGATTTGTATGAATATGACAAAATCTGTTTAAAGGTTGCCAAGTACTGACTAAGTCTAATGGTTGGGGAAAGTAGACGTTTTGTCAATAACAAATACTAGTATGTTTAAGAATTTTCATATTATAAGCATTTAATGATATTGTTATTTTTTTCTGTGTATTATTTAGTGGTTGATATGCATTCCAATTACAATCTGTTTGTGTTTCTATTTTTTTTTTTACATTATTAAATTAATTTGTGACTAATTTACTGTATTGTAATAAAAATGCATATTTTTAAATGTCTTATTTTTCTTTATTTTCTATTGAAATAACCTTACTTGATGTCTGTTTATAATAATCCCAAAAATATACAATGACCCTGTCATCCGATAGGCAAATTTCTACCAATAAAAAAACAATTTTCAGATGAATTGATTGATTGATGTTTAACAACACTTTCAGTATTGTTGGCTATCTTGTGGTAGTAAGTTTTTAATGGTAGAGTAAGGTGGAGTGTCTGGAGAGAACCACAGACCGTTGCAAGACAACTTAAAATCATAATCAATAAAGATTGGACTCCAACACACCTGGCACATGAAGGATTGAACTCACAACCTCAGTGTTCACAGGCTAGTGGTACAGTTGTTTTATACTTTTAAAAGACTGTGCAGCCCCCATAAATAAATAGAAAGAAGCTCATGCATTTCAAATATCAATACATGGATGATAGAAGGGCAACATTTGAATAACTTGTGACAAATTATAATAGAGGCCAGCTTATTTCTATTTTCATATATAGATGCAGATGTTATATACAGATATAGGTTACCTGTTGAAGTATACTTTAATCAATAATTTGAGTAGCAATATAAAGTTATTATATAAATTCAAATATGTTTTACAGAGTTGTCATTCTTTGATTACCTAGCCTACATATTTGACCATATAGTCTTGAAACTTGCTGAGAGTACAATATATTTTTTTCAATTGGCCCAACTTTAAAATTAAATTAGAAGATATCACAATTTGCTGGATTTAAGGTAACTTTTTCAAGATACAGAGTTATTATAGGATTAAACACAGTTTTTCTAGAGGTTATTGATGTGTAAACTGGGGCGATTAACTCACAAACTGAATAAAAGTCTGAAGGACTTTTATGTTAAGTTTGTGAGTAAGAGACCCAGTTTACACATCAATAACCTCTAGAAAAACTGTTTAATCCTTATAATTCTTAAGTAGAATATTAAGTTTATTAATTAACTTGTTTTGTGTAATGGCTTCTGTAATTAACAGCAAATGCACAAATTGACAGGTCGTAAATAAGAAGATTGGCCGCCATATTGAATTTCTAAAATCCATAAATGTTCGATAAATGCATCAGAATCTAAAATGAAATAGCACCTACCTCAGAAACTTCATTTTAATGAGATATTTTCCGAATTTGAAACGTACAAGTAACGAATTAATCTTTCCTTTGAAAGTTTTCATTCATATAACGTTGTGTTTTGCCATGAAGTAAATTCGCTAAATCATGCATGAAATTTCTCGGAATTTTATTTAAATTTGAATTTTATACATTTTTGCAGCTTAAATGTATTATTTCTTTTTTGTTATATATGCATTATAATTGAAACAATTGTTGTGTATTTGATTTTTAATAACAATATGCTGAAAATCGCCGGTTTCCTGCATGCATGTGTATCGCACATAAATAAGTTATGAAAGTAGTTTCGGAAACATGGTTTATCGAAGTGTAAACCAAGAGAAAAATTCTAATTGACCAATCCAATTCAAGTATTTATAGATGTGCAAATCATATAAGAATTATTTTCATGCATCATGGTACTTACACATATAATTTGAAAAAAAAATGACAAGGGTGAGTTTGATTTTTATATCCAATTTCATTGTTTGATTTTTATGCCTATTTTATTTGACAATACAAGTGTCAATGATGAATATCTAAATGTGTTGCAGATTGAGTGAAAAGACACGCTTTATTTTAAACGGATTTATGACTGCTTTAATACTAGAACTAGTGATAGAGGTACAAAATTTTATTTCTAAAATATAACATTTAAGATTCATAAAACAACAGGTCGAATGTATAAAAAGTTTTTTTTATTCTTACTCAACTTTTCTTGGTCTTGTGGTCACATCTATTTATAGTAAGATCATTATTAGATTTGATGTTACTATGTCTAGTTTGAGGTCATACTAACTAAAAATAAAGCTCAGAAAAGTGGTTCCCGTTGCTAGGTTAACTAGTATTTGAATTGCAACCTTATTTGGATATAAAATTATGGACACATATAATTAGAGGAAGATCCAAATGATTTTAAGGTAACTATGTTTAAGGTCAAGGTCAAAGAACTGCAAAAATCGGATTAAAAAGTAAAATCACGAAAATACTGAACTCCGAGGAAAATTCAAAACCGAAAGTCCCAAATCAAATGGCAAGATCAAAAGTTCAAACACATCAAACGAATGGATAACAACAGTCATATTTGGTACAGACATTTTCTTATGTACAAAACAGAGGTGTGAACATGGTTGGGGTCATGGTTTTATAGCGCTAAACCACTCACTCGTACGACCTGTAGTCGCATCAGGCAAATTCCATTTTTTATTGACAACGATGTGTGCATAAAATAAACAGACATAATGGGTAAAAAAAACAAAAACAAATATTTAACAAAGAATCACAAAAAGTAAAATTGAGAATGGAAATGGGGAATGTGCCAAAGAGACAACAACCCGACCACAGAGCAGACAATAGCAGAAGGTCGCCAACAGGTCTTCAATGCAACGAAAAATTCCCGCACCCGGAGGTGTCCTTCAGCTGGCCCCTAAACAAATATATACTAGTTAAGTGATAATGAACGCCATACTAAACTCCAAATTGTACACAAGAAACTAAAATTAAAATAATACAAGACTAACAAAGGCCAGAGGCTCCTGACTTGGGACAGGCGCAAAATTGCGGCGGGGTTAAACATGTTTATGAGATCTCAACCCTCCCCCTATAACTCTAGCCAATGTAGAAAAGTAAACGCAATACAATACGCACATTAAAATTCAGTTCAAGAGAAGTCCGAGTCCGATGTCAAAAGATGTAACAAAAGAAATAAACAAAATGACAATAATACATAAATAACAACAGACTACTAGCAGTTAACTGACATGCCAGCTCCTGACCTCAATTAAACTGATTGAAAGATTATGTCTTCATCATATGAATATCAGGCACAATCCCTACCGTTAGGGGTTTAGTATCATACTATCATAAAATATATCAGAAGAAAATAACCCGTGTCATGCCAATAACTGTTTTTTTTTTAAATAAATGTGTTTAGTTCCGATGCAAAGACCCTATAAGTGAATCAATATTAGAGCCAAAATATGCAATCTTTAATGATAGTTATCATAGGTCCTGACAACAGTATCGTAACTATATCCCTTCTTAATAAGTCTGTTTAAAGGTTTTGTAAGCTTTTGAGGTGAATACTGACATTTTTGTGCTTTGTAAAGAATATTTCCATAAAAGATTGGAAGTGAAATACCTGAACGTATAAGATGTCTGCATGTTGAGTTATATTTACGATTTTTTTCCTTATACCGGTGATGAAATTTAGTAAATGTTTTGACCAGTTTGTGATATCGAAAACCCTGGTGTAATGATTTTTCAGTAAAACATAAATTTCTCTCGCTAAAATCTAATATGTTGTTACATACACGAGCGAATCGTACAAGTTGAGATATATAAACATCCTAAGATGGTGACAAGGGAACGTCAACATCTAAAAATGGATAATTAACGATAGGAAATGAAATCATCTCTTTTATCATAAATTTTTGTATTAAGCTTCCCGTTAATAATATAGATAAAAATATCAAGATCGAGGAAAGGGCAGTGGTCATTGTTAGTATTAGCTTTATTTAAAGTAAGTTCAACAGGATAAATTTCTTTAGTATACATACTGAAGTCGTCATTATTGAGAGCCATTAAATCATCCAAATATCTAAAAGTATTGTTAAATTTTTGTATCAAATGTTGTTTCGATGGGTCTTTGCTAATTTTAGTCATAAATTGTAACTCATAACAATACAAAAACAGGTCCGCAATAAGTGGTACACAGTTATTCCCCATTGGAATTCCAATAACGATATATGGAATCTCCAAAGCGAACAAAATTATTATCAAGTAAAAATTCAAGCGCATATATAGTATCAAAGCATGTCCAACTGACATAGTTCTTTTGTTTATTGCTACAAAAAAATGACCTAAAAGAGTTTGAACATATGTACTCGCATTCTGACTTTTTAAATTCCCAGTTAATAAGGGATGTGAATTTTTTCTTAATAAGAATATGAGACAAAGTGGTATAAAGGGTAGAAAAATCAAAACTTTGAATAGATTCAAAATCACCAATATATGCATGTATTTCAACGAGTTTTTGACACTCCAAAAGTAATTAATTCCACTATTTTCAAAGGCCTTATTTGATTTAATTTATTATCAGGTATTTTATTGTACCAAGTGTACTAGTAAGTAAAACAGACAATTCAGTAGTGGAATAAGAATATCAATGTACTATATGAAAATAAGGAGACGTGGTATGGTATGTCTTAGGAATGTGAGATATTATTCTAACTACAATCATAACAGCGAGACCATTAGACCCTGTTATTAAATGGACATATTGGGAAGTCAAAATCAAATGTCGAGAGAATGTGATGGTTTCTTTGTGGACGTTCGTATTTTGAACGTGAATTTCACGTGATCTTTACCAAAGAGAAAATTGGCATTTTTCATAATTTCTATTAATTTTGAAAATTTATATGTATAGGTTAGATACAAGAAATACTTGTTCATATTTTTTGAAGATTTAAATCCCAACATACAGTACATCTAAATTCACGTGAAATTAGATGTATGTGAATCACATGTGAAATCTGATTATTCAATTTCCACGTGAATCTAACGTGCAACTCACGCGAATTTAAGATGGATTTTCCTGTGTATAAAAGGCCCCGACATGAAAAAAGGAAACAATTCAATTGACAAAAGTAACAGCCTCATTTATCACTGAAGAGACATGTATTGTCGAAATGCGCATCTGGTGCAAGAAAATTGGTACCGTTTGTTTTATTGTAACGAAGCAATTTACGATGATGTGGTTTTATGAATTAGGTTTTACAGTTTTTTCATGTGTTGTGCTGTTTCAGATAAGGAAAGGAATTAGCAGTCACGAACATAATTCATTGACAATCATACCACATCTCTTCATTGAATTAACAATGACGCAAAAATCACAATCTGCTGCCCATGACAGTGGCATGTATTCCAGTGATTGTGATTGGTCGCTTTGTGTTCAGATTTGTTTTTTAACAAACTTATTTTGTAGACGAAACAAATACAGAATAGTAATCCTGGTATCTGTGATGAGTTTGTTCATGAATTATGCAATATTTCTTACACAAAAAGGTTGCAATTATCTCAGGCTAAGTTTTAATGAGAGGATGATCATGGCTGTTCTTTTTATGCGTGTATGCTTTGTGTTCTTATGCTCTCAATCATATGCTTTCATCCCGACCATTTCCGATTAAGATTATTCCATATTGGGAAAAAACGGGTATCGTGCGTTTCCCTTTGTTACCATATAGTCAGTACCGCTGCTGATCGATGGACTTTCAATCCCGTAGGTACCATCCACCGAGAAGACAGTACTTAATAAATATATGATTTATATATTACGCAAAAGTGGATTTAATTGCATTAATCAGCGGACTGTTTGGGCTGCTTTATTTCCTTGTGCATTGTATCTTTAAAAAATAATCAATCTTCTATTTTTATTTCCTTTATTTTGTACGGCTATTATCTTTTTTTTTTGAATACCAATGATGAATAAATTACTCTTATAGACCACATTAATTCCTTTTACATACACCTGCCGACTTTGATTTCGCTATACTTTGCCAAAATGCTAAGGGTCCTTAATTTTATGTATTTTCATTTCCCTTGTTGTTTGTTATACACATCCCTTGTTTCATTTGTTGTCTACACATTGATATAAATAACATTACCAGATATGTGCATGTTTTCCAGGTGCTTAGTAACTTTATAACAACCAACGCAATTCAATGATATAATCATTAATACTTTTGAATCTATTTTAAAAGTATAATCCTGTTTACCTTATCTGCGAAAACTAAAAATATAATTATGTTAAGACGACAGTTACACCTGCTCAATTCAGATACATACATGTAATAATGATTATTACCGCAGGTAATTTCATGCACATCAAAGTGAAGGATGTGTGCAGTTTAAATTCATACAGCTGCAAATTGATTGCATAATTTTATATTGAAGCACATTATTTTCACTTTAAGAGACATTTCTCAAAAAGATGCTATACCAACATAAATAAAGGCAACAGTAGTATACCGCTGTTCAAAACTCATAAATCCATGGACAAAAAACAAAATCGGGGTAACAAACTAAAACCAAGGGAAACGCATTAAATATAAGAGGAGAACAACGACATAACACTCAAATGTAACACACATAGACAAAATCCCACGAGAATAACAAATATAACATATATATATAGCATCAAAACCAAATACATGAATTAGGGATAGACAAGTACAGTGACACGTCTTATCGCAATGTGAATTTACACTCCTCTTTGAAGCAAATTCTAATTCGACCAAATTGTTGTTAAAGCCTTGTCTTATCGGGTATATAGTTATATAAATGACAAGCTATAAAAAATATATTTTTTGGCTTTTGATGGTTTGCATTAAACATAAGAAATTGAAGCACTTAATATACGTATATTAACGAACGTAAATATGAATGATAATGTTGTACACAACCGATTTATCAGTATACAGTCTTGTAATTATCTGAAAGAAAAAAAATATTTAATAGGTGTTTTGTTCTTTTGTTATTCCGAATTCAAGGGGTTTGTGCTTATCATACTATCTTCTTTATTCATGACATCAATTTATAATGAAAGATAAAATAAAAATTTAAGTCATTATTAAACCTATTATTAATAGGACTACTTATATTAGTTCCATAAAAAAATTCTATTTACCAACAACAGTTACCATATCAGTTGCATCTGTTAAAAAACCTAATCACCAGGGTCCTCTTACGACCAGATAACATCATAAACATTGAGAAACTTAGAGGTTTTTAGTCGAAAGTCGAAGTGGACGTTAATCAATCAACAATCAAACAATCATTCGAAGGATTGAAATATTGAATTTCACAACCTATCAACTAGAATAAATTCGGGTTAAAAAAAAACAAATAGTTTAGAACTATGCCATAAAATTGCATCGGCACCAACAGATTGAACAAATGCTGGACACTTTATTTCTGAATGGATCCAAGCTGTAACGGGAACATATTCCACAACTGCAATGTATCATACGCATGCGATTTGATTATAAGTAAAATTTTACTAGCATTATTCATATAGTGAACAATTTATTCAGAAATATCGTGACGAACAGGGTCGATCAATTGTGGAATGCAAAACATTCTAGACATTTACCCTAAAATCTTTAAAATCAAACTTTACAATTTTGACGTATAGTCTTCCATTTTAAATTGGGAATCGTATATAAAATGGAAAATTTTACCAATTATATTTATCTATTATATTTATGTGTTATGGAAAGAAAAATTAATCACCGCCGTCATTTATTAGATTTAATTTTGGTCAACGTATTCTGTACGATAATTTACGTTTGAAGTTGGATTCATAACAAACTGGACATATATATATTATAGGTAACTGCTATTAATAAGTATTGCAATATGCATTGTGTTTAAATGCAATATCAGTATTTAGTTCTATTAAAATCTTTAATCAATCCTAATTCTATCGTACTTTTGAGATATAGTTTTTCATTTGTGACGTAATTTTTCTGCTGTTTCAGAAATTTCATAAATTCAAATGTGACGTAATTTTTAATGCCTTTTCACCATCGTATGTGACGTCATTTTCATAATTTACTGCATTGAGGCCTGGACTGAGTCGGGTGTGTCTATTCTGTGTTGGTCTTTGCATTATGTATTCGTGTTTGTTTTCTTTAATGAGTTAATACTTCAGTTTCATTATGTATATCTGTTATATTCATGTGATAATTAATTTTGCAATAGCATTAATTGTTCTAAATAATAAGGATGTTCTTATCCCAAGCATAAAAACATAGCCGTATTTGACACAACCTTTTTCAACTTTTGATCTTCAGTGCTGTACAACTTTGTACTTTTTTTTCGCTTTCGATCTTTTATATCTGGGCGTCACTGGTGAGTCTTGTGTGGACGAGGCGCGTTTTTGACGTATTGAATTTTAAACCTGATGCTTTTTGTTATTCATTAATCATGTGTTTCTTTGTCTAATACGTTCTCCTATTTATTTGTATTGTAGTCCTGTAATATATTATGTTGTCATTTCAATGTTATATCTAACATTGCCACAAAACCAGGTTCAACCCACCATTTTTTCCTTAAAAAATGTCCTGTACCAAGTCAGGAATATGGCCATTGTTATATTATTGTTCGTTTCTGTGAGTGTTACATTTTAACGTTGCGTCGTTTGTTTTCTCTTATTTTTGAGTGTAATTTCACATTGCGATAAGACGTGTCACGGTACTTGTCTATTCCAAAAACATGTATTTGGTTTTGATGTTATATTTGTTATTCTCGTGGGATTTTGTCTGATGCTTGGTCCGTTTCTGTGTGTGTTACATTTTAGTGTTGTGTCGTTGTTCTCCTCTTATATTTAATGCGTTTCCCTCGGTTTTAGTTTGTTACCCCGATTTAGTTTTTTGTCCATAGATTTATGAGTTTTGAACAGCGGTATACTACTGTTGCCTTTATTTACCAAGTCACTGATTAAAACAAGAAAATAAATTGATGGTGTCATCATAATACTAGACGTTTTGATGGACAACATCTTTGTTCAGTTTGGTGGATTGATATTTCAACAGACAATCGGTATTTAAGTGTGTACTAATTGTGCAACCCACTAGCTGGTTAATTTTTGCACTTTAACGAACCAGAATTCATTCAGACTCTTCTAAAAGAAAAAGAAAAAAGTTCTTCAAAGTCTTAAAATTTCTTTAACTGATATATTGATGATGTCATGTCCCTCAATAATCTACATGCATTTCAGTGAGTGCTTGCTTCTCGAAATATCCATGTCAACCTTAAATATCTCCGTTTTAACAAACTCATTGCCTTATTGGTGGCGTTTACATATCCTAATTTATACGCTATAAATTCGTGCATCCTCAAATTAAACGAACTTCAGTCGAAGGGATATGCTACTGTTAAAAGTTTTCCTACAGAGTTAAAAGGTAGAACGCTTCAACGAATAAAATTTTGTCTAGCCGATACGAATTGTCCTGTTGCAACTCACAAGCGAAATGTTTTCTTTAAATTTTTAGAAAACAGAAAGGCTGTTCGAAATGCATCAATTCTATCTTATATCTGATTATGATATTTTGAAAGGGGGAAGGATCCACTTAACGGGTGATGCATTAAATAAAGTAGACGCTCACCATGCCAGTATCGCTCATTTTAGATTCCGTTCGGTTTATGTTTTTGTCTTGACTTGTATCTGCCGATTTGATAATGAGATTTAAACTTCGCTAAACAACTGCATCTAGCATGGTACAGGTATCACACATACGAAAAAAGTAGAATAACAAAAACACCGAACTCCAAGGAAAGTTTAAATAGAAATTCCCTTACCAAATGGCAAAATCACAAAGTGAATTACATCAAACGAATGGAAAGGATATTCTTGGCTTGATACAGGCTTTTCCTAATGTAGAAACCGGTGGATTAAGCGTGTTTTTTTCTTTCTCTAGTATTTTGGAAAAACCCTTAATCAAATATGTTTGATCATTTTTAAGCCATTTGGCATCGTTACTTTTTAGTTTACTCTCATCAAAACTCAGACAGTTTCATTATAGAAAAATTAAGTCAACATAAAGGGGTCACTTCTAGTCGGTATTTAAGTCAACTTGCTACCAAACGAATTGGTGCATTTAGTATGAAGCATTTGTTCCATGATGATGTAAACACAACTATGAATTTGTCCGGATTTTTAATATGATTATTTCAACTGAAATAACATGATATATGATTATCATGCATATTATCTTCAGTAGAAAACAAAATTAACTGAAGACAAAACTACGAATTATTAGATAAATGACAATCAGAAATGTCTACGTCGTCCATCGTTTTAATATTATTGTGTTCTAATATATGAAAATAATTAGATACAAATCTTGATCGATAGCTGGAGACATATGATGCCAGCAATGTCTGTGCGAATACTTATGCACCACATATTACATAACATGATATATTTATTGGCCGTTTACTATTTCTTGTAAGATATGTTTCAAATCCGAAGAGTGGTTTACCATAATCAAAACATCAAATCAGTATGAATAATGAAAAATGTATACGATTTATACTTGTGTATATTTAGCAAAGACGTTTTGACCCGCTGCATTTGTATGTTCTGTTCTTAGTCAAGAGCCTGTTTGTTGGTGTGGTTTATAAGTGTTTCTCGTTTCTTGTATACATTAGATCATTGGTTTTTGTACTGTTTGAATTGCTTTACACTAGTCATTCGGGGCTCTTTATAGCTTGCTGTTCTATGTGAGACAACGCTTTATGTTGTACTTTGACCTAAAATTATTTACTTTTACAAATTGTGACTTAGATGTAGAGTTGTCTTATTGGCAAACATTCCACATCTTCTGATGTACTATTGTTAAATGAATTATATCCTTTTTTATCGTGGCTTCCATGTGTGACCTCATTTTTTTCAGATTCAAAATGTTCATACATAATAACTCATGTCCAAAGGAAAAGGTATGTTTAGCTTACATTCTCAAATAAAAAAGAAACACAAAAGAATAATAAACAAAAACTGATGAAATCGCATAAACACCAAAGGGTTCCAAGCCGAATGCATCACCAAGGTAAGCGTGCATCACGGTGACACCCACCATGCGAATTAAATAGGGAATAGAATACTTAGTACATTCGGAAGAATTACAGGTCAGACGACTATACTGTTAAGAATTGTTTCGTTTGCGAGTCGAGACACCGACACATCGAATCGTTCACCCAATTCGTTATGGTTACTGTTAACATTGTATAGTGTCGATTTCAATCGTTCTCCCTCATAACTCTGCCAGACCAGTGTATGTGCAAGGAGCTAGCTCCTTTTCCTGACGTCCGTATACAGTACGCACTCGCGAGTGTAACTTTTTAACTAAGATATATTTATAGATGTGTTAACGCCATACTATGGCGCAGAGGTTATGTTACTGCTGGGAAATTTGAACTTGAAAGTTGGAAAGTTTAAGTCTATTCTTATATTTATTCTAGTTTGAAATCGTCCGTATGTGTCAATTTTTTGGAAAATATCAAGAAATCGGGAAAATCTTAAAATATCAAGATCACTGGGATACTGTGTATTCATTATTAATCGTTTGGTTCCGATTTTCGTGAGAAGAGGTATACAACGAATTTGATTGTTCAACAAGGAATACATTTCCCTTACATTTGTATATCTTAATGTTTATATAGACTTTGTAAAACCCCGAAATAAAATATCCACAAAAATACATTTTCTCTATCCACGAAATCACATTTTCTCAATCCACGAACATTTCTACCAAGGAAATACATGAATCCACGGGATGTGAGAGGTAAGCATTCATTGACGTATGTGCTAATGCGTGAGAGAAAATCGCCAATATATTTGAAAGTGAAATTATAGAACTTTGCAAGTTGTCTTTTTTTTTCTTTTGGTTTTTGAATTATTTTGGGGTGAATTCCTCATATATATATCTTTGCGTATGTTTTTGCTGCACTTCAGTAGTACTGTTGTTACTTTGTTTTCCTCTTATAGTTGATAGGTTTCCCTGTGTTTTAGATGTGATACTTACTGTAACCCGAATTTGTTTTCTCTCACTCGATTTATGAACACAGGTATATACTACTGTTGCCTTTATTCATGCACGTACAAAAACAAGTCGGCCAGTTGTGGTGGACAAATAGTTTACCATTCGAATAATATTATGTCTGTATTTCTTTAAATGTTCTTAATCTTAGAACGTTAATTTTTTGAAAAAAAACACGGCCTCCTTTAAAAATCTGGTAAATTAAAACTATATATATAAATAGAAGGCATGTATAAGGAGAAATTTTATTGCAATGTATTTTTTTCTTTTTCTCAAAGTTTGTTTTTCAAATGTGTACGAACAAACAACATAAAATATATTTCTTTTACAAATTTTATTTTTCTTCACAGAAAATGCACAATAAGTAGTTTTGAGCAGACAATAATGATATCCAGCAATGCATTGTCAAGCAAATTAGGTACCAATAATGAAGTCTACTCTCAAGCAAAAGAAAGGTTTACATATATCATAATATTGGTTAACAAACAGCTTTAAGGGTTTAATATAATTAAGTTTGGAATACAAAAATGGTATCGTACAATAGTTAATTTTCGAATGAATTTGTCTGCTGTCATCAATCGAGTTATTTAAATGTTTTCATAAAAAAAAAATATTTGGACTTTATTACATTTTGCTATCATATAACTTCACATAAGAAAAATACAGCTAAGTTATTGGAAATTTTGTATAAAACAGAGAAAGACTAGACGGCAGACGGCAAAGTTAATCACTAAACCAAATTACTCCCATTAGAGATTGATATCAAGTTTCCAGTATTTTTCATATTTCAAATCTGTATTTTATTGTCATACTTGAATTATTGAATATATTCTTTTTATATGAACAACCAACTTGATGTGAGAGTTATGTGAATATCTAATTTATATTTTTCATCCTTTATAATGAAGTTTGATACAATATCGATAAAGTAATACACATTATGAATATATAAGAAGACAGACTAATGTATATCAAATAAATGTGACAATGTATCTTATGTGTCAGTTGCAAATAAACACAATAATAACATATGTGGCGGTGTAAGGAGTGGAACTTGCCAGCACATTTTGTGTACATATTAATGAAAAAAACTTCTATTTCGAAATTCATTGATTTATTCAGGTTACTCAAATTAAAACATAGAAAGACTATTTTTAATCCTTTGTCCTCAGAAAATTAAACCCCAACTTTTTCGACTGATTTATATTCGGTATTCAAAGATAATTTTCTTAACTTGCTAAGTAGACTATTTGCATTTGCAATTAACCCTCTAGGAGATATACAATTGATATATTGTAATATGTGCATTAAGATGTAAAATAAACAATAAATATCGGGCAAATATTGACTAGTTTATAACAGCGACTAAATGATTATACATACTACTAAATTTTGTATTTGTATAATGCAACATTTTGCATATTCATAACAACTACATCACATAAATATTGTTTGCAATTAAATACAATGAAAATGTATCATATACATTAATGTAACAATGTGTGCATGCTATGATCTACTCAAAGCAATTTTATACTTTTCAATAAAAATCAATATCATTTCATTTCTTGTGTGTATTTTGGCATCAAAGCAATAAAAACTACATGTGCAAATCATATAAAAAGTGCATTCTTCTTCATGACTAGTATCTAACAAAATATTATCTCCAACTTTTATTATAGAAAGTTTGGGAAACAAAATGTTTCAATTTTTTATGGTCTATATTTCAACGTGTATATTAACAACATCTTAAGGCATCTGATTCATTAAACCTTGTTTCCCTTGAACTCTTTGTGCAATGTGTTTTAGTTTCTTTCCACTCAATAGAATTTTTACAATATGAAAAATTCGTACTACTATTATTGTCTTATTAAATGAAATATATAAAGTAGGGATACACTTTTGCATTCTAACTGGAGGCTTTTCTACTTTTTATCAGAGTTTGCACATATACACATATGCATAACGTTCTAAGTTAGGCAATTCCCAACTTTTGGGAATCCAATACAATGTCTAAAATAAAAATCTAAATGCCTCATTAATCAGATAGAGTTAATGTCTGAACTATTTTGCAATTATATTTCAAACCCTATAAAACTACAAGTATTATACTAATATTCATGTAATTTATATATAATATTGGAATATAAATATTGCACAGTTCATGAGTATTATCACAAGAGAGAAAATATTACTAATAAGAGTAAGAGCTATTACTACAAGAACGTATATTCTTGATTTGGAATTGTTTTATTGACACTAGAGATGAACTACACAACTGCTTGAGATGTCTATACATTTCTATTGTTATAAATAGTTATAATAGCAAACACATTTCAGAAATGAAAGAAAGTTAGGCACTGATTTTTTTAAAAGCAATAATAATGAAAATAAAATATTTTAAAATATGGTATATTAAAATTGTCTTTATATATAAATATATTAGAAAATAAAGTAAAAAAGATTTTTTGTAAATACAAACTAATTCAATTATAAAATGCCAAAATGTAATAATTTAGGCAAAACTTTTAAAAAGCATTTAATGTTGTCATGACAACCATTTACAGCACTTTCGAAATGATGACCATACTTGGTGATGAATGAAAATAAATGTATAACTATATATCATATCAAAAAGTGACAAATAAAAATATTTATAAAATTTTATTAGAAAAATGTAAAGGAACATTCACAAATCTCACCAACTCCTTCAGATTATGTGAACTTCATACTAACATTAAAATTCACGCATACTTAATTGAGTGTAAATCTATGAATTGTCTCCTTTAACATTTCCTAATGACAGTACATGGATCTCACTTAACACTTTAAGCATTAACACAACTCAACAGAAAACAATAAACCATGATGAACAACTTTTGTAGAGTTCTTGCTTGACGGAAACCATCTTTAAGATCATATACAAAAGAATTCTGCTAACATTGAAGTTTACTACTAGGCGGTGTATATATAATCAGAATAGACTTTATGTTGTACTTATTTATCTGTATTCAGTCTTAATATCATAATACTAGTATAACCTTTTTAATATTTACCTCCTTTTACATTTCAATTTTACTGATGGATTCTGTTCTCAGTAGATATTGATCCAAAATCTACATTTACATACATAGTAGTAATAATCAATTACACATTTCATCGCAAGTTCTATCAAAAAGTTTTTGGTCCAATATATCTTGCGAGAAGATCGTCAGTATATAAAAAAAAGAAAACAAAGACAAATGGAAGAAATTCAAAATAATGTAAATGGATTTAAGAATGATTTGATCTCACATAGTTACACATACAGCTCCTTAAAAATACAACCTTCATCAATAATGTAGCTCAAAATTTATCATGTGCATTACTTTTTTCTACAGAAATTCTTTTTAATTTTCCCTACCAGTAACTGAAATTCATGTTTGCACTTTATTAATACACTTAAGTGTGACTTTGATAAGCATTTTTAAATTTCCTATTATACTTTGTAATACTGCTTGGATTTTCCGACAAAATATCACATGTAAAAAAACTTAACAGATAATTTTTCATAAATTGAACGGAGAAATGCCATTGGCATAAGTCCTAAACAATACAAATATTTATCTTAAACATAAGTATTGTTGTTTATTATGCTTAAACATGAATTAGATTCGTACTCAGCATTCCTTCTTAGAAATTAATAAATTAATAAATATACAAGTACATGATAAATAATGAACATCCATGCTTACTTTGTCCTTTGAATAATGTCAAAAATATATAATATGAATGTGTTACTCTTTTTTCTCCTCTGTTGAACCTTCATCTGCTTTTTCCTCTGCTGGTTTTTCTTCTTTTTTCTCTTCAGACTTTTCTTCCGGTTCTTTTTCTTCTTTTTTCTCCTCATCCTTCACATCTTCGATCTTTTGGTCTTCTTTGGTTTCTTCCTTTTTAAGATCATCCTCCTCTCCACCCTCTTTTACGTCACCATTTTCCTTTGGTTTTTCATCCTCACCCTCTTTTTTTTCTTCTTCCTCCTTTTTCTCTTCTTCTTCTCCTTCAGTACCAGCGTTTGGACCCTTGTATTTCTTAGTTTTCTTCACCAGACCAACTTCTATCAGACTGTATGCCATATCAATCAGTGTCTCTTTTATTTCTTTGGGGGTAATTCCTAATACATCTTTCATCTATAGATTGAAACAAAATTCTCAATAACTAAGGAAATGATTTTCTATAAGAAATATTATTGTGAGATTTCATATGTACGTAAAAATTTGATACACAAACGATAAAATATGTGGAAAATTCCAATATATTGCATTAGCTGTACGTATACATTTTCTGCTTTTATAATGATTACCTCTGACAATTTTTAGTGAATAGCCATAAATATAATGTATTATGTTGAAGATTTTTATGATGCCATATGTTTATACCAATATACTGACTCCATTAATATACTGTGGCATTGGTGATGAAACATCTGCTGTGTGAATTAAGTTTCATCCCTATTAGTGACAACTTAAACAGCTGAACATGGCCATGATTTTGTCATCTTTTCTTTCTATTACATTAATATGATATGATTTATCAATGAATGAATCATCTCGTCAAATCAATGTCCTACTAACAACTGTCTGTGGTCAGATATCTACAACGATTCTGCTTTCGCAATAGGATTGTAAATAAATGGAAATGAAATTGAAAGACTGCAACCGAACAATATTTTAAAACTATAAAGACAACAAAGTCAATTGTATTCAAAGGTAGGATACCAGAGCATGACATGAAAGAAATATTTCGATTCTATTAGGGAAATTCTCAACTTTTTTTTAGCTGAAGCAAACCTGTATGACATGTTCAAAAGGCAGCGGAATTGATTTGATGAAGCAAACACGTTTTAAAATACTAACTGTTTTATGATTTCAAAGTGTACAATAAACATTAAATACTTTTGAATAGAGTTTATTGAATTTCCCCAGAAATGTAAATTTTCACTGCATGTACATACGTTAAATTGTAAGAGAAGATTGCAATAATTTGCATTACATCGGTGACTATTTTATGTATTGAGATTTTTGTTTATTTTGACTTTCAATTTAGAATATATAACCTATATATCTAACTTTGTGAAATCCATTTGAGTGGGAAAATAGTGAGCAAACGGAAAAGGAGAATATGTGTCTTCGATGTGTTTTCGGTCTTGTCTTTCTGAATACATAAAATATTCCTCGATGTAATGCAAATTATTGCAATCTGCTCTTAAGATTTAACGTATGTATATGCAGTGACTTATTATATTATATGTGACGCTCTTCTTATGCTTTGTCAAGAAGATCATTTCTAATTCCATTTAAACAATTTGAACTTGTGCATAACGTTATAAATAAAATTACTTTGTACTCTGCAGGACATAAAAAGTTACATGTGACTCCAGTCGTGTTACTCGTTACTATGTATGTTTGCATTTGCTTTTGTTGTAATTCAGTAATTCTGTAGTTTTCCTCTAATAGTTGATGTATTTCTCTCGGTTTTAGTTTTAGTTTTTTTAAACCCGGATTTGTTTTTGCTCAATCGAATTTATGACTATTAAACAGCTGTATACTTCTGTTGCCTTTATTCATGCAAGTGAAAATCCGGGAATAAGTCGACTTCGTTTATGTCACAAACAAGGAAAGGGAATAGGATTGTAGTTAGAACATATATAATATGTAAACTTTATTATTTTTCATTTAATTTGGTATGTGAGCTGTTTTATGCGTTGCTTACATTTAAAAAGGCAGAAATATAGGTATTAAATATTTTTTACAATGAGTTCAAGAATTGATTACCAGTAAATTTCACAAACTCGTTTCAAAATTGATCTTTTTGACAGCCAAAGTTCAAACTACATGATTTGTCAATTACGCACGGTACATTATTAAATCCTGTCTGGTGATATTTATTTCAAAATGAGATATAATAGCCTTATTTGACCCGTAGTTTCTAACAAGTTAAAATGTTAAATGCAATAAAATTATTTTTATCTTTATAATGTGGACATTTGCTGTCTTACTTTAAACACCAGGACATTTGTTTTTGCTGACACTTTTTTAATATTTTCAAACAAATTCTTATTTGTTTACTAGTAACCAAATATGTCATTATGAAAAACTAAAGAGAAAATGAACTTACCCTAGAATTGTCAAATTTGTACACTTTGCCAATATTTGGTAAAATCATCTTTATGGTTCTATCAAACAAGCTTGTCATCCACAAAATGGGGTTAGGACAATTTGCAGTTGGAACATTGTATCCTAAAATAAAAGTTAATGCATTTTCTTAAATACATTGCATTTTTACATATAAATGCTGATGGTCGGCATATTTATAGAATGGTACGTATCTTGATTTTCATATTTTCTTTGAAGAAGAGTTTGACTGTCCCTCTGGTATCTTTCGTCCCTCTTTTATGGGGAAACAATAGTATTTTCTCCGTCAATATAAAAACTGTCATAATCATATTGTAAGTTTTTAATGACGTTAGAGGAATATTGTTGAACATTATAAGAAACGCCACGCATAACTATAAAGTATGAAAAGTTTTGTATACCTTGTGGTTTGAATTCTTTAGCTAAAATCTGAGCTATTTCTTTCATCCAAATATTCTGGTTGACAATCAGGTGTCTTTTACCTAAAAATAAATATATTACACATCAATATAACGGTAAATTATCCTATCGCTCTTTTTCATAGTTGATTTGCTCTATGTTTATATTCTAAATTCGGTAAACTGATCTTGTATTATATGCAGAGTTTATGAATAATTATACAATATATCTTTGTAAGTGACATCCACTAAAAGAACGGCACAGTTTGTCATTACTTCTGCATGGATACTACGACTTGGAAATCCTACTTTTTGATTTAGCTGAAGACAATTACTGATATAATTAACTGCTGTTTAATCATTGATTCTAAAATAGAATAAATAAAAGAGAAAATACAGAACTAAGAACAGCCCACACAAAATTCGATTGAGAATCAGAAATATCATTATAAGTTGAACTCTGAATCCGCGGTGCATTTCATGCTCTACACGTTGCATCCATCGTTTTGGTCATGGCCTATATAAGTTAACCCGTTTTCCACTCCCTGTGTCCATATGCATTAGGTTTTCAGAAATAATGTTTTTAAAGACAGTATTGGTGTGCATTAAACAATCTCTATTTTGGCAAATTTGTGTTTGGAAGAGGTAATCATTTATAGTTCAGTACCCTTTCCCATTTTCAGTGGATTGTTCTGTTTAATGTAATGGTAAATGAATGGAATTATTTGCCTTGAATCATCCCTGTTCCAAATAGTATTAGTTATCAAAGGTACCAGGCTTATAATTTGATACGCTAAACGGGCGTTTCGTCTTCATAAGACCCATCATACTTTTCCTAGACATACTAAAAGTGTAGCAAGAAATAGTTGTTGATACTGTAACATATAGGGGTAATTGATATAAAGTTGTTTCAGACAGTGTCAAAAAGCTATAACTAATTGAAATATAGTCGTGTAATTCTAACATTCGTATCCCACTTAGAATCATATTAAAAGTAACTTTTTAATCACAAATACTGCCATGAATTTTAAAAGTAATATGACGCTCTATTTATAAATCATTTTGATCCTCTCGTATATATATACTATTTTTGGACGTAACTTTAATGTGTTAAAAGTTGAAAGCATTTTGCAATACGATTTCGTTTGTTATTTGATATACTTGCAATTAACCAATTAGGCAAATGTATCTTCTAAAACATATTTTGCGTTTATCAATGAATATCAAAGATTGTCACTTCTTAAGAGGTCATTAGAGGCTGTAAAGATCATGTTACTCCTCAGGTCGTCATTAGAGTCTGTAAAGATCATGTCACTCCTAAGGTCGTCATTAGAGGCTGTAAAGATCTTATCACTTCTAACGTCGGTGTTAGAGGTCACCAATAACGTGTTACATACAAGCTCGTAAGCCTGGAGACGGATTTCTATAAGAGCACTGCTCTTGTTTCCTTATCCAGTTATTGAATCATTTGTATATTTCGTATTTATGTCTTTACCCTTGTTGCTATACACTCTAAACACACAGCCTAACATTTGTTAATAGAGGGAGACCGAAAGAAACATGGCTACGCACAATAGAAAGTGAACTGAGAATCATGGGAATGACATAGGGAGAGGCAGAAAGAAAGACACAAGACAGGCAGCAGTGGGGGGGGGGGGGGGGGGGGGGCGTTGGTGAGGCCTCATTGCCTAGTGCGCCGGAAGTGGATTAAGTAAGTAAGTAAGCTCGGCGTTCAAAACTTGTAGGTCAATGTCTAGTTGGGAAAATAGCCGCGAAGATAAGTTGGGAAAATCCGCGAAGATAAGTTGGGAAAATAGCCGCGAAGATAAGTTAGGAAAATAGCCGCGAAGATAAGTTGGGAAAATAGCCGCGAAGATAAGTTTTTTGAATATCCCATATATTAAGATTGTTGTTCAAGTATTCCTGGAGATTGTTGTTTTACATTTTTCAACTTACCATATTCCTTTAATAAAAAAAAAGATAAGTATATATTTGACAAACCTGCTGCTTCTTCCAGTGTCATGGCTTTAATATGGGCAGCAGCCACGTCTCGTACATCGACCACTGCGAAGTTAAGTTTAGCACAGAATGGTTTTTCTCTTTCCAAAAGTCTTTTTACAATCTAAAATATTTAATGTATGGAGTAAAGGCAAATGATGATAATATGTGCATTATCAAATCCAAACGTATATTATCTTATAACATCGTACAATAATATATTCATTGATAATTTGTTACTTGAATTATATTCTATTAATAAACTAGTTCTCATAAAAATTGTGTATGATTTTCAAAAACTTTTCATCATATTTTTTTATTATGCTACAATTTCAGTTCGTCCATATAATTATTTTTCCTTCAGCAGTTCACTTTTCCATTTTGATATGCAATGTTCTTTTTCCAAAATCTAATTTCTATTGATAATAAATTTACGCAGAACGAACTGGAATTATTGTTTTGGGAACTGCAAGGTGTAATAATTAAATAATTGTGGATTCTAGATTACTTAAGGGTTCATATTAGTAATGGATTGTGAAAATACCGATGTTATTTGGTTAATATCAAATAGTCAATAAATACTCTAGAGAAAATTTGACATTTACAATTAATGTAGAATAATTCCAATATCTGAACTATATATATATAACAATGAACGTAGAATAACTCATATTTCTGAAGTATCATTTTACAGTAACAAACCTCTAGGCTTGTACATTGAGATCCATTTATAACGGGACCCATCACATACGCTGGATTAATTACTGCAAGTTCTATTTTATCTTCATCTGAAATAAACCATTATATGTTAGAAAGCAAATATATATTAGGATTTTTTAAAAGAGAGAGGAGATGCCAAGGGAGGAATCAAAAATCTTAATTCTATTAAAAACAGAAAACAACGAAGAAAAAACGAGGAATAGATAAGCACTGATAATAAAACAATACACAAAATACTTTAGAAGAAAAAAGAAAGAAAGGAAAGTATATCTAATTTGAAGTTAAAAAAAATGTTACATACTATGTAATCTTGAAAAATACGAAAAAGGTTATTTGTTAGAAATAGCACTGCATTCTAACAAAACAGCTGTATACATGTTGAAATATACAAATTCAAAACCTAGAATATTTACTAGAGTCGAGAAGCATAGATTCGTTCACAATATTTTCGATTTAAAAATTTAAATAAAGAATTGCATTAAATTCATAAGAAGATGGTTTATTAAGTAAAGAACTTGATGCTATCCGGTTAATTGTCTTATTTTCCGTTATCAAGTACTTTATATTGTTTATCCGTTGTGTTGTCCCATACATATAACTATGTTTACCTGGTAGTTCTTTGACATAGTCCCACGCTGCTTTTTCTGCTAAAGTTTTACTTTTACCATAGGCATCTAATTTCTCTGGATCTGTCCAATCTTCTTCTGTAAATACTTTGTTTGGATCGGCTGCTAACGCTGCTGGACCCCCTGTAAAAGATATAGAATTTTATTGAACGAAAATTAAAAGAAAGAAAAATAATTCGGGCAAAATAGAAGGAAAACTATTGGCTCTATTATGTAAGCTTTCACATATGAACCTTGGATTTTGTTTGATAATTCATTTGTATATATATTTAGATAGAACACAAACTGTAATTGATAAGACGGGATACAGTGTATTATTTCATGGGAAAAAATGTCTACACGCTCATAACACACCCAAACGCATAGATTTATTAAGCTTTTGAAAGTTCATATAACGATGGTACTATACTGATGCAACTTTAGTTTGAGTGGATTATAAAGAATTTGTACAAAACTTTGTGTCTATTCCAATATTTATCGTTTTTTATCATAAGAGAAACAATCGTGGAAATTTTATCGCTGACTGATAACTTTTATGTATTTATAAATATGGAGGACGGTACAGTTCGTGTTTCAAGAAAGCATTTTTACACATCTAAACTTATCATAAAATACAGATTTTCCACCTTTTTCTATATAAATCTTATCTTGTTGCATACAAAATACTATTGCAATCATACAATTCATACATCGAATTCAGCATTAGAAACTCGTACAACAAAAGAATGATATTCTTCTAAATCAATATAGAAACAATTGTTGAAAATACAAATATAAAGCCGAAAACCTACATCCCACAGCAACGCAGGAACTTGTAATCACTACACGTTTGACGGATTTGGCTTGGACACATGCTTTAAGAACGGCTTGAGTTCCTTCGACAGCAGGCTGAACAATCTCGTTTTCATCCTTTGGACTTTGTGCTGGGAACGGACTTGCAACGTGTATAACATTCTTTACGTCTTTTACGGCCCTGAAACATAAGAAAAATGTTATTACTGTTGATAGATAAACAATATAGATAGGAAACACATGTGGAATTATTTTGTAATTATTCGAATCAGAAATGATAAAATGAACACAACTTCTTATTTTTATACAAACTCGTAGGTTAAGAAAGAGACAAGGACGGAGAGTGTCTACATCTTATATCATAAGGACTTGTTGAATGGGTTAATGTATTGTATTGATTACACAACCTTATCTTTCTTCTTTCTGAACTTGTTATAAGACTCTTTGATCTAACATAGTTGACGTTTTTCTGAGTGCTTGAATCTGTTAAAATATGTAACTTATGACTACCACATTTTTTCTACGTGTTAATGTCAAACCCACATACTGAAACAACTTTCTGCCTCCTCTACATACACTTAAGAAAAATTAAAATATGGACAAACATAATTTTCAAAATGATTATAGAAGATTCCAATGAAGTTTCAAAAATTGACATTTTTTGCCCGGGTTATTTTCCCCACCTTATAGTCAGTTGAATTCAAATTACTGTCTCTTGAAAGTTCAACAACTTAATGAATCTACTTACGCCTCCCATGATTCTGGCTTCGTGAGATCTGCTTCCACTATTTCAAGTTTATGTTCCGCCTCTGGACAGAGTTCATTGAGACGTTTAACCTTTTCCTCATCCTGTAAACTCCTCACTGTCCCTCTCACTTGATAGCCATCCTCTTGTAATTGTTTGACAATATGTGAAGCAATAAAGCCAGTGGCTCCAGTGACTAGGACTACTGTAAGAGAGACAATAAAACTCTACATAGAAACTTACAATGGCAGCATGTAAAAGGTAGACAATGAAACACTACATAGAAACTTACAATGGCAGCATGTGAAACTTCGACAATAAAACTCTTCATAGAAACTTGTAATGGCAGAGTGTACAAGATAAACAATAAAACTCTTCATAGAAACTTACAATGGCAGAATGCATAAATCATTCTAACATGACGTCCTTCAAACGCTTTGAGTACACACCCGTGGTAAAATATGAATATATTGCCAGTGCTGTTCCGATTGTACTCCCACGTTATTTATGGGAACGGCAAATATTTGCCTACACCTAGAGCGCTTCGATCCAAAAGAATTGCCGTATGTGTCCTATCAGAATCGAAATAATTCATGGGGGCTTGAATATATCTAGATTTTACCACGGGTTGTCCCTTTATGCCGATATTTTACCCCTCGCTATCGCTCAGGGGTAAAATATTTGTCATAAAGGGCCAACCCGTGGTAAAATCACGATATATTCAAGCCCCCATAAATTATTTCTTAAATATAACATATCATATTTTTTTTTTCAATATGCATGTACAAAAGAGAACACAATACCAAACGAAAGTAAAAAAAAGACCAAACGTAAGTAATAAAAGTTTATCAAAAACAATCACCAAAACTAATAAGTATTTAAGATTGTTGAGATATACGTTGAGCTTTGTATTTTTGTTACCCTTTCTTGTACTTTTAGAACCTACATATGTTTTACTTAATGCAAAAACTGCTTATCACAATTACACCAATGAAAACATTGTTTTCGACTGCATTTATAGCTTTATATTGAATATGTTTAAGTATTTGAAGAGGCTGTCGTGAAAACCTGTGCACATCAAGTTTATTTTGCGATGACAAAGCAAAATCGAACGGCAGTCATTGTGATTAAGTTTTTTTATAAGCAAGACTGAACTGTATGATGGACACTATTATATCAACACAATGTATGAATATTTATATATTGTTACACAAATATCTTATTTTATTGATTCTACAAAAATGTACGAAAATGACAGCATAAGGTCAAAGAATAAACATAAACTGATAACTTGTCAATAAAACTAATACGCCAGGGAATGAAGTAACCGGTACTTTACTCTATTACAGACAGACAACATATATTATTTATAATATACAAATCAATCCGTATCTTTACAGATCCAATCTGACGAACTGAATCAGAAGCAATGGAACTTAAACAATCACTTCGTCAGTTCATTGCATTGTGACTCACTTTATCAAAATTCTTCAGATTCAGACGCTGTTAAACGCCTTTTGAAAATAGTTTCAATCGAAAGATAACTTAGATAAGATTCTTTCTCAGTGAAAATGGGTGTGTAAAATATCTCCATCTTGAAAAATAATGTCGGATGACATTGTAATGTTTTTATCTTGAAGGTGGGAAACAATTAAAAAATTTGAAAAAAAATATTTGTTTCATTTAATTGGCAGCACTTCATATGTTTAATTTTAGAATATAGTTTTATTCCTAAGTACAGAGTACTAAAGTCAAGAGCTCAACATTTGTAAAAGTGCTTTAATATCTTGGTTTTTTTCTGTTACTTTATCTGGTTTAACGAAAAGAGTTGGGAGGTAGTGAAATGTTTCAATAACTTTTGCAAATTTGATGAGGATAGAAAACTATTCACTGATATAAAAAAAAAACACAGTATATTATCAAAACTAGCTTATTTTACAGCTATTAAAAATCATTTTCTGTAAAGGTCAGATTAAAAATTTAAAAAACAGATTTTTATGCCCCACCTACGATAGTAACACATTCTTGTTATTGAAGTTTTGGGGTTTGTATTTAAATCTATATAAATTCAGAAGTAAGGGTAGAGAAAATGTGTTTGGCAAACATACATAAACAAAGGTATATCCAAGCCCACAAGTTTTATTTAGGTGCACTTAATACAGGGAAATTTGAATGTCAAACTACTGAGAACTGGGGATAACTAGTCACTGAAAAGGTTATGCCTCAATTCATATTTAAAATATAATTTAAACTTGAACACACAATGACTCAATTATCATATGCAAACTTATTTTCAGCTGATGTTATATATTTGAGAAATATTAAAATAAAAAGTGCAATGATGACGTACTTAATACAATTGATTTCACAAATGGGAAAACTTCGTAACGGCAAATTATTGTGAAAGATTATGTCCCTTTTAAGCCCTAAGTTTTAGATGACAAGGCAATAAACATGTTAGTTACAGTAATTATAGTGATTACTCTCAGGGTATATCAAGATAATGTCTTATTCAACCTGGTTTAACATTCAGTTCTGTTGTAGTTAATATTTCGTCCCACAAGTATTTACAATGTAAACACAAACATTCGTTACAGCATGCAACCAAGTCGTTTCACGTGCTTTGACAATCAACTGGGAATCAAAAGTCATTTTTCTATTCTGTGATGGAAAGATTATTATAGCGTTATATGTTTTGTTCATGAACCAAATTACATTATAAGCCTCTGTTTAGATACTTGACTGACAGTATACTATTTGTTACACCCTTATCCTACCAGGAATCTTAAGAATCTAAAATATTTTTTTAACCAAATTTATTTATATATATGTGTTTTTGGATATCCTTGAAAAAATGTTTAATTTAAAGTGCAACCCTTTTAATGTTAAGGGTTTGTAAAAAACAGATTAAGAAAATTAATGCACACGATGTCATTTGAGTGCTTTTAGGTTAACTGAACTTTTAATATATATAATTTGCATTATGTTATGTCGTATCTTGCAATTTATCAAATATATTACTAAGTAAATTTTTTATCGGTGGCAGTAGTAAACCATTGTTGCAATACTAAATATAAATATTGTTTGTGCTAATCATTGTGCTGATTTTGTCCATAATGTATCCTCTGTTGAAAATAAAAGTTATCTTATCTTAACTCTTATACCTAACTAACTATAACTTTTTTCAAATAACTTGCTCTCGCTAATTTTCCTGACTGAAAGATTAGGTCCATTGTGTCTTTTTCTTACAATCATCCAATAAATATGATAAAAGTTAGTCACAAAAATGCCGATAAGTTTAGATGCTGCAATTACATTTGAAATATGTCTACTGTAATGGTGAAATAACTGTATTGAAATTATTGAGAAAAAAAATATTCAATTGAATAAACCATCCTATGATTAGCAGGGTCATCGATATAATTATGTATAAATAGAGTCCCCAGATGATTCACTCAGTAATGTAATTGTTTCCATAAAAAGCTGATCCTAAATAAAAACAAATGCCGTAGCTATCTCTACACAATAATCTCCGATCCCATGGGCACGGAGTGATTCATTCTGTAGTCTAAGAATTAACTCTGATTACCTTGTATCGGTTTTTACGACAAATGTTTTGGGTTAGAATAAAAATAAGTGCAGTTTTTACAAAAAAAAAAGAAAAAAGAAGCAAATATGTTAAATTTTTATGGACAATCTTCAGGTTTAACAGGTATATTTGACAGTCCATGTCACAACCAGGGGATACAGCTGGAATCCATTATACATTTTAAAGCAGACACTTTATCAATTTTGAAATGTAATGCATGCTTTATATTCTTTCGGTTTTAACTGCATCTTGTTTGATTAACTTGTAGAATATGCAGCAAAATGTCGGATATGTAACCAGGACGACCACGTTGAATATATATTGATTTGTGTCAAATGAAATCATTCGGTCGTTCTTCAAGCTGCGTTGCATCCAACTTTTAAATCTGTTTTACTGTGGAGAAATGTCAATGGCTTGAATGTCGTCTGCAACAGTTTACATGCGGCCTTTATTCGTCATTAGCTTAAACAAGATTATGTTAATGGTTTTCAAAACAGTATGATTCACAAGTTACATGTTAGTATAATAGGACAATGAATATAATAGAAAAAAATCTACATATAAACAAAACAAACTTAAAAAAGATATTTTTTCCTATATTGACATGAAAATTTTGGAAAAATAAACAATTTATCGATAAAGTATCGATTCAAAGTTAGAAGCATAGTATTTTCAATTCAGAAGTTGCTGAAATAAAAACAAAAGTAATTGCAAAGAAAAAAGGGCGATTTGAAACAAACCGAAGAGTTTATGCGTTTGGAAACTATCCCAGATCTCAAAACGGCTTAACTACTAGATCCCTAACAAGGATAAAATGTAGTAAACACATTTAAAGATTAAAACAGTGTTATGAACACAAACATAAGCACGAATTTTACATTATAAAATATTAAAGAACATACACAAGCTTTGTGGTTCAGTTTTGTGGTTATCAATTAATGTGAAAAAAAAGTCGAAAACATGTCACTGCTGTAAATTCTCCAGTGAATTTCAAATGCAATCATAGCGTAATATATTTTTACATTGATTTTAATCATTGCGACTTTCGATTGTTTTTACTGTGAGCTATATATTCCAGACAACTGTAGTTATAATGATATTATATTTGCATAAAGATTAGACATATGACTAGCTAACATATAACTGGCTACTTCAATCAATTTCCTTCTCCAAACAACGTTAAGACATTTTTTTCCAGATCTTAGATAAAATGGGGAGTACTAAATTGACTGTTGAATCAATAATCTCCCAGACAAGGCTAATTTGTCCATCTAACAGTATCGGACGCTGCTTGAATATCTGTTGGGTTCATTTGATTAAAGCATCTTTAATGACATTTGGCAGCCAATTTCAATGATATAATTCTCCTATTACGACAATATCTAACACCATTGTATTGACCAATAAATGACCGATTAGACATCACTGCAAATCTAGTTATCACGTTTCTCACTGTGACAAGGTCAATTAAGTCCACACTGCATGGGTTGATCAGGTCAATTCAGGTCAACAATACATTATTCACTCTAAAAAGCAATGACGTATATACAAAACATGCAGAAAGTTCGTAATCAATCTTACAACCTACTGAAAGCAATAAAAGGCATTTGAAGTGTGCTGAAAATGGTTAGTAATAATATGACACATTGAGTGTTGCTGGCGATTATTCATAGACTTATGTTCCACAGTGCATATAGATGAACTTTGTAATTCTGGATTCTAGTTTCCTGTATTGATAAATAATTAAGACGTATTGTACAAAAGTTATAATTACTTATCTTTAGTGAAATCGTTTAGTCATCGAATAGGATATCTATAATAGCTGATGCATTTCATTATTAAAGTCTAAAAAGTTAAATTAGAAATGTCGACCTACGACAATTTGAGCATTCTTTGCTCATCTCTCTAATTGGATCATGTTATTAGAAGCGACTGAAGATTAAACGATGAACATTAAATTTCATGGTAAACTAACATATCCAAAAAACTTTAACCTGAGAATATTCGTATGTTCGATACATTTCTATGTTTAAAATGATCCGTGCAATTGTGGCTGAACATTAATTTAGATACAATTTCAAAAGTTCACATCACAATGAGGAAGTGTACTAACTCGTCAGTTGATATGACCACACTATCATGGTATAATAGAAGATAAATTTTGCTATGAAATGATTCATAATAAATACTGTAAATCTGTCCTAGGGCTTAGGAAAACTGCATGTAATATTTCAGCCAAAACAGAACTGGGTAGATTTTCTATGGCTTCATTTATTAAACCACAAGTTATGCTATATTTCTGTAGATTTCATACCCATGATAATGTACAAGCGTAATTTTATCAATTTTATCGTCCACTGTAATTAATTTTGTCATATTAACGTTTTGGTTATCGTCTGTTAAAGTCATTAAGTCGAATGGCTATCCTGCTATAAGAGATTAGCATTGCATGTTCTCCAAGGTCACGTAGTAAATACTTTTATTTGATTTATATGTTTTATTTTTGTAAACAAAGAGTTGGAGAATATTTGGAGAATATTTAGGTCAGTTGGAGAATATTTGGAGAATATTTAGGTCAGTTGGAGAATATTTGGAGAATATTTGGAGATGATGTGTATATAAGGTTCAGATTTTTGTTATTCAGCTCATAACATTTTTAGATATATCTTAGCAGATTACTGATAGCTTTGGAATTATTATTATTTCTTATATTCTTTTTGTCCGCACAGTATTGGAGACTGTTGCGTGGTTCCGCTCAGTATTGGACGCTGATGCGTGGTTTTGTCCGCACAGTATTGGAGACTGTTGCGTGGTTCCGCTCAGTATTGGACGCTGATGCGTGGTTTTGTCCGCACAGTATTGGAGACTGTTGCGTGGTTCCGCTCAGTATTGGACACTGAAGCGTGGTTTTGTCCGCACAGTATTGGACACTGTTGCGTGGTTTTGTCCGCATAGGATTGGACGCTATGCGTGGGTTTTTGTGTGTATACAGTATTAGACGCTGTTGCCGATTTTATACCGTGTGAAAGTAATTTGCTAATGAATATTTCAATTATACATTTTTGTAAACTGTATGTTATGTAAATAGTGTCCGGAATGGAATTTTAATAAATAGATTAGTGAATTTACTTGTGTATTTCTTGACAACAATGCTACAGATTATTGGATTATTTTGTTCTTGAATTTTCTGTGATTTCATAATACCCGGCCTGACCAGAAAGTTTGATGTAACTCGACCGCCATGGCATTTTTGGTGTCAGAAGTGGGATCCAACAAGAACAACTAGTGGATTTTAATATTCAACATATGGACTACCAGATATAACTTTTGGATGTACGTTTATAAATATTTCTGAACTGTAAGTGTTTCATCATTATATTTTTTATTATTGGATGATTATTTAAATACGTAATTATGGGCCGTACAAGGAAAACCAGAAATAGAAGTCTTTCACCTGCTCCATCTGTGTCGGTTGTGCGAACACCAATTTCATCTACACCTCATGAACGCAGAGATTTGCCTGAAGTGAAATCACAAGTAACACCGTCGAAATTCTTTGGAGACGTTGGGGAAGATTTTGAAAGCTGGATTAAAATATTTGATAGGATCAGCCGAGCCAATCGTTGGAGTGATGGCAGGAAGGGAGAAATGTTGCCTGCGTACTTGAGGGGCAGAGCTGCTGACTATTTCGAGGATTTGGATAGTGAAATTCAAAATGATTTTGATACAGCTGTGCAAAAGTTAAAGCAAAGATTTTGCCCAAAAGAACTTGAACGTATGTACTATAGTGAGTTATTTCAGAGGAAGCAAATTTCTGGTGAAAGTGTTGAAGATTACGGAAATGCAATCTTAAAACTGGCAAGACGGGCACATGGAGGCGTGTCACTTGACGAGCACGACAGGTTAGCTATGGAACACTTTTTGCAATGACTTTACCCTAGTTTAAGACGATTTGTTATGATGAGCGACCCACAGAGCTTTGAGCAAGAATTCATTGTTTCGGCAACCGGACAGCCTCTATATATAACTGGAATTATTGAATGTGAAATTAGTGTTTAGTGTCTGTGCACAATATATATGTAGTCATGGATTTGCTTCATGGTGCTATCATTGGAACTGATATTATGGAATAAATTCGAATAGTGATTGATATGAAAGGTGAAGTTGCTAACTGGAATAATATGTATGTAGAGTTCATAGGAAGTGGTGATCAAAATAGTGTCGAATCAAGTGCTTTGTTCAGGATGAATTTAATTCGAAGAATAAAGGAAGATGTAAATGGAACGATTGGAATTGTTGAACCAGGTGTCAATCAACTTCAAAATAGAGTGTTTTACCGGCAAAAGTTTTGGCAAAAGTTTGGTTTGTGACAAAGATATTGTGTTTAAAGTGTTGAATCTAACTTCAAAACCAGTTAAACTATTCAAGGATACAAACATTGGTTCATTTGAGGAAATTGATAAAGCTTTCGGGTGAGGAACCATTACCAGAAGACCCTTATACAACATTTTCTCTAATTCTATATAGGATGTCTCGGACAATGAAATTTTAATAGATGAAAAGGAACATTTTAGATAATTTGGACAAAACGTTTTGTGATATCTCAAATAACTTCCAACTTGTTAAGGACAGTGCCAATAAATCTGAACACAAAGAAGACGACACTGGTGATGACATTATTTCCATATCAGATACTTTGACATTTGGAGATATGAATAGTTCTTCTCATGTTATTATAGATGAAACAACTACAACAATTATCATCGAGTTAACCAGAAGAGACTTTTCCTATACCAATGGGATGATGGAAACAGTACGTGAAAGCCGTATCCAATACTCCAATGGAATGGATCCAGAGGAAATAGACTTTTCTACCTTGGCAGCTTGTACCGTCAGTGAAGTCAATGAACATTCAAAAAATTAAGACAAAAGATTTACAAGTGCAGACAATTTATAATGGTGTTTATGCTGGATTTTATTTGAACAATTAATTTGTTTTATTACTTAGGTTTTATTTTGTTACTATGGACATTATAGAAGTAGAGTTCGATGACTGAGGTCAGTCATCATTTAGAGGGGAAGGAATGTACAAGCGTAATTTTATCAATTTTATCGTCCACTGTAATTAATTTTGTCATATTAACGTTTTGGTTATCGTCTGTTAAAGTCATTAAGTCGAATGGCTATCCTGCTATAAGAGATTAGCATTGCATGTTCTCCAAGGTCACGTAGTAAATACTTTTATTTGATTTATATGTTTTATTTTTGTAAACAAAGAGTTGGAGAATATTTGGAGAATATTTAGGTCAGTTGGAGAATATTTGGAGAATATTTAGGTCAGTTGGAGAATATTTGGAGAATATTTGGAGATGATGTGTATATAAGGTTCAGATTTTTGTTATTCAGCTCATAACATTTTTAGATATATCTTAGCAGATTACTGATAGCTTTGGAATTATTATTATTTCTTATATTCTTTTTGTCCGCACAGTATTGGAGACTGTTGCGTGGTTCCGCTCAGTATTGGACGCTGATGCGTGGTTTTGTCCGCACAGTATTGGAGACTGTTGCGTGGTTCCGCTCAGTATTGGACGCTGATGCGTGGTTTTGTCCGCACAGTATTGGAGACTGTTGCGTGGTTCCGCTCAGTATTGGACACTGAAGCGTGGTTTTGTCCGCACAGTATTGGACACTGTTGCGTGGTTTTGTCCGCATAGGATTGGACGCTATGCGTGGGTTTTTGTGTGTATACAGTATTAGACGCTGTTGCCGATTTTATACCGTGTGAAAGTAATTTGCTAATGAATATTTCAATTATACATTTTTGTAAACTGTATGTTATGTAAATAGTGTCCGGAATGGAATTTTAATAAATAGATTAGTGAATTTACTTGTGTATTTCTTGACAACAATGCTACAGATTATTGGATTATTTTGTTCTTGAATTTTCTGTGATTTCATAATACCCGGCCTGACCAGAAAGTTTGATGTAACTCGACCGCCATGGCAATATTAATCCTCTGTTAAAAGAAGCCTATGAATTAAATAAGTCCCTGCATAATGATGGTTTTCATAGTTGGTATACATTTGCTCTAAATATTTTTAAAGAGACTGGATTAAATGCTAAAGATTTTGAAACTTGTGATAAACCATACAATAAAATTAAATATTCCTTAAAGATGAAGTTTAAACAGGTATCACATGAATTTTATACAAAAAAAGTCTTGAATAAACTTTCTTCTATAACAGACAGTTCGAAATTATTTCTATATGGTCAAATAAAAACTGAGATAAAAATTGAAAATTATTTATTAAAAGAATCAAATTTTAAAACCAGACAATTAATTTCTAAATTAAGGGTTAGTGACCATAACCTAGAAGTTGAAATGGGAAGATATAAAAATGTACCCAGAGATCAAAGGTTATGTAAACTTTGTAATAAAATTGATGATGAATACCATTTTTTACTATACTGCAAACTAAACTCAACTTTAAGAGATTGCTTATTTTTAAAGATTAATAATTTAAATCCTGATTTTACAAATTATCAACCACTTTTAAAGCTAAAACAACTTTTAATTCCTAAATCTGAGCTTTTGACAGAAATTGGTGACTTTATAAAGCAATCATTAGAATTGCGAAAATGAGGTCCATGTCCATCAAAGGCTACATTAATTACCATTTATAACTAGGTTTTTTTTTTATGTTTATATTTGTAATTCTTCACTGTCTGTATTAAATGTTGTATTTGTGTTTGCTTGACCCATATGGGTGTATTTTTGCAAATAAAAAAAATATTATTATATAATACCTTCACCAGATACGGGCGGACGGACACAGAGCCCAGAAAACAGAATGCCCCGCTACTATCGTAGACCGGGCGGACATGAAATTATATCCGTACCAATATTCGAACCCATCAGTTTTTTTGTTTCATAAAATAAAAAGTATACTACATAACATTTAAAAATTACAAAATCATGCAAAAATGATAAATTTATAAAACAAATCACGAATTTGAACGTTATTTAGGATAAGCCATGATAAATCATATGACTACATTATTTTCAATTGAATGATAATTCATCTATAATATTTTGTTTAATATAACTTACTAAATTTTAAAGAAGGGACACACAATGTGAAAATCTTCAAACAAGTCCAATTATCTTGATGAAAATTGATAAGGAGCTAGTCTTAATGATAAATTTCGTCATAAATCCTTTCGATTGTTTTGCAGCCTTTTAAACAGTCATGATATAATATATGTAAGAGGTAATGATTTTAATTCAATTATAAGGGCGTGTTGATCAAGTTAACCCTTCACCGAAAAAATGTTACTTTTAAACATGATACAGGCCTTTTGTGTTTTTTCTCTCTAATTATTCAACGATTTACGGCTGCAGTGCAGTTATTGACATATAGATGACAGTTTTCTAGAAGTTCCAAAAAAAATAAAAACTTACTTGAAGACATCCTATATAAAGGACTCCAATTATTTTTTAAGAATGCTCACTGGTGTGTCTACAATTCTTATGATATGAAATTCCTGGCTAAAAGGTGTTTACAGAAATAATACTGGTAAACAAACAATAGTACGAATATGTCCGACAATGAATGATAGCTAGCAATTATTCTATAATGTAGTAAATTCTTTATTGTAAGGTGACACTTAATATTTACGGAATTCGGTCACTGACATTCCGAGCCGAGTTACACTTAGTTTATTAACTACTTAAAACATGTGATCAAATTAATACTTAATATTCTAAATGTCACGGGAAAGTGACAAACTTCGAAAACTTAGTTGTCCAAACTCCTTATTTAGTAAAATAACATTTTAATATCAAATTTGATGATTTGATGAAAAAAAATAATATGCCTGTATAATATTGATGAAAAAGAGCAGTTAGTTGGATTGCATCAAACTTTTATTTGCTGATATTTTTTATCTTGGTGTCAAGATAAAACGGGAGACAATGGAAATATCCATGATATGATATATAAGATTTTATAATATGTTTCATGCTCTGCAATTATTCACAATATTCAAAAGACAAAAACAAATTAAATGTCTTGTTTTCTGAATAAAAAATTGTATTTTTCTCAAAGATTCTATCCAAACCAAATGGATTGATCGGCTATCAAAATTATGCAGCAAAAGGTTTATAATTGAAATTCCAGTCTTTTAATTTTCATTCTTTAATTCATATTTTTTTTTAGACAATGAACTTAAGGTGTTCAGGGTTGCCAGTTAACTCATGAAGGTTTGCGTTTTATCATAAAGTCGATTTGCCTATTTATAAGCGAAAACTGTCTAAAATGTTTCATATCTTTTCAATTATATGCACACACATTTTCTTTGGTGTTGAATAGGTCTGATTGTGTTTAAGTCATGACTTCCAAACCAACAGATTAAGCACTCTAAGCATGCATTCTGTATCTTTCTGCATTTGGTTGAGATGGTGTTGTAGTGTTTTATTGTTCTTCATTTAGTAACGATTTCACAGAGTGTTTTGTCTGGGTTATCTTTATTGCATGCTAACTCTCCGTTATTCCACTGATCTGGTTAATTATTTGATTTCTACAATTATATGCCACATGTCAGTACGCTTAAATGTGAAGCTAAGACTATCGCGAGTATACTTGTCATTTTATACATATCGTAAGTATTCAGATCTATTTAGTCCCTTCGAGTATTCATTGCAGCAATGCTATTGGTAATCTCATAATAACAACCACATATTTTCTTAGTTTCGCACTAACCGACAGCTAAATATATTAAGTACTGATATATAATTGCATAGACATGGTAATTTTAGATTAGTTTTAGACATGTCGTCATACACACATGTATAGATGATCAATTCATATATACACAGGATGTGTAAGTTTATATCTCAAATTCTTTTCTCAAAATAGTTCTATCTTTCTAATGTATCAGGAAGTTTGTGCAAAATGCAAAAAATCTTCAGATTGATAAACTGTATCGCAAGATACACTTAATGGGTTTGTTTGACACTAAACAACAGACTTTGAAATGCACCTACTGGAAAAACATAATACAACGAAATGCTTCAACTTAAAAGTGCAAATACTTTTCACACAATAGTGCATTGGCGCTTTAAAAAAACCGTTAGTGGAGATAGACTGTTTATCAGAATCAAGAATAATGGGCATTTGTTGTTACGACACACATATGCAAAGTTTTACCAAAAATTATATGTTAATTACAATTTCGGAATAATGACTCATCCATGTTATGATATATGGCAGTTGCACATTCAACGCATATGTATATGAACCTTTCTTTATAATAGACTGATACTAGTACGCAGCAGAGCTAGAATTTTAACATGTTAGTCCATGAGGGAACATGTCACTCTACACGCACATTGACTCCGAATCGACAAGTCTTTCAAGACTCCTCAATGTCGCCGGATTTCTACTTCTTTTGCTCTTTTAGATTAAAATGACAGAACACTGCATGCGAAAAAAAGATTTTTGTAATTCTACAGGTAGTATTGGATGTAAATAGTTTTTTGTTTTTTGTTTTCTCGATGTATAAACAGTACATAAACCTGACTTAGATTAATTATTTCTCATAATGAACCAACATTTCATAGAACCGTATAAATCAAGCAAATTTCTTTGACAAGTTATCTTAAAAATCCATTAAAAATCATACAAGAGCTCATCAAGTCTAAATTGAAAAGATAGACAGAAATTATAATATGGAATCAAATATAAAAACAATCGACTTTGGACTTAATCTTGGGGTATATGTCTTTATAAAGGTAAAAACAATCGACTTTGGACTTAATCTTGGGGTCAATGTCTTTATAAAGGTCAATGAACAGAACAGTCACTGGGCTATGTCATATATTCAGATACAGCTCGTTGAACTTTTACTGAAAATCGAAACACATGCATTTATCTCTTTTATTCTCAGAAATATAACTTAAAGTGATGAAATTGTTTTTCTATAAAAAAAACAAAAAAGGTTAGCATTTGTGCGAAATACGCCTTTAAATTCGTCTTAAAATCATAAAATATCCAATTTTAAATCCATAGAATTTTCTTTAAAAAGTGAAATGGCCAACTTGATTAATTTGCATATAATGCAAACGCCTCTACTAGTAATCAAATGTAAAAGATATTTTGGTTGAGTTTGGAATTAAATCATGCATTTTGAAATATACAACTCGGTATTTTATAAAAACTTTAAAATATATAAAAGCATCTACAACACAAATATTGAGGTCGACATAAATTTTAATACAATTGTACTGAAAGAACCCTGTCAAAATAGTTCATATACCTGAATCTAAATCATGTCAACTGTTACGTTTTCATTTCCATTTGTATAAACAATTATTAAATAGTTGTCATTCACTTTTTTCTTCCGATGGCGTTTTTAAAAGTATGTATAGTATGAGATATAGGGGGGGGGGGGGGGGTATATGTCAATGAGACAACAACCCAACAATTCACATCTACAGGCAACAAACATGCATGAGGTCTTCAACAATATACAAATGGGTATACTGGCCTTTGTTAGTCTTGTATTATTTTAATTTTAGTTTCTTGTGTACAATTTGGAAATTAGTATGACGTTCATTATCACTGAACTAGTATATATTTGTTTAGGGGCCAGCTGAAGGACGCCTCCGTGTGCGGGAATTTCTCGCTACATTGAAGACCTGTTGGTGACCTTCTGCTGTTGTTTTTTTTCTATGGTCGGGTTGTTGTCACTTTGGCACATTCCCCATTTCAATTATCAATTTTATACAACATGATAAGCTTTGTAAATCGTCAAATGACTTGAAAAGTTCGTAAAATGTTACAGAGACTGTGAAAGATTTGCCATATAAATATGTGCATTTATAGCAAAAAGTCACAAAAACATGAAATAATCGTCATATAAGTGCAATAATTTCTATAAGGTATCACACTACGACAATGTTGACTATTTCCCATTTTTTTTTACTGTAAAAGATTCCAAACAAAGAAAATATTTAGAATGATGCCGGTGTATTATTCAAGCAATAGCGGAGTATGTTTCTTAGTGGATCAAATGTTCAGATATCATTTAGAAGCTACCTGTCCGAAGAACAGTCAGATAATTTTGGTAACATTCCGCCGAAAAGTTTCAGAAGAGAATATTTTTAATATCAGACGCCTAGTTATGGTAAATGCTTGCGTGGACTTTGGTCCAGGTAAGCTAAAATGAACAGCTGAAGATGTATATGATTCCAGTGCTTACAATAAATAGTTTGAAATGTCTGAATCATTAATCACAACACATGTTGATGATAGATGGATCATCTCTGTCTATAAAGATTAACTATATTAACTGGTGCTAATCTTCACAAGATAATTATATTTTGACTTGCGAAAGATTCGTAGACAACACAGTCTCTAGAATCTGCTATCCAAGCATTTAGTAAAATATAGTTTAAAACGGTATGGAAAACGATCAATAGACATTACGCCAGTATATTTGTTTTACCGACTCCCAGTAAGAACTTGGTCCTTTTACTTTTTAACAGATAGTTCCGGGGTTGACATTTTTAATCACCACTAACAAAAACATCATCCGGACGAATAACTACAAAAGTCTGTGTATTTACCAAAGATAATAATCGTGATTGATAACTATTCAGGCAAATGATTTTTATGATCAATTAATTTTCATAGCGCATGTTTTGCTTCGATGCGCTCGCTTTGCATTTAAACGGTATTACTTGTAACACATGGATAAGCAAAATAAACGTTTCTTTTACCGCAGAATATTGGAGAAATTTATTTTAAAATGCCTCTGCTTCAACATTAGTTCCTTAATATTTAAGTAGCATTATCAGTAAAATTCATGCTCATGGTTTTTACCCTAATTCTCATATTCGATTTTTAACATACTCAAACTTATATCCAAATTACAATAAGTCTGAAATAAACAAAAAAATAAAGCATGGACTCGATAATATTTATTTCAGTGTTTCTTGCGTATTCTAGTCAAGACGCCATGTATAATTAAAACCATCGAGATGACTCCATAAGACTGCCGACGCGGTCACATAACCTGATACAAACACAAGCATAAATATAAATGTATAGCGACCTCGTGCAATTGGACTTTTATAGGTCTGTTTGATTTCATGTGGTGAACAAAATAAGTTAATCACCGTTCTTACTTGCGTGAGAATGATTTTTGTGGATCGAACCAGTCAAAGAAATGGTCACATCTAATTTTTCTTTGGCAGTATTGTTTTACAATCTTTACATATTTTGAAAAAAAAATGGAAAATCATAAATACAATATAGATGAATGTATATAATATTTCGTGTTCCATTACATATCTACACATACTATTCATTATAGCTATAACTGAATTACATGACTTATCTGACATATCTATAATATATAATATCAAGATAATATGTATCTCCATAAAAAAAAATGTAATGTACCATTTGGACCCGCTCTAAAATGCATATTCTGATTCATCGTCAGTAAAAATACCTCAACCATTTAATATTTTCGTAATTTGGTGCACTAAATTTTAATTAATTGTGTTCATTTCTGGTCTTTTGAAACGAACATGATTCTAAGGCATAGCGTATTGATTTTTCGCCCGGAGTCTGTCAAGATTTCCGCTTTACAAACACTGATGATGTAACATTCTTGTTTTTAATCAATAAAACGTAAAAACATAAGACAGGATGTGTAGTTCCATAAATTGTACAGGTTGGCAGCAGAAATATATTAGAAGGATAGCTTCTCTTAAGACTGAAATTGCTATGTACGCTTCTGTCAGTTTCAAGGTGGAGTGTAAATCATCGAATTAAAAAGAAAATTGCTGGCAGAATTATCAGGAAATTCCTTGAATTTGAATAATTTTATGTTATAATCTTACAGTATGGAAATTCCATCAATCAACATTCTTAAATTCAAATATTTTCAAGTCATCGATCATTGTGTTCGAGAGTCGAGTATTACTAAATGACCGACAGAATAAACTGTGTTTCAGTCGAGTAATTCTTTCCAGCCGACAAAATAACCCGTGTCCCAGTCTTTTCGATAGGATCTAACTTATTTTACTGTCAAATAAAACTTTCTTGTAAACGGGATAAACCGAGTTAAGATCCTACTGAATTTGATATCTGAAGTAAGAGGAGGAGTATCTTGATTTTTCCTTTGCCAACTTTTTAATAAAAAGTTAAATTTTCATGTTTTTTTTTATTAAAGTCTGATGGATTTTTATCCATTTCAGATTTATGTATCCAGACACTGCTTTAGTATACAACTTACTAGTTACCGCAGCGATGTTGACCTGAAGTAACCTAATGGCTTATCTAAGTTGATAACATATGTTATAATCAACTTCTTTATAACTAGGCAGATGGCGGAGAATGTTTGGAATTTATTAGAAATTGCTACTGTTAAGATTTATTGAAAGTTTGACCTGAAATATATTAATTTTCTTATTCACGGTCACGAAGACTATATTTAATTTTCAACAAAGACAGAGAGAGAAAAAGAACCACAATACCCGAGTTCTCTAGTTTAAGAAAAGATTTTTAGTCATTGTTATTTACGAATAAATTTATAAAGTAAGAGACGTTTATTTGGCAAATACATCAAGCCATGTACATGTTAATCAATTACTTGACTTTCATGTACTACATGTTATGTTACTTAATTCGACAGGCGGGGGTGTTCATTTCTCACCTGTGTATGGCCATGATGGTATGTAGGATTAGTCGTTATTCTGTGAGGTCACCATCATTTCTAACCTGTGTCTGGCCATGATGGTATGTAGGATTAGTTGTGGTTCTGTGAGGTCACCATCATGGCTAACCTGTGTCTGGTCATGATGGTATGTAGGATTAGTTGTGGTTCTGTGAGGTCACCATCATGGCTAACCCTAGGAATTGTATGGTGTCTGTCAAACTAATCGACAGAAATGTCAGTTCTAGTAATGTCCATAAGTGACACCAATTATTGTTTTCATTACATAAAAACAGTTACACGGGTCAGTTGTTTCAATAAAAAGTTTACAACGTGGGCGACAACGAAACAAATGAACTGAAAATGAAGTGACGGTAATAATCATATTTAAAATGAAAAATTGGCAAATTTTAAGTACTAAACATAAAAACAATATTGAATGTCAAAAACATTGTAAGCGTTGACACCTTGATATACATCAGTTTAAAATTAAGATCTATATATTTTTTGGAAAAGGGTAAAGAAGTATTAAAAGAACGTTAAAGACCTTGTTGCAGAAGATATTTCCGACCATGCCAAAATGCCGTCGATATTCAAAATTCTTCCCAGGTTCTATACCTTTTAAATTGGTCTTTTCAACTTGATAGCATCCTGAATATATATCTGCAACATCGTGGATTAAACGTTAAACATATATGTGCCCGTGGTATAGTAGACAGTCTAGTACTTTGTATTGAACTATCTTTTTCTGATATCAGGTGCCACTAATTCGTATTAAAGTCATGTAAAATCATGTTCTCTTCTAGAAATCAATGATTTATTCGGATCTACGTCGGCTAAAAATGTCGATCTCTCTTGAAACATTATACAAACACTTTAGTGTTGTGCATGGTTTTGCTTGTTTCTACAAAGTGCCATTTCCAGAAGTGAGGGAGTTTATTTTTTATAAAATCTGTAGATGAATGTTCAAGATAAAGTTAACTTTATTTATATCTATTTATCTTTCTGTTTATCTTAATAGATTCCTCCCACAACTTAATTAACAACAGAAGTTCAAAAAGAATATTTCTTCAATATTTTACAAACCTTGATTTATATTCTCTTCAGTTGACCAACAAATGGCAATTGATAAATGTAAGACCAAGTATTTAGTTGAATGATATAAATATATAGGTATTAAGCTTAATGATGAATGATTGAATTAGCTTAGCCTGGATGATACATATTATCTAGTCTATAAATATGAACGATAATTGTTAGACCAAGCTTTAAGTCCCTTTAATTGAATTATAACTGTTAGGCCTACCTCAGACCTAGCTTTAACAGAATCATAAATGATGGTCCGATTTGAAGCTGAATGAATAATGCTAGACCTAGCTTTAATTTAATAATAAATGTTATCCTTAGCTTTAAATTAGTAATGAATGTTAGACCTAGCTTTAACTGAATAATAAATGTCAGACCTAGCTTACATTAGACATCTCAAGATGAATGATAAGTGTTAAGCCTAGCTTTAAATGAGGTATACATGTTGGACTGATGTTAAGCTGAATGCATGGAAAGTGTTACCCCTATAGTTTAAGCTGAATGATAAAATATGTGTCGAGATCCATTACACAGGGTGGTAAGATAGTTAGTTAGCTTTAAGCTTAATAAAAGTTACAAATGGTTCAAGATGATGATAAATGTTAGACCTAGTTTAAGTTGAATGATAAGTGTGTAAATCTAGCCTTTCATGAATGAAAGATGTTAATATTAGTCATATAGCTTTTTTTTTTGTTCACTTTGTTGAAAGGATAAGTGTGAGCTATTGCCTTTGTTAAGTGCCCGTCGTCCGTTGACTGTATGAACCAATACAGTGGCGGATCCAGCCATTTTAAAAAGGGGGGGTTCCAACTATATGTCCCCATTCAAATGCATTGATCGACCAAAAAAAAGGGGGGTTCCAACCCCGGACCCCCCCTGGATCCGCCAATGCAATACATCGACTATTGTCAAGATAAGTAAAACTTTGGTAGATTTTATGACCAGACATGTCGTGTTTTCATTATTCGAACTGGAGGTTATAAAACTTTCGTAATTTTATCTGTCATATGGATTAACATGTACTTTTTCTCTAAATTAGCACGATGGCTCGTGATATGATTACATCATTATTGAAGTGTGAAACTTGATCATAAGTTGAATATATTATTCTTTTTCCGGATGTAAGAACAAGCAAATATGGTATCTATAATTAAAATCGTCTATTGGGTCTTTTTGAATAAGTCAACAACTAGCTATGATAGCAGAGGTTTGGGACGTATATATATTTTTATAACCTTTATATAGCCTTAGGTTTGTTTGTGTACAAGTGTCCTTGAAATTAACATATTTCAGTTCAATCCTCATATTAATCACGCTATAATCATCATATTATGATAACTGTTAGTGTATTGTAATTAAGGGTTGTAACTATGTTCTGGTTAACTAATGTATCATCATTCTAAAAACTTTGTTTTATATATATATATAGAATTGTCAGCAATCTAACCCAGTGACGAAATCAACGACTTCTCACGCCTTCTGAATAACATCATTCGTCAAAATCTTTTTTATATCTCAAGCAATAAGATCATTCATTTCCTATCATAACACAATTTCTGTTTTACACAGGTGTAGACTGTATCTAGTACGTAAGCGGAAGAGCTTTGATTTCGGATTAAACAATTAACTCATTTTATAACATTAGTACGAATGTTTATAATCATGAACATTCCACTCGAGTGCAGCGGGTGCACATTTGTCAGGTGTTTAATGATTGTAAAAAGTGTATGGAACTTTGAAACACTGGTTGTAATTGTAAAATTCGATTTGTTGAGAGAATTTTCTAATAGTATCGTGTTTGCATCGAGTGAAAAAGGTCGTTGGTTAGACCCCGGCTGGATAAAACCAAATGCTATACAGTGGATATGTTCTGTCTCTCCATTAAAACGCGACATTTAGGAATTCAAGTAAACTAGCCTAGTCAGGTCAGGCCGACTGTAATCTCTTAAGCTTTTAAACCGTTATTACCGAATGTGTAATTTCCCGACTTTTACGTCTTCCACTTTGGAAAAAAAGAATGGCACTCACGGGATAGTTGCTTATACGCGTCAATTATTGTTCCAAGATTTGATCTCATGGTACTATGGGCAATTCTGTTTAATGTTGTTCTACTCAACAGTCACTGTTAACCCCGGGGTGTACCAGTGGGTTTGTTTAGCTATCAGATTATAATATGTGTTATATCTATGACAGATGCACGTGAATCAACAGATGCTTAGAACATGTCAATACAATCTCAATACTTTTGACATTGTTTGGTGATGTTATCATGATATACCAACAGGAATCAAGACATTTGAGGTTCCACATCAGTTCAGTCAAAGGTCATGCAGGGAAATGTGGATCCAGACAATAAAACTATAAAGGAGCTTCATTCTTTACTTGATTTAATGTTTTTACTTTTTTTACAAATTGTTGTCTAGTTTAATCCAGATATAAAAGCAATCAAGTGCAAAGTTTCCATGAAATTTCCGTATCACATATATGTAAAGGTTTACTGCGTATATTGATCTATATTGTTTACATGTGAAGGTCGTTTTAACTTTCACATAATACACATGCATTGCTCCTTTTAGTCCAGTTTGTATCCCCTTTAGTCCAGTTTGTATCCCCTTTTTGTGCACTTTGATGTAACATAAAGCACCAGCCTATAGTAAGTTCTGCTTATGTATGTATATGCAAGTTCTTTGTCTTTGTAAATACTTTAAAACGAGCAAATAGTTGAATTTCAAATAATCTATGGGAAAATTATTGTATTCATCATAATAGTTGATTTAATTAACATCAAAGTGACATTAATCTTTCAGGATAATCGGGAGCTGAAGTTGATATCTTCCAATGGGAGTCAATTTCCCCAACACAAATCCATTGAAGTCAGCCGGGTGTCATAATGAACGTGGAAGGAGGTCGTCAACAAATTATCAAAGCCATTTGCCTGATGTGAAGAATGTTTACATGTTGCATAATGTTGATGGAATTTGAAGCAAATATTATTTCCACGTGTCGTTGTCATGGATCCCTGAGAAATACGACCTAGGACGCTGCTTTCGAAATTTATTTTGTGAGAACGGCTTGTTTCTCTATGGAGGTTATTCAAAGGGGATAGTATAGAAACAAAACATCTTATCTAATTGTAATGTGATTTTTTTTCCTATTTAAAAAAAATAAAATAAAACCATTCAAATCCTTAATCTAAAGTCAAAACATGGATTAAAAAATTGTGCAAAAGTGCTGACAAATTTTCAAATTATCAACCATAAAATTCGTGTTCCAAATGTATAAAAAGTACCATAAAGTCAAACCAATCGAGGTCTAACCCTCAATGTAATCTTGCAGGCTAATCAGATAGGTTATAAGGGGACAACAGCCACATATTGACATCTTCCTGTTTTTGTGTGGACCAAACTTAATCCCACTCGGACATGTATACACCTCACTCTTTACAAGTTGTCTCGTAAGACAGATCTACGTAGAAACAATATATATGTAATACTTTGTATTATTAACTTAGATTTTAATAAAAGTATTATATAAATCCATATAAACCACAGACGGAAACGGAAACTACTTAGAGGACAATTATTTCTAAGTGTTTAATCCTGGTTAAAAATCCAAACATATATATAAGGTTAGAATGCCTCGGTGTTCTAACATCTGTTAAATATTCAGTCATGTTTGATGAATAGTTTTGCAATATTTGAGACCTCGACTATACCCTCGGGAAATGTAATGATCAAGTTTGGTTAGTAAAATCACTTAAGGCAAATTTATGAACTACTTCAGTCATATTATCTATTAATCTGCATACAGGTATTTATTGCAGAATTATCATTTTATTACAATAAAATAACACTTATGCATGTACAGATATATGATTCGCTCATCTTTCATCTCGATTAGGAATTGAACTGTAATGAACTGTCCCACCCGTACCTTTGGGACCCTCTTTTAAAATAATGACATGCACCAGTAACGGATTCTGAGTCAGTCATGATTTCATCTTTGAATCATCAAGATTTGGAATAATTTTCCAATACCATAAAGAAATTACAATACTTCAACTGAAATCAATGTAATGGTAAAATCAATATTCGAAATGCATTTTCAAAAATGAGAATTCTAACCAATTTCTTTTTCTTAATTGTCGGATAAATACTTTTTCTGAAAATTGGTTCCTATATGCCTCGATATTCTCTTTCTATAAACGACAGAATCGTATTTAAGTGCTATAATCAAAGGGTGTCTGCATATATAATAAAGTCTACATTTTAAATGAGTACTTTTGACACTATTTTTCTTCATCGTCGTTTTATTCATATATTAAATAAAATGTTAACTCATAAAAGTGAAATAAAACATCGAAATTGTATAATATTTGATACATTATATCAATATACAAATATCTGAAAAAAAAGAAAAAAATTAAATCAAAAGATTTGAAAAAAAAACCACTTACCATGATACATCCTTGCCGGAAAAAGATTAGATACGTACGCTTCAATTATTTAAACATATTTGTTTAAAAACATTTTCAAAATTATATCCGGAACACATTTAAATAAATATTTTACTTACACGAAGATTCAGTTGCTGCCGCCATCCTTCTATATAATCAAATACCGGCGTCTGCAACACTGTTCAAAACGAGGCCGGAATTCCCCATGGGACACACCCGTCATATTAGTATTAGTAATCTTACGAAGGGGAATAACTCCTGTTCGATTGTGACTTCACACCAGAATATGATTCCAGTAACAAGTAAAAATGATTATTTCAAGTTGTGTGTAGAAGGATTGATATGTTGTAGCGAAAATTTCACAAGTGTTTGATAGATGTTTTGAATCAACTTTGTCGTCGTATTAGATACATTCTCGAAGTTGGTATTATGCAATTTGAAACCAGAATGTGTTTAAACGTATAACCAGAATGCGTCAAAATAATAATGGGAATATAAATTACGTATTTCGAAAAAATCAAGCAAATGATAATGCGAAGTTTGTGAAGCTGCTTGACAGAAATATATCTGTGCATTATATCCTTTTAGACATAATTTGGTCTTCTCTTATCTTGTTTTTATTTATTTCATCTAAGATAATCGAAAAAAGTCATCTGAAGTAGTTGATACCAGTCTTTTTGACTGCGAGAAGCAAAAGTTTAGCTTGATGTTACATTTAATGATAACGAAATATTCAAATGTTTGAAATTGACACATGGAACTCAATTCAATTGCAATATCTTTTATGCGGTCCATATCCATCCAACATAATGGAAATGGAAATTAATTAATTCCTTCATGACACAACAACGACGCTTTTCACTTTAACGAGGAGAGGGTATGTACAAGACCATGCCAGTTTAGTTTACTGAGTAAGATTATGATAAGTTCAGTTTTAATTATGGAATAGCGTTTGTAATAATATCACTGAAATGCCTGTTGGAGCCCTGTGACACTAACCTACAAACCTTACTATACCGTAAACTATAGTGTAAAATAATTGATGTGATGCCAACAATTCATTACTTTCTACTACAAAAATACGATTGTATGTCTGTCTATTGTAAGAACAGTGTAATTACCGAAATAGCAAACAAGTCATTGAGGAATCAGATCTCGGTTATCAATAACAAATTAGAATGTGCCATGAGCACAGCAATTAGTTTGTATATTCATAATATTTCAATGTCTGATAATTTTAGACGTGTACAAAATTTTAGGTAAAAGTAGTAACACGACTTTGATTGACAACTTATCAAACTGGTAGTTGACAATTGATAATCTTTGATTTTTGTAATGCAGGTACTGCAGGTCCCCGTTGTTTTAAACACTATATAGATTTTAAAAACTAAAACAGTCAGATGATACAACATTAAGCAATGATGTTCTATTTTACCGTGGGTACATTAACATTTGGACAACTTTGGTTAGAAAGCATGATATCAATTTAATAAACATTGACATCCAGATTACAGTTGGATTACCATGGTAACAAACTTCAACCACCACACAACACGAAGTACGATAAAATGGACTTTTGTTACAACTTTTGAACAACAAACAACATAGAGTAAGCTACCATGGTTAAACTCTTTGACCACCAAACTTAATGCAAGTTAAGAAACAATGGTTTCAGCCATCGACCATCAAATACATGCAGCAAGATACCATGGCTTAACTATCTGACCAACAGTCTACAAGCAGTAAGATACCATGGCTTCAATAGTTGACCAACAGTCTACATGCAGCAAGATACCATGGCTACACTATTTGACCAACAGTATACATGCAATAAGATACCATGGTTACACTATTTGACCAACAGTCTACATGAAGAAAGATACCATGTCTACAATATTTGACCAACAGTCTACATGCAGTAAGATACCATGGCTTCAATAGTTGACCAACAGTCTACATGCAGTAAGATACCATGGCTACACTATTTGACCAACAATCTACATGCAGTAAAATACCATGGCTACAATATTCGACCAACCGTTAACATGCAGTAAGATACCATGGGTACACTAATTGACCAACAGTCTACATGCAGTAAGATACCATGGTTACACTATTTGACCAACAGTCTACATGCAGTAAGATACCATGGCTACAATATTTGACCAACAGTCTACATGCAGTAAGAAACCATGGTTACACTATTGGACAAATAGTCTACATGCAGTATTAAAGATACCATGGTTACAATCTTCGGCATCCAAACTACATGATCAGAAAAAATATAGTAGTAAATCTCGGTCATAAGACTGCAAGTACTATGTTTACACTAATCGACTGTAGTTAGTTTAAACATATTTTATTTGTTAAAGTACAAATTGGATAAGACACAATTCGACTGTAGTTAAATAGCATTGCTACAAACTTCTACCAGCGACACTTCCTCAATAAACGTGAACCAGGTTATTACTAGATTATAGTTGGATACAGTGGTCAAGCTTCTACCAGCGACACTTCCTTAATAAACGTGAACCAGGTTATTACTAGATTATAGTTGGATACAGTGGTCAAGCTTCTACCAGCGACACTTCCTTAATAAACGTGAACCAGGTTATTACTAGATTATAGTTGGACACAGTGGTCAAGCTTCTACCAGCAACACTTCCTCAATAAACGTGAACCAGGTTATTACTAGATTATAGTTGGACACAGTGGTCAAGCTTCTACCAGTGACACTTCCTCAATAAACGTGAACCAGGTTATTACTAGATTATAGTTGGATACAGTGGTCAAACTTCTACCAGCGACACTTCCTCAATAAACGTGAACCAGGTTATTACTAGATTATAGTTGGATACAGTGGTCAAGCTTCTACCAGCGACACTTCCTTAATAAACGTGAACCAGGTTATTACTAGATAATAGTTGGACACAGTGGTCAAGCTACAAACTTCTACCAGCGACACTTCCTCAATAAACGTGAACCAGGTTATTACTAGATTATAGCTGGACACAGTGGTCAAACTTCTACCAGCGACACTTCCTTAATAAACGTGAACCAGGTTATTACTAGATTATAGTTGGATACAGTGGTCAAGCTTCTACCAGTGACACTTCCTTAATAAACGTGAACCAGGTTATTACTAGATTATAGTTGGACACAGTGGTCAAGCTTCTACCAGCGACACTTCCTTAATAAACGTGAACCAGGTTATTACTAGATTATAGTTGGACACATTGGTCAAGCTTCTACTAGCGACACTTCCTTAATAAACGTGAACCAGGTTATTACTAGATTATAGTTGGATACAGTGGTCAAGCTTCAACTAGCGACACTTCCTTAATAAACGTGAACCAGGTTATTACTAGATTATAGTTGGACACAGTGGTCAAGCTTCTACCAGTGACACTTCCTCAATAAACGTGAACAAGGTTATTACTAGATTATAGTTGGACACAGTGGTCAAGCTTCTACTAGCGACACTTCCTTAATAAACGTGAACCAGGTTATTACTAGATTATAGTTGGACACAGTGGTCAAGCTTCTACCAGCGACACTTCCTTAATAAACGTGAACCAGGTTATTACTAGATTATAGTTGGACACAGTGGTCAAGCTTCTACCAGTGACACTTCCTCAATAAACGTGAACCAGGTTATTACTAGATTATAGTTGGACACAGTGGTCAAGCTTCAACTAGTTATAGATCCATTTACTAGATTATAGTTGGATACAGTGGTCAAGCTTCTACCAGCGACACTTCCTTAATAAACGTGAACCAGGTTATTACTAGATTATAGTTGGATACAGTGGTCAAGCTTCTACCAGTGACACTTCCTTAATAAACGTGAACCAGGTTATTACTAGATTATAGTTGGATACAGTGGTCAAGCTTCTACCAGCGACACTTCCTTAATAAACGTGAACCAGGTTATTACTAGATTATAGTTGGATACAGTGGTCAAACTTCTACCAGCGACACTTCCTTAATAAACGTGAACCAGGTTATTACTAGATTATAGTTGGATACAGTGGTCAAGCTTCAACTAGCGACACTTCCTTAATAAACGTGAACCAGGTTATTACTAGATTATAGTTGGATACAGTGGTCAAGCTTCAACTAGTTATAGATCCATTATTACTAGATTATAGTTGGATACAGTGGTCAAGCTTCAACTAGTTATAGATCCATTATTACTAGATTATAGTTGGATACAGTGGTCAAGCTTCAACTAGTTATAGATCCATACTAGATTATAGTTGGATACAGTGGTCAAGCTTCAACTAGTTATAGATCCATTATTACTAGATTATAGTTGGATACAGTGGTCAAGCTTCAACTAGTTATAGATCCATACTAGATTATAGTTGGATACAGTGGTCAAGCTTCAACTAGTTATAGATCCATACTAGATTATAGTTGGATACAGTGGTCAAGCTTCAACTAGTTATAGATCCATACTAGATTATAGTTGGATACAGTGGTCAAGCTTCAACTAGTTATAGATCCATACTAGATTATAGTTGGACACAGTGGTCAAGCTTCAACTAGTTATAGATCCATACTAGATTATAGTTGGACACAGTGGTCAAGCTTCAACTAGTTATAGATCCATACTAGATTATAGTTGGATACAGTGGTCAAGCTTCAACTAGTTATAGATCCATTTAGTGAAAGGGACATTTTTATGATTGAAGAAGAACCAAAAAGTGTTATAGTCACAGTGTATAATTGAAGAGATATACATGGCGTATGCTAAGATTGATCGAGTGGTGACTGTTTTCACATGTTATGTGAGTATTGGTGACAATATAAGTAGCATATGCCAAAATTGATCTAGTTTTAATTTACCTAAACGTTTTTATATGACATATATAATTCGAAACAAGATATATTATGTGGAAACTTAACAAAATGTTAGTTCATAAGCTCTTTCTGTACTAAGAAAAGATAAAGTTACTTATGTGGGTGTAGACACATCATATACTAGGTATATACTTTGATATTGACATTGTTGTACTTATTAATATTCATGAAAACAGCCTACATATTTTGTATTTCGAATTTCGGTGTCTCACTTATGTCGGTATTTTGTTTTTTGTTTAGTCATCGAAATCGGTTTGATGGGAGATGTAATTATTAGACTGAATTGTGTACCACATGTAGTAAGTACTTCATATTGAAAACACTCTAAACCCAATTAGAAGAACAAGGACGAGAATGGAATGTGAGAGTTGACCTTATGTACAATTTCGTGAAATATGATTTCTTTCAAATTAGTTGATAGAAGATATCATAATGGAGGGAAAATAGGTAATTTAGAACATTATCATTTATAATCATATATAAATATCATATATGTAAATGTCACCATGTAGTTGGACAATACAAGTTTGTTACAAGGATTAAGTTTTATGTGTAGGCATTAGAGTACATGTATTCCCATGTGATTTGGTCTGATATAAATTGGTGTATACTGTATAAGCAGCGTATACGATTGATCCATGTGATTTGGTCTGATGTAAATTGGTTTTTACTATATATACACACAGCGCGTACGTTTGATCCATACGAATAAACAGGACCTATTGTTGGGCATAGTTAATAAGCAGCTTGTCGGTTCACCAAAAATGTAAGATTCTGTAACATTTGCAACACGTAATCCTATAAAAGCATATAAATTGTCTTTTCAAGTATAAGTAGGTTGTTGTCTGTTCTATGGTCGGGTTGTTGCCTCTTTGACTCATTCCCCATTTCCATTCTCAATTTTATTTTCAAACATTGTCAAACGAAATTTGTTTGAAACATAATGCTTCTAAACGTTTTAAAGCGACAAAGAATGTTTAAAACACTTCCAATAACAAAACAGAAAGCGTATGTATAACATTGCGAATGGAAATGAGGTATGTGTCAAAGAGACAACAACCCGACTATGGAGCAGACAACAGCCGAAAGCCAATATGGGTCTTAAGTCAACACAGAGAATATATCTACTCTCTTCATATACTGATAAAAAGAATGATTTTATGTAGGCAAGTTCTGAAATGTTTACGTGCCTCAATGTTTGAGGTATATTCTCTAAATTACTGTCAATTTATGGATTGTTTATAAGTCAATTACTCATGGTCATACTTCATCGTAAGTATTATTGTGGTTCGAATATATGAATCTAATCCGTCTTCGCAGCCCACATCAACTTTGGTGATTCATTGTTTGTGGTTGTTTTATGTATAATATGAAGAAAAAGAAGATGTGGGTGTCTACCTCAATATCACAACAATCCTAAGAGATTTTGTAGGACAACGAATGACAAAATTTGGAGGAATACATAACCAGTTTTATTTGTATTTAATATTTTCTTCCATGCACACACGAATTGTTCCTGAAAACATGTATAGCGTTCACCGATGAATGTCAATTAGTAAAGCACAAGTCAAAACTTTATAATTTTTTTTTTAGATAAACATAACGAACACATAAATGCCTACATATTTCCTTCCACCCAAGTATATGACGAGATTTTTAAGAGGAAGACATTATAACATTGAAATAGTACTTTCAACAAATATCAAATAACGAGATAAAGGAAGAAGAGAAAATTAAAAATCATAAGCCAGCGAAAAAAACCCATAAAATTCCATCTCGAGAATTCCATGGCAAAATGGAAATACGACGAAAAGACAAAAACACGTCTACAAAACTTTGCATATAAAACTGAGCAACACGAGCCCGATATAAAAAGCCGGGGTGGTATGATGCAGGCACTCCTCGGATGGTATAAAGATCCTGCTTCACAGGTGACACCCGTCATGACCATGGAAAGTTAAAATTTGGAGATCTGTCGCATTCGTTGATGCCACAATCAATATTTTGCGTGTGTTGTAGTTTTAGGACATGTGCAAATCCAAGTGCCTCTTTCCTTGTTACGCTTGTTTTCAATCAAAACCTATGAAATAGACATACGATTCTATGTCGTATTAATTGTGAAACAAATGTTTACATTTATGTTTAATTCATCGGACCACTTTCGACTTTTGTATATTCTATCTTGTGAACATTCTTTACACATTGTTATCTTTGGATCTCCCTTAACCGATAAATGACTGAAAAATATCATTGGGTACATACATCAACTGATTCATCAATTTGCAAAAAGCCTCAATCAACTTTTTTTTATCGGTCAGCACGCACACATGTATCATTATTCTATCTTCACTTTCCGTACATTGCTTCTTATCGGAATACCGTTCACATTTGAAAGGACATTGATCCTTGTTTAAACTTTCTGTTTGTAAAATCAGAATCAGTGACTAATTTCGAGCGAAGAAGACTTCCATCTTTTATGATTATTTTTGGTATGCGTTTCATTGCTACAATTCGGTCATTAATTAGAGTCTTAATCGACACAAATTGAAATCTCGTCGTTATCAAATTTGTGTATGTCTATAAAATCTTCTTGTCTAGATAATGGCTCCAATCACATAACTACACACAACCCTGCAAAACAAAGACGATACAAAGTTAGGTGTTTTTATTATGGTGCAAGAAGATTTCCGCGAAATCGCGGTAAAATCGCACAGGCACATGTCTCAGAATTATCTTTATACTAAGGTATATAGGGGGGGGGGAAATGCTGAGACAAGAGCCTGTGTAGAATTGGGCAAGTGTTGAAACGAAGAGTTTTTATTTTCGAAGGTAGTACGTCGACTGGGCATATAGGGAACGCACGATAACGGTCCCCGAATTATTTTCCAAAAAAATGGCGTTTCATTGGGAAAAAGAGTGTATCAAAGACAATTTTAGAAAGTACAAAACAGTAATTTAATATGTCGTTTCCAAAATATTTGCGACTTTGTATTGTTCAGAGGAGTTGCGGCTCATTGCAATTGGTCTCTTCCTTTGGTAGTGTAGATTATTGTCAAAACTGACCAGAAATATGTTTTAAATCAAACAGTGCTTTTCTTTATCTGATTTTTCACCGGCGTTAGAATATTGTGTACATAATATATCAGGTATAATTATACTATATAAAGTAAATAAAATTCATGGGCGTCAAGTTGGTTACCTATTCCCTATTCCCTATTCGTTACCTATTCCCTATTCCCTATTCGTTGCCTATTCGTTACCTATTCCCTATTCCCTATTCGTTACCTATTCGTTACCTATTCCCTATTCCCTATTCGTTGCCTATTCGTTACCTATTCCCTATTCCCTATTCGTTGCCTATTCGTTACCTATTCCCTATTCCCTATTCGTTGCCTATTCGTTACCTATTCCCTATTCCCTATTCGTTACCTATTCGTTCCCTTTTCCCTATTCCCTATTCGTTACCTATTCGTTACTTATTTGATTTTTAATATCCTTCCCCCTTTTTAATTATGGCATGGAATAGTTTAATATGGCTGCCGTTACCATGGAAACGGCACAATTGTGAAAAAAATCAGTTTTTGGTTTTTGGTAAACTGTTTGGATATGCTTCAACTCAGAATCATCATATTTTAAAACAATGTAGGTGCCCACTATATACAGGTGTTGGATGATTTTGGCGATCATTGGAACTACTATGTTGCCATGGAAACTACACCAAAATTTTCAAAATTCTAAAAATGCTCAAAACTTCATGAAACTTCACAGTAATGATGAGCAACATTGGAGTTGGAATTTCCAAAATAGGTCTTATTACCATGGAAACAATGCAAAAAGGTCAAAAATTTCAAAAATAAGAATTTTCAGCAAACTGGATGAAACTTTACAGGAATGGTAACTGGCATAGGCAGAGTTGGATTTTGAAGTTATAATTTTCAAAATGGCCGCCGTAACCATGGAAACAGCAAAAATATCAAAAATTCAAAATGTTCAAACTTAATGAAACTTTGCAAAAATGTTACTAGACATCTGTAGATGCTCTCTTTGACTTTGGAATTGTAAAAATGGCTGCCGCTTACCTGGTAATAGGGGGAAGGGGTGCCTTCCGTTATTGCTAGCAATTACAAATCTAGTTGTTAATAGTCTTACATATGGTAATAGTTCTGAATTGGTTGAGGTAAAATGATCTTTTTATGACCTATTTATATGTGTTTGTGCTCAACCGATCCTTTTACTTCATGTTCGATACGCATTTGTTCCTTACTTGTTTTTTATACGTTCTACCTTTTAACTGCTTTATGTCCGTATGTTTGAAGATGGATCTTGGTTCGACGGGATGAAATCACCGTGTTAGCGCTTGCGTAAAAACGAAGATGTGGTATGATTGCCAATGAGACAACACTCCACATTAGACCAAAATGACACAGAAATTATCAACTATAGTTCACTGTACGGCCTTCAACAATGAGCATAGCCCAAACCGTGTAGTCACCTATAAAAGGCCCAGACATGACAACCTCATACAATTCAAACAACAAAACTGACGGCCGTATTTCATATACAAAAAAATAAACGGAAATATGTAACACAAAAACAAACGATAACTACTTAATTTCAGGCTCTTGTCTAGGGACAGGCACATACTTACATAATGTGGTAGAGTTAAACATGTAAGCAGGGTGTACATCGTTTCGGAGCATGCTATTACCTTGTTTAATTCGTTCCATCACTCGCTTATAATTCGCTTATAATACGTGTATCTTACGTTGCACCTTTTAAAACATGATTTTCAATTGTTTTGTTGTCTCTGGTGGAAGATTTTGGCTCTTAGAGGTGATATAACTCTATAAGTGCATTTGTATCCGTTCCAGCGGTCGGATAATACCCTGTTAAATATTCGTTACTAATTCGCTTTTAAAAAGTTTGTTGTACGTTGCACCTTTTAGAAAAGGATTTCCAATTGTGTTCATATCTCTGGTGGTAATAATGTGTTCTTATAGATGAAATACCCCTATAAGCGCATATGTACTCGTTCCAGCGATCGGTTATTACCCTGTTACCTATTCGTTACCTATTCGTTACCTATTCACTTACAGTACATTTGTTGTACGTTGCACCTTTTAGAAAAGGATTTTCAATTAAATAAACGTATTTTCACTTTTGGTATTTAACTGAATCTTGCCTCCGAATGACCTTAGATCTACTCCGAATCACCTTTTGACGTCAAGCAACAATCAGTTTTAAATTGTGACGTCAAATAATTTAAATTATGATGTCAAAGTTTACGGGAACCTGTGTGATTTTACGTAATGGCGGACAAATTTGCATACAAGTGTAAATACGTCTATTCATACCTCTGGTGGTAACAATGTGTTCTTAGAGATGAAATGACCCCATTAGAGCGCATGTACCCGTTCCAGCGCTCGGCAAATAACCTGTTACCTATTCGTTACTTATTCGCTTTTAATGCGCGGGGTATACGGTGCCAATGAAATAAATCGTTTTTTAATTGTGTTCAGGTCTCTGGTGGTAACAATGTGTTCTTAGAGATGAAATTACCCTATTAGCGCGCATGTACCCGTTCCAGCGCTCGGTTAATACCCTGTTACCTATTCGTTACCTATTCGTTACCTATTCGCTTATAATACATTTTTTTATACGTTGCACCTGTTAGAAAAGGATTTTCAATTATGTCCAGGTCTCAGGTGGTAACAATGTGTTCTTAGAGATGAAATGACCCCATTAGAGCGCATGTACCCGTTCCAGCGCTCGATAAATAACCTGTTACCTATTCGTTACCTATTCGCTTTTAATGCGCGGGGTATACGGTGCACCTTGAAATAAATCGTTTTTTAATTGTGTTCAGGTCTCTGGTGGTAAGAATGTGTTCTTAGAGATGAAATGACCCTATTAGTGCGCATGTACCCGTTCCAGCGCTCGGTTAATACCCTGTTACCTATTCGTTACCTATTCGCTTATAATACCTTTTTTTATACGTTTCACCTGTTAGAAAAGGATTTTCAATTATGTCCAGGTCTCAGGTGGTAACAATGTGTTCTTAGAGATGAAATTATTCTATTAGCGCTCATGTACCCGTTCCAGCGCTCGTTTAATACCCTGTTACCTATTCGTTACCTATTCGTTACCTATTCACTTATAATACGTTTGTTGTATGTTGCACCTTTTAGAAAAGGATTTTTAATTGTCTCCATGTCTCTTGTGGTAACAATGTGTTCTTAGAGATGAAATTACCCTATTAGCGTGCATGTACCCGTTCCAGCGCTCGATAAATACCCTGTTACCTATTCGTTACCTATTCACTTATATTACGTTTGTTGTACGTTGTATCTTTTAGAAAAGGATTTTTAATTCAGTTCATATCTCTGGTGGTAATAATGTGTTCTTTTAACAGGGTATTAAACGAGCACGTATACCTCGTGCATTAAAAGCAAATAAGAAACGAATAAGAAGCAGGGTATTAACTGAGCGCTGGAACGAGTACATACGCGCTAATAGGGGAATTTCATCTAAAAGAACACATTATTACCACCAGAGATATGAACTGAATTAAAAATCCTTTTCTAAAAGATGCAACGTACAACAAACGTAATATAAGTGAATAGGTAACGAATAGGTAACAGATATTTATCGAGCGCTGGAACGGGTACATGCACGCTAATAGGGTAATTTCATCTCTAAGAACACATTGCTACCACCTGAGACCTGGACATAATTGAAAATCCTTTTCTAACAGGTGCAACGTATAAAAAAATTTATTATAAGCGAATAGGTAACGAATAGGTAACAGGGTATTAACCGAGCGCTGGAACGGGTACATGCCCGCTAATAGGGTAATTTTATCTCTAAGAACACATTCTTACCACCAGAGACCTGAACACAATTAAAAAACGATTTATTTCATGGTGCACCGTATACCCCGCGCATTAAAAGCGAATAAGTAACGAATAGGTATCAGGTTATTTACCGAGCGGTGGAACGGGTACATGCGCTCTAATAGGGTCATTTCATCTCTAAGAACACATTGTTACCACCAGACATGAACACAATTAAAACACGATTTATTTCAAGTTGCAGCGTATACCCCGCGCATTAAAAGCGAATAGGTAACGAATAGGTAACAAGATTATTTACCGAGCACTGGAACGGGTACATGAGCGCTAATAGGGTTATTTCATCTCTAAGAACACATTGTTATCACCTGAGACCTGGACATAATTGAAAATCCTTTTCTAACAGGTGAAACGTAAAAAAAATGTATTATAAACGAAAAGGTAACGAATAGGTAACGAATAGGTAACAGGGTATTAACCGAGCGCTGGAACGGGTAAATGCGCGCTAATAGGGTCATTTCATCTCTAAGAACACATTCTTACCACCAGAGACCTGAACACAATTAAAAAACGATTTATTTCAAGGTGCACCGTATACCCCGCGCATTAAAAGCGAATAGGTAACGAATAGGTAACAAGATTATTTACCGAGCACTTGAACGGGCACATGAGCGCTAATAGGGTTATTTCATCTCTAAGAACACATTGTTACCACCTGAGACTTGGACATAATTGAAAATCCTTTTCTAACAGGTGAAACGTATAAAAAATGTATTATAAGCGAATAGGTAACGAATAGGTAACGAATAGGTAACAGGGTATTAACCGAGCGCTGGAACGGGTACATGCGCACTAATAGGGTCATTTCATCTCTAAGAACACATTCTTACCACCAGAGACCTGAACACAATTAAAAAACGATTTATTTCAAGGTGCACCGTATACCCCGCGCATTAAAAGCGAATAGGTAACGAATAGGTAACAAGATTATTTACCGAGCACTGGAACGGGTACATGAGCGCTAATAGGGTTATTTCATCTCTAAGAACACATTGTTACCACCTGAGACCTGGACATAATTGAAAATCCTTTTCTAACAGATGAAACGTATAAAAAATGTATTATAAGCGAATAGGTAACGAATAGGTAACGAATAGGTAACAGGGTATTAACCGAGCGCTGGAACGGGTACATGCGCGCTAATAGGGTCATTTCATCTCTAAGAACACATTCTTACCACCAGAGACCTGAACACAATTAAAAAACGATTTATTTCAAGGTGCACCGTATACCCCGCGCATTAAAAGCGAATAGGTAACGAATAGGTAACAGGTTATTTACCGAGCGCTGGAACGGGTACATGCGCTCTAATGGGGTCATTTCATCTCTAAGAACACATTGTTACCACCTGAGACCTGGAAATAATTGAAAATCCTTTTCTAACAGGTGCAACGTATAAAAAAATGTATTATAAGCGAATAGGTAACGAATAGGTAACGAATAGGTAACAGGGTATTAACCGAGCGCTGGAACGGGTACATGCCCGCTTATAGGGTAATTTCATCTCTAAGAACACATTCTTACCACCAGAGACCTGAAAACAATTAAAAAACGATTTATTTCATGGTGCACCGTATACCCCGCGCATTAAAAGCGAATAAGTAACGAATACAGTAGGTAACAGGTTATTTACCGAGCGGTGGAACGGGTACATGCGCGCTAATAGGGTCATTTCATCTCTAAGAACACATTGTTACCAGCAGACATGAACACAATTAAAACACGATTTATTTCAAGTTGCAGCGTATACCCCGCGCATTAAAAGCGAATAGGTAACGAATAGGTAACAAGATTATTTACCGAGCACTGGAACGGGTACATGAGCGCTAATAGGGTTATTTCATCTCTAAGAACACATTGTTACCACCTGAGACCTGGACATAATTGAAAATCCTTTTCTAACAGGTGAAACGTATAAAAAATGTATTATAAGCGAATAGGTAACGAATAGGTAACAGGGTATTAACCGAGCGCTGGAACGGGTACATGCGCACTAATAGGGTCATTTCATCTCTAAGAACACATTCTTACCACCAGAGACCTGAACACAATTAAAAAACGATTTATTTCAAGGTGCACCGTATACCCCGCGCATTAAAAGCGAATAGGTAACGAATAGGTAACAAGATTATTTACCGAGCACTGGAACGGGTACATGAGCGCTAATAGGGTTATTTCATCTCTAAGAACACATTGTTACCACCTGAGACCTGGACATAATTGAAAATCCTTTTCTAACAGGTGAAACGTATAAAAAAATGTATTATAAGCGAATAGGTAACGAATAGGTAACGAATAGGTAATAGGGTATTAACCGAGCGCTGGAACGGGTACATGCGCGCTAATAGGGTCATTTCATCTCTAAGAACACATTCTTACCACCAGAGACCTGAACACAATTAAAAAACGATTTATTTCAAGGTGCACCGTATACCGCGCGCATTAAAAGCGAATAGGTAACGAATAGGTAACAGGTTATTTACCGAGCGCTGGAACGGGTACATGCGCTCTAATGGGGTCATTTCATCTCTAAGAACACATTGTTACCACCTGAGACCTGGAAATAATTGAAAATCCTTTTCTAACAGGTGCAACGTATAAAAAAATGTATTATAAGCGAATAGGTAACGAATAGGTAACGAATAGGTAACAGGGTATTAACCGAGCGCTGGAACGGGTACATGCCCGCTTATAGGGTAATTTCATCTCTAAGAACACATTCTTACCACCAGAGACCTGAACACAATTAAAAAACGATTTATTTCATGGTGCACCGTATACCCCGCGCATTAAAAGCGAATAAGTAACGAATACAGTAGGTAACAGGTTATTTACCGAGCGGTGGAACGGGTACATGCGCGCTAATAGGGTCATTTCATCTCTAAGAACACATTGTTACCAGCAGACATGAACACAATTAAAACACGATTTATTTCAAGTTGCAGCGTATATCCCGCGCATTAAAAGCGAATAGGTAACGAATAGGTAACAAGATTATTTACCGAGCACTGGAACGGGTACATGAGCGCTAATAGGGTTATTTCATCTCTAAGAACACATTGTTACCACCTGAGACCTGGACATAATTGAAAATCCTTTTCTAACAGGTGAAACGTATAAAAAAATGTATTATAAGCGAAAAGGTAACGAATAGGTAACGAATAGGTAACAGGGTATTAACCGAGCGCTGGAACGGGTACATGCGCACTAATAGGGTCATTTCATCTCTAAGAACACATTCTTACCACCAGAGACCTGAACACAATTAAAAAACGATTTATTTCAAGGTGCACCGTATACCCCGCGCATTAAAAGCGAATAGGTAACGAATAGGTAACAAGATTATTTACCGAGCACTGGAACGGGTACATGAGCGCTAATAGGGTTATTTCATCTCTAAGAACACATTGTTACCACCTGAGACCTGGACATAATTGAAAATCCTTTTCTAACAGATGAAACGTATAAAAAATGTATTATAAGCGAATAGGTAACGAATAGGTAACGAATAGGTAACAGGGTATTAACCGAGCGCTGGAACGGGTACATGCGCGCTAATAGGGTCATTTCATCTCTAAGAACACATTCTTACCACCAGAGACCTGAACACAATTAAAAAACGATTTATTTCAAGGTGCACCGTATACCCCGCGCATTAAAAGCGAATAGGTAACGAATAGGTAACAGGTTATTTACCGAGCGCTGGAACGGGTACATGCGCTCTAATGGGGTCATTTCATCTCTGAGAATACATTGTTACCACCTGAGACCTGGACATAATTGAAAATCCTTTTCTAACAGGTGCAACGTATAAAAAATGTATTATAAGCGAATAGGTAACGAATAGGTAACGAATAGGTAACAGGGTATTACCCGAGCGCTGGAACGGGTACATGCGCGCTAATAGGGTAATTTCATCTCTAAGAACACATTGTTACCACCTGAGACCTGGACATAATTGAAAATCCTTTTCTAACAGGTGCAACGTATAAAAATGCATTATAAGCGAATAGGTAACGAATAGGTAACGAATAGGTAACAGGGTATTAACCGAGCACTGGAACGGGTACATGCGCGCTAATAGGGTCATTTCATCTCTAAGAACACATTCTTACCACCAGAGACCTGAACACAATTAAAAAACGATTTATTTCAAGGTGCACCGTATACCCCGCGCATTAAAAGCGAATAGGTAACGAATAGGTAACAGGTTATTTACCGAGCGCTGGAACGGGTACATGCGCTCTAATGGGGTCATTTCATCTCTAAGAACACATTGTTACCACCTGAGACCTTGACATAATTGAAAATCCTTTTCTAACAGGTGCAACGTATAAAAAAATGTATTATAAGCGAATAGGTAACGAATAGGTAACGAATAGGTAACAGGGTATTAACCGAGCGCTGGAACGGGTACATGCGCGCTAATAGGGTAATTTCATCTCTAAGAACACATTGTTACCACCAGAGACCTGAACACAATTAAAAAACGATTTATTTCATTGGCACCGTATACCCCGCGCATTAAAAGCGAATAAGTAACGAATAGGTAACAGGTTATTTACCGAGCGCTGGAACGGGTACATGCGCTCTAATGGGGTCATTTCATCTCTAAGAACACATTGTTACCACCAGAGATATGAATTTAATTGAAAATCCTTTTCTAAAAGGTGCAACGTACAACAAATGTACTATAAAAGAATAGGTAACGAATAGGTAACGAATAGGTAACAGGGTAATAACCGATCGCTGGAAGGAGTACATATGCGCTTATAGGGGTATTTCATCTATAAGAACACATTATTACCACCAGAGATATGAACACAATTGGAAATCCTTTTCTAAAAGGTGCAACGTACAACAAACTTTTTAAAAGCGAATTAGTAACGAATATTTAACAGGGTATTATCCGACCGCTGGAACGGATACAAATGCACTTATAGAGTTATATCACCTCTAAGAGCCAAAATCTTCCACCAGAGACAACAAAACAATTGAAAATCATGTTTTAAAAGGTGCAACGTAAGATACACGTATTATAAGCGAATTATAAGCGAGTGATGGAACGAATTAAACAAGGTAATAGCATGCTCCGAAACGATGTACACCCTGCTTACATGTTTAACTCTACCACATTATGTAAGTATGTGCCTGTCCCTAGACAAGAGCCTGAAATTAAGTAGTTATCGTTTGTTTTTGTGTTACATATTTCCGTTTATTTTTTTGTATATGAAATACGGCCGTCAGTTTTGTTGTTTGAATTGTATGAGGTTGTCATGTCTGGGCCTTTTATAGGTGACTACACGGTTTGGGCTATGCTCATTGTTGAAGGCCGTACAGTGAACTATAGTTGATAATTTCTGTGTCATTTTGGTCTAATGTGGAGTGTTGTCTCATTGGCAATCATACCACATCTTCGTTTTTACGCAAGCGCTAACACGGTGATTTCATCCCGTCGAACCAAGATCCATCTTCAAACATACGGACATAAAGCAGTTAAAAGGTAGAACGTATAAAAAACAAGTAAGGAACAAATGCGTATCGAACATGAAGTAAAAGGATCGGTTGAGCACAAACACATATAAATAGGTCATAAAAAGATCATTTTACCTCAACCAATTCAGAACTATTACCATATGTAAGACTATTAACAACTAGATTTGTAATTGCTAGCAATAACGGAAGGCACCCCTTCCCCCTATTACCAGGTAAGCGGCAGCCATTTTTACAATTCCAAAGTCAAAGAGAGCATCTACAGATGTCTAGTAACATTTTTGCAAAGTTTCATTAAGTTTGAACATTTTGAATTTTTGATATTTTTGCTGTTTCCATGGTTACGGCGGCCTTTTTGAAAATTCTAACTTCAAAATCCAACTCTGCCTATGCCAGTTACCATTCCTGTAAAGTTTCATCCAGTTTGCTGAAAATTCTTATTTTTGAAATTTTTGACCTTTTTGCATTGTTTCCATGGTAACAAGACCTATTTTGGAAATTCCAACGCCAATGTTGCTCATCATAACTGTGAAGTTTCATGAAGTTTTGAGCATTTTTAGAATTTTGAAAATTTTGGTGTAGTTTCCATGGCAACATAGTAGTTCCAATGATCGCCAAAATCATCCAACACCTGTATATAGTGGGCACCTACATTGTTTTAAAATATGATGATTCTGAGTTGAAGCATATCCAAACAGTTTACCAAAAACCAAAAACTGATTTTTTTCACAATTGTTCCGTTTCCATGGTAACGGCAGGCATATTAAACTATTCCATGCCATAATTAAAAAGGGGGAAGGATATTAAAAATCAAATAAGTAACGAATAGGTAACGAATAGGGAATAGGGAATAGGTAACGAATAGGGAATAGGGAATAGGTAACGAATAGGTAACGAATAGGGAATAGGGAATAGGTAACGAATAGGCAACGGATAGGGAATAGGGAATAGGTAACGAATAGGCAACGAATAGGGAATAGGGAATAGGTAACGAATAGGCAACGAATAGGGAATAGGGAATAGGTAACGAATAGGTAACGAATAGGGAATAGGGAATAGGTAACGAATAGGCAACGAATAGGGAATAGGGAATAGGTAACGAATAGGGAATAGGGAATAGGTAACCAACTTGACGCCCATATAAAATTCTCGAAACCAATTAAGCACCTTCTAGGACACAGGTCATTTTATCATTAACTCATTTTTGATATAAATAAAAGTATATGAAGAAAAAAAACCGCTTGCCACTAGAGACTATATATATAAAGGACAATGATGTAACAACTATATATAGGACTATCTATGGCTTTTGGAAATGAGCAAAACCAATACAGTTAACTTAGCTATAAAAGGCCCTGTCATGAATAAATATGAAACAATTCAAAAGGGAATAAGGCCTGATTAATGCAACAACAACAAACACGAGGTTGCACATAACTAAAATTGAATAAGAACGCAGACCTGCACAGAAGTTAAAGTACATATCATGTTTTTCTTTATATTTTAGTTTCAAGTACAGTATATTTTAAAAAAGATACCTGAATTGTCTCCTATTATTTCGTTCAATCTGCGTTTCATCTTTCGATCTCCTCGAAGACGAATGGATCGACCATTGTTCTTGGATGTAAACTGTTTCTTAAATACGTTGTTGTCAAAGTTCTGTTGTATGACTTTCACAAATTGTAGCTTTCCATTCCTTTCCAATAACTGATAAAGATATAACCTGCGGTTACCGCGAACAACATACCACGAACTTCGATATTGCATAACAACTAGTGGCGGGATTCTTGAAACCGGAATAGACCCGTCTAAAACCATACGTAATGTTTCGTCCATTGAATGTCCGTCCTGGAAATTACAACTAACACTATCATGAGTAAATCGTAACTCAGACGGTCTCATTTCAGTAATGGTTCCACGAGGGCCATAATCATCGGAGGGTGTGTTCCCCATTCTGAATATGCAGTATAAGGTTATCAATGTCTACTTTCGTTTTCGACCGAAAATCGCTTGAGCTTTGAAACCACGATAATAGATAACACATATCACTGTGACAATTGTATGGGATATCAAAATCAAGTTTATCAGTTTGAGTATGTTTAATTTATGATACTCACCGAAATAATTAAAGACAACATACATGTGTAAAGGGAGACGAAAGTTACAGAAGGGATAATATTTTTTTTTAGTTAAAGACAAACTGACGCCATAGCAATAAAAAACGACAAAAAGGCAGGAAACTAAACTCATAGAAATAAAGACTAAACAACACGAAACCAACTAAAAATCGGGTAAGCAGATTATACGTTAAATGTGTTGATCATGCGAGAACAAATGCTGAGATAAGTCTCATGGGATAGTGACACCTTTCAACCAAAGAGAACGGAATTGTGTATACGAAAATTATAAAAAAAAATCCGTATATTCTGTGAAATAGATATCTAATAACGACAAAATATTCGTGATGGAGTCCGTAAAATAAATGAAGTCATGTCTTTATCACTTGGAAACCTATATTTGACGTGTTTCCCTCAGTTTTAGTTTGTAAACCAGGACTTGTTTTTCTCAATCGATTAATGACTTTTTCAATGTTGCGGTATGCTACTGTTGCCTTTATTAAAATAGCTATCTAGAAAACAGCAACGCTCTTTCGATGAAATCGTAATAGAAAATAGCATATCTGGAACATCGTATCAGTTTGGTGATGTTTACTCGAGATGCAGACGCTGCTTGAATGTTTCAACATAGAAATGGAAAGTTCACATCAAGGAAGCTTAAATCCTCTCCTTTGCCATAAAGTTTGTTCTAAATAAAATTGAGAATGGAAATGGGGAATGTGTCAAAGAGACAACAACCCGCCCAAATAAAAAACAACAGCAGACGGTCACCAACAGGTCTTCAATGTAGCGAGAAATTCCCGCACCCGGAGGCGTCCTTCAGCTGGCCCCTAAACAAATATATACTAGTCCAGTGATAATGAACGCCATACTAATTTCCGAATTGTACACAAGAAACTAAAATTAAAATAATACAAGACTAACAAAGGCCAGAGGCTCCTGACTTGGGACAGGCGCAAAAATGTGGCGGGGTTAAACATGTTTGTGAGATCTCAACCCTCCCCCTATACCTCTAACCAATGTAGTAAAGTAAACGCATAACAATATACGCACATTAAAATTCAGTTCAAGAGAAATCCGAGTCTGATGTCAGAAGATGTAACCAAAGAAAATAAACAAAATGACAATAATACATAAATAACAACAGACTACTAGCAGTTAACTGACATGCCAGCTCCAGACTTCAACTAAACTGACTGAAAGATTATGATTTCATCATATGAACATCAGGCACAATCCTTTCCGTTAGGGGTTTAGTATCATACCATCATAACATATATGAGAAGAACATAACCCGTGTTATGCCAACAACTGTTTTTAGAATAAATGTGTTTAGTTCCGATGCAAAGACCTTATCAATGACTCAATATTAACGCCAAAATATGCAATCTTTAATGACTTGACAACAGTATCGTAATTATATCCCTTCTTAATAAGTCTATTCAAAGGTTTTGTAAGTTTCTGAGGTGAATACTGACACCTTTGTGCTTTACAAAGAATATTACCATAAAAAATTGGATGTGAAATACCTGAACCCAACTTTATTGATAATTTCTAGATGATGCAATCAACATAGTCACAAAACTATTATTTGGATTGAGAAGTGATAGATAATGTCTTTTTATCCATCTTAGGAAACTCCTGTATGAATTCTGGCTTATATAAATAAAAAACCAAATCGGTAAAATTGGAGCAAGTTGGTTCCAACGGGAATATTGATCGTTTGTTAAAAAGATTGAATATTCAGATCTACATTTATTTCATATATTGCATAAACACGTGAACTTTTTCCTTCTTCACAAAATTCATGTAACATGCAAGTGCGTCACCATAATCTTTCCCTAATACATTAAACTTACCACTTGATCTCGAGTTAAATTTCATCATATTATGTAATTTATTGATATTAGCTAACCAAGAAACGGAGACAGCTCTTGAAAAATAATGTACTGTTATGATATGTATTCTGTTACTCTCGACCGACATACATGTATAATTCTACATCGTTGAGACTGTTTCCATATTCTATAATAAAAGAGTACTGCTAAGAGATAATGAAAGAATAAGAATATGTGTGTGATGTGCAATAACAACTTTCTATTCCCTTATCAAGATGCCATATAGAAGTTGCAGCATTTTATAGAAGTGAAGGAGCCATATATATTTCGTTAAAGGCTGTGACACTAAACACTATTAAAGTTTTCAAAAAACAAAAACAAAATCGGCCAAAGAATACTTTGAACAAGAAAACTTACTGAAAGCCGTTTGTTGACACTATCAATGATTAGGGATTAGAACAAAAATGGGCAGGAATTCACTGCTTATGAAGACTAAATTTTCACAGAGACAACATTACTCTTTAATTATGTCTTTGTGAAATGGTTCTTTATTATAATTAGTATATATGTTAATGTTCCACCCGACTTATGTTGATCTCAAACGATATTAAAGACTATCAAAAGACGTGCTATAGTGAAATATATATGTAAGACTCAAATCGACGTCCGGTCTCTAATCGACGTCCGTTCCTCAAATCGACGTCCAAATCTGACGTCACAATAAAATAACATTCCAAATCGACGGCTAATTTTATGCCTGTCTAATCGACGTCCATTTTTTTGGCATTTTCTAATCGACGTCCGATTTTGAGCTTCTATAATCAACGTCCGTTTTGAACACAGAATACAAAACTAAACTGAACCGAAAGCAGCTGAAACATTTAGACCTTTAAACATATCATAGTATGTGAGAGTGAGACAAATAAGATCTAGTAGAAAAACTAAGTCCAGTTATAAGTAAAATACGGAATAAATAAGAAATGTGTGTGTTTTTTTTTTTAATTATTATACTAGACTAAGTATGTAAACAGGTTGTGATTTCAATTTTTCAAAGATTGGTATGATTTTCAAAGGGACAACTATACACCAGAGTTTAAAAAATGGATGTGAGCAATTATAAACCATACGGCTTTCGAAATGATAAAAACCCATACCGCAAAGGCTATAAAAGGCCACGACATAAATGTAAACAATTCAAATAAGAAAATTAACGGTCTTATTTATTAAAAACAATTCCGAAAATCAAATATGACAGACATAAACCAGGGAAACCAATGTACTGCAGGCCCATATACAGAATGTGTCAGGGGTTACACATGTGTGTGAGAACTTAACCTAGAACAGTGATGTAAAAGCATAACATAAAAACATAATGCCAATTATCTTGTGTTTACGTTTCACTCCAGGTGTAAAACTCAGAAATTTGTTAAAATAAAAACCCGAATTATAATACTCTCAAAACACTTGGCTGTGCTTCTTTATTTTGTCTATTGATGAAGACTGAATAAAGCTCCTACATGTCGTTTGGTTTTCTTAGTCGTTGGGTTGCATTACTAATTGCCTAATTATTATGAATAGGAATGACACACGCTCCTTGATGTGGATCAATTGGATTACTTTAAACATATTTTATTTCAAAAAATCATGTACATGGCATACACATATAAATACAGTGATAACATATTACAAAAGGATTCGGAAACAAGGTTTCCCTTATATTAATCCGTCTCCCTGTAGAAAAAAGATAAAGGGAAATAACTGCAAATAAAAAAGTAGATTTTTTTTTTTTCATCAGATCTTTCCTATATATATATGTACCGGCGGCGGAGTGTGTTTACAGGACTTTGTCAAGACTGTCTCACCCAATTACGATCTTTGTCATGCACGAACGACGCTATTAGCCAAAACGCTTCGAATCTACCAAAAATTGTTGCACTTGTTTAAACACGAGTACATTTTCCTCTTGATTGAGGTTATTGCAGCCAAATAGGAGTGTTTCTATATTGTATGGGAAGGGAATTTTTTCTATCGTACGTTTTCGGACAAGGGAGTAATTATTACACTCGAGGAGAAAATGCTTACTGCTCTCGATTCTACCACAGGTACAGTTTTTACTTTCTACAAGATTTCTCTTAAATAAATGTTCGTTCAGATTGCTACAATCCATCCGAAGTCTGGCATGAAGTATTTGTCCTTTCCTGTCTCCATAAAAATAATAATTTGGCATTTTTCTTACATTTTGATTAAGGTAACCTTTAAGTGTTAACTTAGATGGACTTAGTCTGATATCGTCCGGAATAGCATTCCAGGATCGAATAACTGAGGGGAGAAAAGATTTCTGGTAAAATGCAGTTCTACACTTTATATGTTGCGTGTCATTCGTTCGTCGTGTGTCATAATTATGAATATTGAACAATTGTTGAGGGATAATGTCGCTTAAATAATCAGGGGTCTTATTGTGAAACATTTCATGAAATTTTATAATTTTGTGTTTTTTACGTCTTTCTGATAGTAACTCCCATCCTGTTTCGTCGTATAATTTATTTATGGACGATAACTTAGTACCACCAGTAACTATCCTAGCCGCTTCAAGTTGCATATTTTCTAGTTTGTCACTTAAATAGTCTGGAATGTTGTCCCAAATGATATCTGTATATTCAAATAAAGGTCGGATAAAACTTAAATATATAGTTTGTAAATACTTTCTTTTCAATTTGAATTTCAAGGCACGAAATAAATTTAATCTAGGTGTTATCTTTTCAATTATTTTATTGACATGAGAATGCCATGAACCATCCTCATGAAAAATTAAACCAAGGTGTTTATGGCTTTCTACTTCTGAAATCATATCATCATTCATATAAAGAGGTGGATGATGGGGTTTAACTGATTTCTTGGAAACTGTCATAGCTTCAGTCTTTTTTGCATTAAAATTTACCAGCCATTGGACGGACCAATTGTTGATAGTCTCTATATCAGAATTAAGTTTGCTCGCTGCTGCATATTCATCTTCAACTACTATGAAAAGGGAAGTATCATCAGCATATAGTTTTATGTTACAGTCTATGTCGTTTACAATGTCATTTATATATACTAAAAAAAGTAAGGGGCCTAATATTGATCCTTGAGGGACGCCAGCATTTACACCAAAAGTATCAGAGGATTGACCTGAAATAACAACTTTTTGTTTCCGATTTGATAAATAGCTCATAAACCACTTTAATAGGTTTCCTCTTATTCCAATATTTTTAAGTTTATAAATAAGACCTTCATGCCAGACTCGATCGAAAGCACGACTTATATCAAAAAAGACAACACGAATCTCTTTTCCTGCGTCAAGAGCTTTGCCAAATAAATCTGTTATGTGTAAGAGTTGGTTAATTGTAGAATCTCCAGGCATGAAACCTGACTGGGCACTTGTTATTATTTTATGTTTTGTTAAAAAGTTAAAGAAGTGCTTAAAAACACAACGTTCCATACTCTTACCAATGATCGACAAAAGTGATATCGGTCTATAGTTTGATACCAGTTCTCTATCACCACTTTTGAAAACTGGTATAACGCTTGCTAATTTCCAGGTTTCTGGATACACAGCTTCACGTATAGATTTATTGAAAAGCTGAGCCAGGGGCCTACTTAACTCTCGAGCAGCATACTTCAGAAGCCTACCGCTAATTTCATCAGGGCCCGTCGCTTTAGTGACATCTAACAAAGACAAGTGATCAAACACTTCCTCTTCGGTTATTATAATATTGTTTAAAATTGGTATATCATCGGACATGGGGGTATTAGGAAAAGACGCTTTAGAATCATCCACGGTAGCTTGCTTACAAAAAAAGAGATTAAATGCGTTTGATTTTTCATTATCGTCTTCTATATATTCATTATTTACTAACAAAGGGGGGTAATTTGACGCTTTCGAAGGCTGTCCAGATAAATTTCTTAAAAGCTTCCACCAATTCTTAACATTGGTTTCTGGATTCTCTAATATATTTATTTGTTTGTTGAAAAAGTCAAGTTTAGCTGTTTTTATGAAATTTATGCATTGATTCCTAACATACCGAAATTGTCGCCAAGAATCAGCAGTATTTTTCTTTTTTGCCATTTTATGAAGTCTTTTTCGGCGCCGAATTAGTTTTTTTATATGACCAGTTAGCCATGGCGGGTCTTGAGATCTAAACTTGACAAATTTACAAGGTATATGTTTTGCAGCTATTTTTAATATAGTTTCTGTAATTTTTGTCGCGGCAACATTTACGTCATTATTATTAATAGTATCATCCCAATTAACTTCACTTAGATCAAATTTATATTTAGTTAGGTCTGCGTGGTCATAGTCCCAAATCTTCCTATTAAAAACTTTATTTGGTGTTTTTTTAATGTTTATTATGCCACTCACAGGACAGTGATATCTTACATTAGCTTCCAAAATATTATCACCGACTTCAGTATATAAAAGTATGTCAGGATCATTTACTAAAATTAAATCCAGTAAAGATGAACTGGTCTCGCAGAAGAATGTCGGCTGATCAATTGCTTGGTTCAGGCCGTTTTGCAAAATAATATTTGTAAGTTTTGTGTTTCGATAATTCAACAAATTTTCGTTGAAATCGCCCGTTACTACTATTTTATCAATACCCGAATTGAAAGCATTTTCTATGGACAAATTCATATTATCCCAGTATTGCGCATTAGAATCAGGGGGTCTGTAAAATACTCCAAACAGACATTTACATTTTTGTGTGTTAATTTCTATCCAGAGACACTCAAGATTTTGTATTTCAAGATCATGACGTCGTTTACTTGGTATATTATCTTTTACATAAACTAAGACCCCACCACCGATTTTGTCTCCATCCCGATCCTTTCGATATGGATTTTTAAAATTATCTAATTTTAATTGGCTATCAGCTATGCCGGACTTGAGCCATGTTTCGGTAAGTAAGATTATGTCCCTGTCCCCCAGCTCAGCTTCGACTATAGATTTTTTAGGGAGCAGACTTTGTATATTTAGGCATGAAAAAGTCAAAAGATCTTTATAACGATAAAAATCTAACATATCAGTTGAACTATCGTTATGGTTATGCAGGTAGTTATTCGGTGAGTCGGACGTTGGCCCCGGATTTAGTTCGATATCACCTGCCGTATAAATAATAAGAAAAATATATAAAAATAACTGACAAATCGATAAACAAATGTCATTTGTATTTTCATATCTACCCATCAAAGGAGTTGCTTTTTTGGTGTCTAAAACCCATCTTGTACTTTTTAAATACGAATTCAAACTTGATAGCAAATAGGTAGAACAACTTTGATTTTTAAAATTTGTTTTTAATTCGAAGTATAAATATATTGTGAGAGCCTTTGTGCCAATTTGGGCAAACAAATTAACTAATATAACGGTATGTAAATCGATCGAGTGAGACAGTCGAGTAGACCTGACATAGTGTAGCCCAACACGTGCCCTATATGTATTTAGGTCACTTCCCATTGTTTACATTTAGTGTAGACGAATATATTACAGAACAAAACACATGTTGGGAGCACTACAATAATAATAATATTAGTGGTAAGAAAATGATAAGTATAACACTGATTCACACATCCGACGCCGGGACAACAAAAAGGAAGCAAATAAACAGTAAGTAACAAAAATGTAATTATATAAACAAGTTTTAGCATTTTCTTTGGCTTGGGAGTTTTACCCATGACAGGAAAATAAATAAATTGTACACAGATCACAATGCACGATAGAGAAATAGTAATGCACATTTTAATTTCAATTTGAAGTATCCAAAGAAAGAATAACCCTTTGTTCATTTATATCTGAATTCATAAAGTGATTATCATTTAGAAAATACCGTCTCAATTAGTCACACACCTTCAAAAAAAGAAAAAAAAAGGGGGGGGTGTTACAAAAGGACAAAAAAAATGATCACCTATACATGCACGCTCAACTCGTTCTCAAAGAATCACTGCATCACTTAATATAAAGTGGGGAAATCATTGGTTTGGTTTGATTTGATTTGTTTTTGTATGTATTCCCGCTCGCCAGTTTACATATTACTGCCAAAATAAAATAAGCTCACCCACACATCCACACACATTGTATAAACACATTCATTCCCAATTCAATATGTAAAGGTAAATATAGAATGATTAATACAACAGTATGATGTAGCAAATAACATAAAAAAACAAAAAAAAAAAACCAAAAACAACAAAAACACAAAGTAAATTAGACAGAGTCAAACTGAACATGGTTAATTTTATTAGCGTCCACCGTTTCCAACATCTCCGGTAATGACAGACATAGCATCATCATCATGTGTTAATAATCGTTCTCTAGTAGCAGCTGGTGCTTCATCTGGTTGTTCGGACCATTCGGTTGGGGGTTCAATTTCAAGCTCATCTAACATTGCAATGAAATCATCATTATTTCGTACTATGTGTTTGTCATCTTTGTTGTCTACAATATATATTTTGCCGTCGACCACCCATGTTGATTTGAGCTTCTTGTTTCGTACCAGAAATCTTGCATAGTATGCAAGTTTACTTCTCAGCATTGTTAATTCTTGGTTAATGGATATATTAGCAAGTTGAGGGTTTTTTCTGTTAAATTTGCTCAATCGAAGTAGAGATTCCTTAACTCTATGACTGGATAAACGAATGATGATTGGGCGCGGACGATCAGAATGTTGCTTCCCAGTGCGGTGACTTATTACTATGTCACTCTGTGACATTTGGACATGCATTTGGCTTGCGATTTGGAGTATTTTGTTGTCAGTGTTTTCACCATAAGAGAAAGGAACCCCTGTAAAACGGAGCATATATTTCCTACTATGCTGCTCTAGGTCATCGCATTTGTTTTTAAGATATTTTATTTCTGCCTTTAAATTGTTGCTGACTTCAGAACTTTCATGAACAGTAATAATATCCTGAAAACTTTCCACTTTTTTGTCAAGATCATCATATTTGATTTTTAACTCTTTTAACTCGCGTAGAACAGGTTTTTGTTTTTCATCAATAAGGTTATGTAAGTCACCAATAAGAAATTCTTTCACAGTTTGTGCTATTCTTACAATGTCTTCCTGACTTATGCTTACTACAGGTGCAGCTGTGGAATTACTCATGCTAGTTTCAAATAAATGCTCATCAGATGAAGAGTGTAATATATCCACAGAGTCTGTATCAAACGTTTTTTGCTTTTTATCTGTTTGTAGATTTTGGGGGGATGGTTGAGAAGATGGGCGACGTCTTCGCTTTTTAAATTCACTGTTTGTAGTATTAGATTTCTGCATCAAGGATTAAAGATCCGTTTTACATATAGTTAAATACACAGATGATCTAATAAGTTGCTGGCATTAATAAAAATAAAAGTTCTTGTAGAACAATGGTCACGTTGGCATTCGGTCCACTCGACTGAGTATCAGGTGTGCATTATGTTTTAACAAATTATATGTCTTTTGAAAGTCTCAAATTATATACAGTTTATACAGTTTGTTTGTGCATGACTTACTAATTCTTTCCTGTCATTGGATAATTCAAAACAAAATGCTTATTCACATTATTTTACTGAAGATTCGACCTGATATATAAACACGTCTTTCCCATCCGAGCATGCGCAATTAACTTTTGGATTAACTTTATATTAAGAAAAACTTTAATATGCATGATACCTATTTCGGATTGAAAAATAAATTATGTACATGAATAAGTGTAAACAATTGATATAAAAAAGAAGATGTGGTATGACTGCCAATGAGACAACTCTCTACAACTATAGGTCACCATACGGCCTTAAACAATGCGCAAAGCCCATACCGCATAGTCAGCTATAAAAGGCCCCGAAATGACAGTGTAAAACAATTCAAACGAATAAACTAAAAGCCTTATCTGTGACCAATAATTTATTATTTATTGATATTGGACATTGATTTAAGACGACAATAAACAATCGGGTGTAGTTTTGGCAAGTAGTGCCGTCCACATTGGACGTATATTAGAGTATCAAAATATTGGACGTCGATTAGAGTATCAAAATATTGGACGTCGATTTGAGAATGTGACGTCAGATTTGGACGTCGATTTGTGAAACGGACGTCGATTAGAGGCCGGACGTCGATCTGAGTCTAACATATATATAAAAAAATGCAGCAACAACCCCAGCGGCATGCCCTTCTTCTTTTTGTGTGTTGTTTTGTTTTTGGATAAAACAATCTTTAATATCTTAACTTAATTAACGTGGACATTAAGAATAGAGGAGCAGCATATATAAACTAAGGGTATTATTATATTGTATCGTTCACATTGAAAAGACAGTAATCCTTAATAGTTATCCCACAAGGACGCGGTGTGTCACCCCGATGGCCGGAGGCCAGAGGGTGATCTAACACCGACACACCAAGTCCGAGTGGGATAACTATTTTACATCCCAGCTGTTGAAGATTAGACCAAAAAACATTTACAATTCATAAAATCTAGTTTAGAACGCCACACAACCATTATTATATACTTTATATATTACTATATGATGTATACCCTTTATGACCCCCGAACACAATAAGTAGATATCAAACAATGTGAACTCGCCTCACTTGCCAATCGGCCATACTATATCGCCACTTCATATAATATATCGCCCCACTCTTGTTTACCGACTCGCCCCACTTTCGAAAAGTGTAAAATCAAATTGAACAATCAGTCTGACAACTCACTTATTAACGAAAAAGGTTTAAACCCCACTAAATAAAGGTCTGCCAACTCGCCCCACTTAAAAGATCTTACTTCCTTTAAGTATGTTAAATTACTGTTAATTCGTATCCAGTCGTCCTGGTGTAGTGGTATGTGTCGTGGCTTGATATGCTAAAAGTCTTGAGTTCGAATCCCAGCATATACAATGGATTTTTTCTGCGTGAATTTTAATAAATAGTCTTTTCTGTATAATTAATTATAAGTATTATAGTGGCTTTGACACTCCCGACAAAATGAAAGCATGCATAACAAAGAAACTCAAACTGGTGTGATCTGGTAGGGGTGATCCGGCTCAGATCACCCCTGTTAAAACAAAGGAGCTGGGATGTAATTGTTAAATTTTTCGTACGATTGTAAAATCAGAATCAGTGACCAATTTCGGGTGATGAAGACTTTATGCAGTCTCTTTCACTGTGTCTAAACCACACCGGCAAAATTTGCTCGGACTCGATGCTATCTAACATCCAACACAATGACGGAACACCAATAGACAAAAGAAAGGTAGGTTTCTCCTTATTGTTTTATTCTTTTTATGATATCGAAGAATATATATACATATACAACTATTTTCTATTGTGAGATGCAATATTTTCTACAACCGTTCTCTATTAACGGAGAAATAAGTCAAAATGCATGTCAAAATGACGAATTGAGTGAACCTTGCCTCGAAATTGTTTAATTTCTCGTTAAATTGTTCACATTGTACGGAAAGAAAGGTACAGGAAGATAGATATTGACACGGAGATTGCAAATTAAGTTATTATGAGCATCTCATTAATTGTATCTCTTTGTATGGAACGAAAGAAAAGGGTCATGTCAAATTAAAATAAACCGGTTTCGTCAATGTTGTTACTACACAATCACCCGGTTTCGTCTATATATATCACCCGGTTTGGTTGGTTTTTTTTAACAAACAATTTATGAAAAGCAACTTTTGCACGGATCTGAACATTGTATTTTGAGATTTAAATATATATTTATTTAGGCAGCAACCATTTGATTTTCTGGGGGGGGGGGGGGCTATGGTTTTTTTTTGGAAAAAAAAGTTTGTTTCCAGTTTTTGAAGGAAAAAGTAATTTGTTTTTGATTCTGAGAAAAAAAAATTGTTTGTCAGCTGCCACTATATGTAATGCTAAAATTGAAAGAAAAAATTTGTTTTCGACTTGTCGCGAAAAAAAAAGATTGTTTTTCGCCGCAGGCGAAAAAAATAATTTGTCCAGAAAAAAAAACCATAGCCCCCCCCCCCCCCCCCCCAGAAAATCAAATGGTTGCTGCCTTAAGAATTGAATGCTTCTTTTTGTAAATTTATTGGGGTGTAAAAGCGTTGACCGAAGTACATTTTGTATGATGCGCGGAAGCTATAACAGGGCCCTAAATTATAAATGTAAAACAATTCAAACAAAAAAACTACCTGCCTATTTTATGTTCAAAACACATATGGTATAAATCAACCAAAGACAACCATAGAATTACAAGCCTGTGACCCGGGAAATGGACTGAGTCAAGGTGTTGTCGCTGACACAAACAGTACAACAAAAGTACAAATAATAAAAAATGATGAATAAACCTTAACTCGTCCTATGACAGAGCCTTTATAGTAAATTCGCGATTTGTGCCAAAACTTGTATCATAGTTCAAATTATCCATTAAATATGATAAATATACATGTATTCGCAGTTTACTATGAAATTCACTATCACTGAACTAGTATACATATTTATTAAGGGGCCAGCTAAAGGACACCACCGGATGCGGGAGTTTCTAGCTTCATTGAATACACATTGTGGCCTTCGGCTGTTTTCTGCTCTATGGTCGGGTTGTTGTCGCTTGGAATTTGTATGAATTTTTCATCTTTAAATGCCCCCCCCCCCCCCTATTTTTGTTTTTGTTTTACCAAAAAAAATTCAATCCCTCTAAACCAAAATTTTAAACATCACCAAAAAGTAAACAGAAGTTTATAGTATTTATATAACTAAGAAGTGTATAAAGTTTGATGCAGTTATAATACTTCGTTTTTGAGATATGGCGCGACATGTTAAGAAAAAACCACATTCCTGTTTCACTTACATGTTCTGTAACTCAAAAAGATTTAATTTGATTTTCACTAAAAGGTTTACAGATCATGTTAAATTTTAAGAAAATAAGATAAGCTGTCCTGAAGTTACGGTGCGACATGTTTATGGTGGACAGACGGATAGATAGACGGACGGACGGACGGACAGAGTGACTGATAGATGGAGGAACGGACGGATGGAAGGACGGACGGTTAGACGGGTGTATACAATAATACGGCCTGTCAAAATTGGGACGGGCGTGTAAAAACGCGAAGAAATGGAGAAAAAAATCGTAATTAAAGGTCAATAATTTTTATTAGGATATCGGCCAAGTCGATTTATTTGTATATTTGTCTGCCTTATCATTTTCCTATGTAACTTTTATATATATTTGAAAAAAAATGTATAGAAATCGATAAAAAGAACTTGATATTCGGCATTTATTATGAGAAACATAATCCAACTGACATAATCCGATTTCCCAGGTGTCCCTGTTTTCTCATTTCTTACAATATTTTAATTCGGTATACACTTTATAAGATAAGTGGCGAATCTAGATGACGTATATGTTGCACGCCCCGACCCCACCTTTGGTTGCCAAAACTTTATTGATTCCTGTATTTAAAGATTTTGTAAAGCAAAAAATAATCAAAATATTGTTCGACTCGCTACGCTCGTCGGTATGTAAAAGTTGTTCGAAATACGCCCACTTTGAAATAAACTGAATTCGTCTGTCCGTATATATTGTCAAAATATATTGATCAACATCAGTGTACGATCATCATAACACCACGGCGACAGTGCAGACTCGGTTTTTTTTAATAATGTTAACAAAATAATTATTATTGAATTGTATCGATGACCTGAGACTATTATACTAATTTGTACATAGCAGTATAGTGATAAATAAATTTTATTTTAGTGCATGGTAGTTGTAACCCTACATTCATTTTCTATGCCGATTATGCATGCATATACATTTGTCTTATTATCAACGTTTATCCTTAAGAAGATTTATTTTTAACGATGGTAGAAAAGATAACATACATGGAATGATTAGATTACTTATAAAGGTGTCCATTCTTTTGTGCGAGAAAATCACATATCAATTGTGTTTCGATTTTTTAGACCGTAAACTTTAATTTCAAGTTTAAAATTGTTCAACATATTTTCCCATAACTCATATAGAAAAGACATATTTAGAGAGCTTTAATCTCAATATGCTGTTAAAAAAATTCGGAATGCAAAGTAAAACTAACATATATGTGTCGGCTATAAGAGTATGAATTTGCTTATTATTTATTTGAATCTGAGACTCGTATAAATAATAAGCCGCTGTTCGGTGAGCGAAATTGTTTTCGAACGACCCACAAAACTCCTTCTGGACGCTGAAGTTAAATAATCAATTCTAGTGTAATGCGATTATGATTTTTTTCATTTGACCAAACCGGGTTATGCATTTTGAAATCTATGACGAAACCGGGTTGTATACATTGACGAAACCGGCCAGTTCGATTTTGACATGACCCATTTCTTTCGTTCCATACACAGAGTTACAATTATTGAGAGGCTCATAATAACTAAATTTGCAATCTCCGTGTCAATATCTATCTTCCCGTACCTTTCTTTCCGTACAATGTGAACAATTTAACGAGAAAATGAACAATTTCGAGGCAAGGTTCACTCAATTCGTCATTTTGACATTCATTTTGACTTAATTCTCCGTTAATAAAGAACGGTTGTAGAAAATATTGCATCTCACAATAGAAAATAGTTGTATATGTATATATATTCTTCGATATCATAAAATGAATAAAACAATAAGGAGAAACCTACCTTTCTTTTGTCTATTGGTGTTCCGTCATTGTGCCGGATGTTAGATAGCATCGAGTCCGAGCAAATTTTGCCGGTGTGGTTTAGACACAGTGTCTTTATTCATGCAGGAAAAGGCGTTTGGTGTGCGTATAATTGCCAAAATTTGGTCATTAATTAAACAATTCTTAATCGAAAAAAAATTAAATCGCGTCATTGTCAAACCTAACAAATCTTCTTGCCTAGATTATTGTTCCAATCACATAACTACACACAATCCTGCAAAAGAAAGACGTAAAGTTAGGGGATTTTCTTTTGAACGTATTATTGTCACAACATGTATAAACTAAGGGTATTATTATATTGTATCGGTAAGAGCAAAAACACATTTATAAAAATAAAATTGGGGAAAACGTTAAACATTCTTTTATTTAAATACAAAAACTGATCACTGAAAACGAAACATGCTGAACGGTATAGTATACTGCAGAAAGGTATAATTTAATTTGGAGTTGCATAAACGAAATCTGGATAAAAGAGGGACGAAAGACACCAGAGGGACAGTCAAACTCATAAATCTAAAACAAACCGACAACGCCATGGCTAAAAATGAAAAAGACAAACAGAAAAACAACAGCACACACGACACAACACAGAAAACCAAAGAATAAACAACACGAACCCACCAAAAACTAGGGGTGATCTCAGGTGCTCCGGAAGGGTAAGCAGATCCTGCTCCACATGTGGAACCCGTCGTGTTGCTTATGTGATTACAAATCCGGTAAATAGTCTAATTCGTTAGGTCATATTCATGAAAGGGAAGAGGATTGTAGTTACGACGTAAGGAACATATCCGATATCATTTGTGAAACGGTTATTCCATAACGGTCAACCAACTCGTGATGGCGTCCTTAAAATTTACGAAGGGATGATTTCAACTTCACCATTTGAAACTCTTGGTTTAATAGCTTCCGTGTGAGCAGCAAACCTCTATCAAGAAAATCATGATAGGAAATGCAAGCACGGGAATATCGTATCAATTGGGAGACATATACCCCGTATGCAGGTGCTGCTGGAATGTTGCTACTTAGAAATGGAAAGTTCACAATTGGAAAGCTGAAATCATCTCTTTTGTCGTAAAGTTTTGTTTTCAACCGACCCTCATTGTCAATTTCTAGATGTAAGTCAAGATATGAAGCCGACTTAACTGTATCTGTAGTATCCTTTATCTCTAGTTCGATTGGATAGATGCGTTCCACATAGTCACCAAATTTTGAATTGTTTAGTGAAAGAACATCATCTATATAGCGGAAAGTAGAGTTAAAGGATAAGTTGATACAATTGAAGTACAGCGAATATACATTTTGTGCATTTATGTGTCAGGTACTTGAATTGTTTGGTTTTATAATGGACTGAAAACCAACTGTGCTAATGGTTGCATGTATGGTTCAAAGGTGTAATTCGAAAACAATGTAGTCTATTAATTGTTCTTGTGAATGAGTGACCTCTAACTCAAAAGGGATCTTTTCACCCTAAGGTATATTTTCCATCAAACTTATGATTTTTGGATCAACACATATTGTTTGTAAACGACACTTCACCCACAAAATTGCAATCTGTTTAACATCAGTGTGAACTTTGACATACTAAAAAAAGTAATAGATAGGGATCTTGCTCATTTAAAGCTGTTTGGTGAAAGATATATATATGGTTCAAAAGATATCCCTGTCTGATAAAATACTGTCCCAATTTAGTCTAAATATTATTTGTTTATTTGGAAAATAAAAATATTGTATTGTATATGTGTCAAACGTTTGTTGACTCAATGAAACATATATCACCTATGTGTACCAATTGTTGCTGTGATCTTGACCTTAGTTAAAACGACTTCAAAATCAACACTGCCGTGTAATTAATATCCTATATTTCAAGTTCCATGAAATATAGTCCTCAATCTTTGCACTGTGCAATTTTTTTTTATGTGTGTTTTGTTTTACGACCATGATATGTTCTAAATATGAAAAGGGAAAAGTTTGTATACACGTAAAACTGGGTTTTGTACGTGAACTCAATCAGGTATTTCGATTTGTTTGGATATCTGTATATTTCGGAAGAGTCTGGTGACTGGTTTATTATACGTTTAGATGGACAATATCTGATTGTTGTCCTGTTTGATTGTTTTTACAAATATCAATTCTAGTTTGAATTTCAATCCACAATTCACAGGTTAGACACATTTTAATCGGGAATAATCCTGTCAAGGACGGCAGTAAAAGTCGTGTGACTCCAGCTTAGTTTTTGCTTGAAGTCGGTGGTATTTTGTGAAGTATTATTTCTCCATTAATACGACAAGATGAGTGTATCTTACTTGGACATTAACTTTGACAAAACAAAGTTGGACGTGTTCTTTCAATCTGTCTTAAGTTTAGGACGAGGAAAACTTGAGTTAATTCAAAAGTTTTATTGTTATTTTTTTTGGAAGAGGAAATACTCAGATTGTATGTACATATCTTTGGCATTATTGAGTATTCACATCTGATTCGCAGCCTAGCAATACAGTTTACTTTGCTCGTAAGGTTATTTCCGTAATTTGGATATTCAGTTCTTTGTGAAAAGACCAAGTTCTTAATCTTAAGTTGAATTCCAAAGGAACATAAAAGAGACCTTAGATTGTTCAGGATTTACTTTTCGGTAAGTGTCGTGGGAGATTATGTTGTGTTTTCAAGTACTTTGATGGTAGATAATTCGTTATTTCTTGATTGAGAGGTTTAAGTATTTTGTTTTAAAAGTCTATGGATGTCAATATGAACGGACAAAAAGCATCTAACGAATTAAATAAGATATGATAATGAATATAAAAGTCCTAAAGACAATGTTTCAAAAGGTGGATGTTTTTACAGTCATACTTTATAATTAACTCTTCCACAGCTCTCCCTACAATTACAGTAAAGTCCTCTATCCGTCATTGCTTGTTGATTGTTTTAAAATCTTTTCGCCCGATAGCCATAACATTATGTTGATAGCAGTATGTTGGTCTTTGAAGATAGATGTATAACGTGATTATTAATAAATCTATTTTTTTTTAATTTAATCAATGTTCAACGACCTTACACCCAACACTTATTCAGAAGGAGTACAAACGTCTTTTTCCCCGTTTTCCATTGTCCGGTATAATCCACTAGACTGAATCCATTAGTATTTTGAAGTTGTTTCCATTTTATGGACATCATGCTCATTCTGCTGTAGGGATGGCATAACATTTTATGGTAGTAATCTGGACTTGCGCAGGTATAAAGATTTAGTTGAATAGATATTTATGCTGATTGGTATACGTCGGTGAAACGAAAGAAAGGTTTAACAAACTTGTGCGCGGCCATAGATCAGACATCTACTACAACATTCTTTACCAACATTTTAATCAGCCCGATCATTAAATTGTTTCTATGAAAGTTTGCATGATCGAAAAAATATACCACAGGACTAACAATCATCTTCTTGTTACGCCTCTCCGCACACTAAAAGAGGACTACTGGATTCGACAATTTGGAACTGCGACACCATATGGTTGCAATGACAAAATTGATGGTATAACTAAGTATTCTATTTAGTCCTTCCTGTAGCTCGGTGAATGTGATGAATATTTTCAACTTTACTCCTCGACGTAGAGCAGTCATGATCATCGTCATTATACATCACCAACTATGCATGGTGTCGTTATTAATGACATGCTGCCATTTATACAAAATCTGTTGGGTAATAATCACATTTACACGAAATTTTATTTATTACCACTTTCAAAACTTCATTATCTGTTCAATTTATGTTTTGAAACCACTGTTGCAAACCCTAATTTAAACCGATAAAATGCTTATAGTATCATTCGGATATTACAAGTCAGACTTTTCAAAGCAGTTGCGGGCTGGCCACGTTATTACCGGTGACTTCAAAATTGTCAATAAGACTTCCCTAGGAAATGTGTTATCATGAGGTCCAAAATATCATGAGTATAAATCCATCAATTGGATCACAAATTCAAAATAGTGATGAATTCAGTCGTGGATTATGTCAGGCAATGGGCTAAACGCGAGAGAGAAGACGTAGATACTCTTTCCGAATAGATTAAGCATGCGAGGTCGTTGATGCAAATCAGAATTAAGAAATTGAATTGGTCTATCAATACCCATGCTACGTAAATCTTTAAAGACCTAAATGTTGCAAAACCCGTTTCCTACCTCCATGACAAATTTGTTGCTGTTCCCGCAGATAAAGCCCTAAACAGCATCGTTTTGTGTGTAAATCTCAGTAAAAAAACTGCTTGATAAATGAATTAAGAATTGACAATTCACTTGGAAACTCAACATATACCCCACAACACTTCGTGTTGTTTATTCTTTAATTTTCTATGTTATGTCGTGTGTGCTGTTGTTTGTTTGTCTTTTCATTTTTAGCCATGGCGTTGTCAGTTTGTTTTAGATTTATGAGTTTGACTGTCCCTTTGGTATCTTTCGTCCCTCTTTTACCAAAGAGGAAATCCTAGATAACCATAGGTCTGTTCTATGTTCCTTTGGAATTTCATCCAAAGATGAAGAAATGGATCTTCCATCACTGTATTTGATACCTAAACTACATAAGTGTCCTTACAAACAACAGTGTATTGCTGGGTATTCCAAGTGCTAAATCATTAGCATCAATTTTATCAACAATCGGCTTCAAAGTTGTTGCAAATAAAGGCAACAGTAGTATACCGCTGTTCAAAACTCATAAATCCATGGACAAAAAACAAAATCGGGATAACAAACTAAAACCGAGGGAAACGCATTAAATATAAGAGGAGAACAACGACATAACACTAAAATGTAACACACATAGACAAAATCCCACGAGAATAACAAATATAACATATATATATAACATCAAAACCAAATACATGAATTTGGGATAGACAAGTACCGTGACACGTCTTATCGCAATGTGAATTTACACTCAAAAATAAGAGAAAGCAAACGACACAACGTTATAATGTAATACACACAGAAACGAACTATAATATAACAATGACCATATTCCTGACTTGGTACAGTGCCTATCAAAGAGGTGGCGTGAATCAGATGTGGATATACAAATTTCCAAAGATCTGTTATGGAGTATATACAATCTAAAATTCTTTCATCTTACAATATAGTATTAATACATTTGACTCTTCTACAATTTACACATGTATTCCCCATTCCAAACTAAAAGCCAAAATGAAAGAGTTAGTATTGCTTTGTTTCATAAAAAAAGATACAAGTATCTTGTCTTAGGGACGGATAAATCCTACTTTATAAAAGAAACAATTTGATTCAAACAAAAAAAATCCCTGAAACTGACATTATCAAGGTGCTTGATTTCTTGATTGACAACATATCTGTCTGGAGGACGTGTTGTCAACAAACTATCGGCATTCACATGGGAACCAATGGTGCCCCTCTTCTTGCCGACTTGTTCTGTATTCTTATGAGACTGACTTCATACATGAACTTCTTAGGAAGAAAGAACAGAGGTTAGTAATATCCGTAACTTTTCTTTTCGCTACAGAGATAATGTTCTCTCACTAAATAATTCAAAGTTTGGTGACTTATGTTGAACGCATCTATTCCATCGAAGAAGAGATATGGGATACAACAGATACACTTAAGTTTGCCTCAAATCTTAAAGTTGTAAAATATAAAGAGTTATAAGATATATATTTTAAATATGTCCGTAGATTTTTTGGAATTCAAAATTATGAAAAGAAGAAAAAAAAAAACAACACAAAAACACAAAAAGAAACGAAATTAAATAAATAAGTAAATAGATAATTGAAAGATAAATAATCAATTTCAAGGAAATTCCAAGTTTTTTGTTTGTTTCTTGTTATTTATTTGCAGAGATGAATTATGTAGTGCTTTTTCATGTAAGAGACAATATATTATATGAGAATTCTATTTCTACTAATTTATGTACACATATGCAATGTAAAAAAAAATATCTGATCATGCATCGCAAAGAATGGCAAAAGCATTCCAACTTTTGTCAAAAATACCTATTCTTTTATTTTTAACAGCAATTATTTTTTCAGTGTTGTATAAAGATTTTATTTTACTTTGTACTGCCTGCATTGTTAAGCTTTCTTAAAATATTTGCAGTTGAAAATATATTGTTTTATCTGCATATAAACCAAATTTGCAGCATCCCCCCTATTTGATTTTGTAATATCCCCAAATAAAAAATATTTTATGGTAAATGGAACACTAATACCTTTGACAAAAACCTTGTGTCAATTTCATCAATAAATGTTTGAACAATCTCACAATTCCAAAATAAATGTACAATAGTTTCTACTTCTTCTTGGCAAAAAGTACAATTTGGGTTGTCAGTGACCTTAATTTTATTCAAAAGTTTATTAGTACCTAAAATTATCTGATTTATTCTATATTGTAACCACTGCAGTTTGGTATTTTTTGTGACTTTAAAAAGTAATTTGAAAATTAATTTCCATTCATCTTCAACTACCTTTACAATTTGATCCCATTTTTTCGGACCTGTTGAAACTATATAAATTTTGATAAATAGTGAATACATGTCTTTAGTTCCCCTTGAGCTGTTAAAAATTTTTTTGGCAAATGAAGGAATAAAAGGGGTGACTAGTTTATAATTATCAAAAACATAGCCCTTTCTTGCATTCTTTACAGCAGAAATTTTGCTGTTATATTTCATAACATTTCTATTAATTTTAAATGTTTCTTCTAACTGTTTTAAACTAAGAATTGTTCCAGCATCTGCTACAATGAAAATTATATCTTCAGTAAACCAGTTTTTATAAAATACAGGTTTATTTTCTATTTTTATACAATTATTCATTCACAGTGGGCTTGACAAAAAGTATTCCCACATATTGTTTTCTTCTTTATCAACAATAATGTCCCATGCATGGAATACATCCTGCCAAAAATTTATTTTTCATTTTTACTTTAATGTTTGACGGATAACCATTTTCAAACTTAATAAATTTTCTTGATTTATTAAGGAAAATAAAACATTTTCCCATTTATTGTTAGATTGAAAACGTTTTCTAACCCATGTAGATTTGAGTGCTATGATGAAGGAATTAAGATTGATCATTTTCAATCTACCTTCACTGTAATCCTTTTGTAACAGCTCTTTCTTGACTCTATGAACAGGTGAATTGTACTCTCATATTTGTCGATTTGTAGACTGGTAGATACATGATTATTGCATGCAGTGCTAGCATTGATTTCCTTAGAACAAGTTTATCAATGTAGTTATTGGTTAAAACAAATAAAAATATGGACCAAATCAAGTACACCTTTTAGGGTGCGCTCGACTTTAGTGACTCAGCACGAGGTATTTTGGAATTTAATGGTTGGTTAGAACTTTTTGTAAAAAATAAATACTAGCAAATCATAGAAAAACAAGTGAGTAATCTATGTTTCAAATTTTATAACAAAATCTCTATAATAAAGGGTGTGGCTTTTCTATAAAAATCTTGGTTTGTTTGCCACAAAGCACTCTTTTCCTATTAAATGCAATGAAACAGTAAATAATAATGCTTTGTATCAAGTTTCCCCTAGGTATATATAAAAAATGGCCTATCTCTATTATTCATTATATCTGTAGTTTTGATACAATTGAAGTTTGAAAATTTCGTAAAAAATGGCTACAGAATGGGTCATTAACCTTAAGATTTCTTTTTGACCATATTTTGAATAGATTTTTTTTATCTGCAAAACTCTCCCATTATAATTGATGTTAATAATTTTATCAAGATCTACGTCAAAATTAATACCCAATAACTTAAAAGATGTTGCACCCAAGGATAAATTTCAGTTTGGACAAAGTTTTTCACTACAGTATATTTTACGGATTTGGCTATACTTTTTGAACCTTTTGGATTATAGCTCTGCATCTTTTATATAAGCTTTGGATTTCAAATATTTTGGCCACGAGCATCACTGAAGAGACATGTATTGTCGAAATGCGCATCTGGTGCAAGAAAATTGGTACCGTTAATTTTATTACTCCCAATCCAAACTACCTGTGTTTTAGAAAAGTTTATATTTAGCTCTGAGAGGTTTGCATACCAATCTTACCGACCGTGCAAGGGCTGTATAGCCAGTGAAGGTCGTTAAAAACTTCCATTTGTGCCATCTAACTCATTTAAAGTTTGATTTAAGGACTGTTCACTTCCATCTTAAATACGTGAAGTCTCATCTGCAAACTGTGATAAATTATGTTCTATTCTAGTGACAGTTATGCCAGTAATATTTTTATTCCCTCGTATTCTAATTGCCAAAAGTTTTGCAGAAAGTATTCTCCTTGAATGACTGCAGATGAGATATTATTATTGAATACTTTAACCCAGTTGATAATAGATTCACCGAAATTAAAAATTGCAACACTGACAAAAAAAAGTCCAAAGATAGAAAATCAAATGCTTTTTCAAAATCAATAAGCTTTATGACCCCTTCTATAGCCATTTTTGTGAGAAATTTTCAAACTTCAATTGTATCAAAACTACAGATATAATGAATAATAGAGATAGGCCATTTTGTACATATACCAAGGGGAAACTTGATACAAATAATTATCATTTACTGTTTCATTGCATTGAATAGAAAAAAGAGGACTTTGTGTCAAATAAATCAAGATTTTTATAGAAAATTCACAGCCTTTAATACCGCGATTTTTGTTATAAAATTTGAAATATAGATTACTCACTTGTTTTTCTATGATGTGCTAGTGTTTATTTAAAACAAAAAGTTCTAACCAACCTGTAAATTCCAAAATACCTCGTGATGAGTCACTCAAGACGAAAAAAATAAACGCTAGCACATCATAGAAAAGCAGGTGAGTAATCTATGTTTCAAATTTTACAACAAAAATTGCTGTATTACGAAGGCTGTGGATTTTCTATAAAAATCTTGGTTTATTTGACACAAAGTGCTCTTTTTCTATTAAATGCAATGGAACAGTAAATAATAATGCTTTGCATCAAGTTACCACTTGGTATATGTACAAAATTGCCTATCCCTATTATTCATTATATCTGTAGTTTTGATACTATTGAAGTTTGAAAAGTTCGTACAAAAATAGCTACAGAAGGGGTCATAAACCTTAAAAGCAATAAACCTGGAATATGATGTTCTTGTGTATATTGAAAAGTTCATCAAATCAATCTGATTGCCTCATATCTTGACTTACATCTAGCAATTGACAGTGAGGGTCGGCTGAAAACTTAACTTTACGACAAAGAGATGATTTCAGCTTCTCACTTGTGTGCTTTCCATTTCTATGTAGCAACATTCCAGCAGCACCTGCTTACGGAGTATATATCTCCCTATTAATATGATATTCCCGTAAAAGTCTATACGCTTGGCTTCTAGTGACTACCTGAACGCCAATGATTGATAGATATACCAATCCTCGGTAAGCAAAATTACATAACTATTGATGAAAATCGATCCTATGCCATGTTTTGTTTTAATTGAAAACTTTAAAACAGTTTGACTCTTATTTTCAAATCATCTGCCAAAAGTATTGTATAGGTATTCTAACTTTGAGCATTTTCTACAAATTATTATCTTCATATCTTCCTCAACCGATAATGGTTAATTGTGAACCGGTAAAACGGTCGATATGTATTCATGTATTAAATAATTAATCAATGTGCAAAAGGATTCAAACAACTTTTTTATCGGTCAGCACACACAATTTAAACATTTATCTATCCGTTCATTGCATCTCATCAGATATCGTGCATTTGAATGAATATTGACCCTAAGTTATTAAACCTTTTTCGTATGTTTGTAAAATCGGAATCGTCATCGAAAACACATGTTTGGTGATGAAGACTAACTTAGATCGTTTCACGATGGAAGATAGGGAATTTTGTGTGCGAGTTTCCTTTTCCACTCGACCCGTTGGGTGATAGAGTTAATTTGGTCTCTCCCTTTTAAATTTACCTTGGAGTACGGTATTTCATTTTTATCTGGCTATAAAAAAGATTTTGTCATTAAACAATTCTTTATCGAAAGCAAAACTAATGCTGAACTCTCGTTATTGTCAACTTTGTAAAGAACATGCGTATCTCAACAAATCTACTGGCCTACTGTATTGTACCAATCACATAAGTTAACACCGGTCTATAAAAAGTAAAGTTCCAATCACATGACTACACACCAGCCTGAAAAATAAAGGAGTAAAGATAAGTGATTTATTTAGAATGTTATTGTCACAACTGATCTATTTTCTTCATCTGCTCATTTACATCTGTCTTGAACACTTCAAAATGTTATGTTATATATCAGGTATAATAAGAAAATAGAATTTCACACAATAATTTAACACCTTACAGAATACATAATACAGTCACTACGGTTATATAGATATACAAATAAGGAGAATCATGTGGTATGATTGCTAATGAGAAAACTGTTCATCAGATACCGAAAAACAACAGCATAATCGACTGTATAGGAAAATGTAAGAGTTCAACCATAAGAAAACTCGAAACAATAAGTATTATAAACACTATAAAAGGGGCATGACAAAATGTAAAACTAGTCAAAAGATAAACCACCTGCTTTATCTTAATATGCCAAAAACAAAATACCGAAAGACAACTTAGGACAAACATCAAACGAAGACAACCATATAATTCCAGACTCCTTAATTTGGACAGACACATAGAAACACACTACACATAATTTATGCTGTCACCTTTTTTTTCGTAGAAACCAACATAGAATAAAACAATTAATTAACTTTCGTCACATTAAGTTGAGAGTCTTATATTTATGACAGACGGAAAAACTTTCCTGCTAGCTTTAAACAAGGTTTAACCCACCATTTTATCCAGAAAATGCCTGTACCAAGTTATGGTATGTGATAGTTGTTTCAAATCATATTCTTCTCAAGAGTGTAGTGAGTTGCGGAACAAGGGGATTCAAACACATTATTTCATATACACATTACTCTCTCCCTCTAATTGTATGGCGGAGAAAACAGCACATGCAAACTGTAATTAATTTGTGCGAAATACAGACAATAGTAGAAGTATACCACCGTTTTATAGTCATAAATCGATGTTTGAAAACATTAATAAAACCTTTCGCAATTGTGGATCCAGGGCTCTTTAACTTAGTATTTTTTTTTAATCAACCTTTTCTTCGACCGTCACCTGTGAGTTTTCTGTAAACAAAACGCGCGTATGGTATTTATGATGCGTTTATTTTCAATACGTCAGACCCATATGTAGCTCTCTTAGAATACTGGACAACCTCTAAGGATATTGGATATCCGTGGATACTGGACAACCTCTATATGTTGTTATGATTTTGTAATAAAATAAAATTTCACACTTTTGTTGCTACACTTTTTTGGCTCAGTATATAAAGACTAGTAAATTCATCTAGACAGACTAATAATTTTAACTAGACAGACTAGTAATTTTAACTGTACAGACTAGAAATTTTAACTATAAAGACTTGTAATTTTAACGAAAAAGACAAATAATTTTGACTAGTAAAATTAATTATTTTAATTGGACAGACTAGTAATTTTAACTGTAAAGACTAGTAATTTCAACTACAAAGGACAAGTAATTTTAACTAGAAAGACCAGTAATTTTAACTGTAAAGACTTGTAATTTTAACTAGACAGATTAGTAATTTTATTATTTTAACTATAAAGACTAGTAATTTTAACTAGAAAGACTAATGATTATAACTGTTAAAACTAATAATTTCAACTACGAAGGACTAGTAATTTCAACAAGACATCATCATGCTCGTTATTTTAACCAGAAAAACCAGTAATGTTATTATTTTAACTATAAAGACTAGTAATTTTAACTATAAAGACAATCAATTTAACTAGTAAGACTTATAATTTCAACTCGTAAGACTTATAATTTCAACTATTAAAACTAATAATTTCAACTACGAAGGACTTGTAATTTTCACTAGAAAGACTTGTAATTTTTATTTTCAACTAGATAGGCTAGTAGTTTTAACAAGAAAGACTAATAATGTTAACTAGAAAGACTAGTAATTTTAACTAGAAAAACAAATGATTTTAACTAGATACACTAATAATTTTAACTAGAAAGACTTTATAATTTTAATTAGAAAGACCAGTAAATTCTCGTTTGAATTCTTTTACATTGTCATATCGAGGCTTTTTATAGCGGACTATGCGTTATGGGCTTTCCTCATTTCCGTACCGTGACCTATAGTTCTTAATGTCTGTGCCATTTTGGTCTTTTGTGGACAGTTGTCTCATTGGTAATCATACCACATCTTCTTTTTTATATGAAATGTACTATTATGAATTCTCCCTAATTAGGTACATATGTACTAGTTTTTTCCGAGTAACTTATCCGTAGTATCAAATACACCCAAATTGAGTAAAAAAGGAAATACACAGAAGTCATAATTATTATATCACGGATTCGTTTATATTTAAGTAAAATGTTTTAAATATTTACTTGAATTTTCTCTGATAATTTCGTTCAATCTGTGTTCCATATTTGGATCTCCTCGCAGACGAATTGATCGGCCATTGTTCTTGGTTGTATGCTGTCTATTGAATACATTGTTGTCAAAGTTCTGTTGTAAGACTTTCACATATTGTAGCTTTCCATTCCTTTCCAATAATTGATAAAGATATAACCTGCGATTACCCCGAACGACATACCACGAACCTTCAAAGTTCATAACAACTAGTGGAGGAATTCTGGAAATCGGAATAGATCCATTTAAAACCATACGTAATGTTTCGTCCATTGAATGTCCGTCCTGGAAATAGCAGCTAACACTATCTTGAGTAAATCGTAACTCAGAGGGTCTCATTTCAGTAATAGTTCCATTAGGGCCATAATCGGAAGCTGTGTTCCCCATGATGAATACTCGAATTCAGTGTTCTCTGATGTGGATATTGTGATCGTAGTGAGCGGAGTTAAACGACTGGATTATTCGGGTTGTCTTTATAGTGTCTATTTCTACTTTCATTTTCGATATCCCGAAAATGGCTGGAGCTTTTAGAAACCACAATCTTTATAGATAACATATACGCAGTAACTATTTCTCATTCATAATGCATGTTACTGTATCATGTTCATTAACAATTACAAAAAAAATCCAATCAAAATATATGCGGATCACCAATTTGATGGGAATATACGTTTATTTAAATTGTTTTCACTGGGAATATATATGTCGGAAGTTACTGACAAACAGCATTTGAGATTTTTGCCAGTCGACTGATATGTATTACTGACAAACAGCATTTGAGATTTCTGCCAGTCGACTGATATGTATATGCTGTTTGTCAGTAACTTCGACATATATTCCCAGTGAAAACAATTTAAATAAACGTTTAATAAGAAATAAATCAAAATTAAACTACATGGGGGGGTCATTCGGGATATTCCCACTCAGGGGCACCCGAAGGGTACCCTGTCCACAAGTACCTGTGGGTCAAACAGATGACAAAACATTCTGAATCTAGATTTGCCCAGGGCCATACCTTAAAATTTAATCCCCCCTTTTGAAGTCAAATGATTGCTCCCTAAAGTTTAATAGTTTAACAGTTTGAGTATGTTATATTTATGACATTCATCGAAATAATCGCATATTTACTCTCAATCGAGATAAAATATATTATCAGTAGACTTTTGATGAGTGCTCTAGATTTTTTTTTTTATAATCCATAATTTAAAGATATGGCTGAAAAAAAAGAAAGATTTAGAATATTTGCGTAATACAATAAGAAGTAGATGTGGTATATGATTGGCAATGACACAACTCATCAACATCAGATATCAAATTATGTAGACATGGTAGAAGTTAACAACAATAAGTCAACGTACGACCTTTAACAATGAGCAATAACGATTTTATTCCGTTTTATGAAGAAGCCAAATGAAACTTATAGATTGTTATCGGAGACGCGAAAAAATGCTAGACATTTCTAAAAAAAAAAAAAAAAAAATGTGGTCGTTTAGTTATTATTCAAAGAAAAGGGAGAAATTCAAAGTTAAGACAATTGATTTCTCACAGAAAAAAATCGTTGGGGTTTCATTAAGTAAATCTTCATTTAATTGATATCATCTTACCTTGTCATATCTATGTTATATTATAATTCCATGAGACATAGTGATGTTGAACTTAAACCTATGTACTGTTATAAGAGACACTAACACCCTACGTGGTATGGTGAAGATAGCACCACGGGCATTTAGGGAATGGACCCCCTTTTTAAGTTCCGTTTGGTTATAATTTTCACATATAACTGTGTTGTCCAGAATGACTATGAATTAAGCCAACATCCGAAAAAATATGATAGAAACATTAAAATTTAATATAACAACACCAAAAATACGAAAAGTCTAAGCCAATCTAATTAAAAACCGATCTCTCATCGCTCCTGTTTCTGATATGTCGCTCCAACGCGACATATCAGAAACAGGAGCGATGAGAGATCGGTTTTTAATTAGATTGAGTCTAAGCTAGATTCGAACCTTATCTTCAAAATCTTTGATTAGTAGTTCTATGCTCTACTGATGGAGCCATGGCGACGCTCGACTATAACGTTTTATTAAGAAGCTATATCAGTACAATTTAGCGATGTTACGATTTTTTCATAAAAAGAGTTGTTTTTATGTAATAAGGACACACATAACCAATTTCATTTTTGAGGGAAAAATTAGTATAAATTACAAGTCACAAAAAAACACCCTTAATTCCGCATATTGGACTTTCATCCTTTTTTAGTGTTAAATTAACTATTTATCACACATATCATAATACATGTAAATCGAGATATTGATCAAAAAGCATTTCTAATCTATCTTAAATTTTTATAGTAAATTCTATTCTGTCGGCACTCTTTGAAATTGGCCCTTCTGTGAAAAAATTCACGGCAAATTGGCCCTACTTCTTTTGTTAAAATTCTGTACCTATGTATCTGTATTTTTCTTTTAAATGGGCTTAGTTTTTCTTCGAGTTAACATTACATACAGTCTGCAGTTAAAGTTTTAAAAACATTTATTAGAATCATAAACTATGCTGGATTTTTACCAAAACTTTGACAGAAGCTTAAGCTTCTTACAATCAAAAGATAGTATAAAGAGGAATATTTTTATTGCTTTATTCCTCATGCTTGTAATTTAATTTATGTGCATATATTTGACATTAAGAATTCATTAAAGGGTGTGTTAGTTGTTTTAAATAGAACAACTTGTTGTGTTGCAAATTTTAGTGGAATACATGAAATCCTGATTTATTCAGATATGGATCCATTGATCGCTCGTTGCACGTTACAAATAGATGATTTACTGCATGCATAGGGACATACTAAAAAACGTTGACATGCACAATTTGATTATCACGTTTTCCTACAAATTGTGCACGGTCTACTGAACAAGTGCACATAGCAGTTATTAATGAACTCATTTCATAGTTCATTCAGTGCTGTATTACTTTTGTTTATATTGTCTCAATTTCATCAATAAAGTTTCATTTAAGAACATTGTGGTGAATTGTTTTTGTTGTTGAAATATTTTTTATTTTTTTTCAAATAATTTTTTTCAATTCTACTCTATGGTATTACAAGACCAACATACCATTGACCAATGAACCATCAAATGAGGTCAGATGAATATTGGCATCGTGAGGTAGAGTACAGAGCGCAATCATTCCATACATCAATGCTTACAGTAGAAGAGCAACAAACCATATGAAGAAAAACTTTGAGGTCAAGGTCATATGAACCCTTATCCACCATAGAGCAATGCTTATAGTATCTGAGAAACAAACCGTATAAAGAAAAACTTTGAGGTCAAGGTCATATGAACCCTTATCCACCATAGAAATAGTTTACCAACTGCTCCAAGTATCTGAGGGTGTGACATAATTACGAAAACTTAACCTTGATCATGAGGTTTAGGTCAGGTGAACACTACCAGACAGTCATGTAGACCTTGCAAATCCATATACAATATTAAGTTATCCTCTTTCTTATAAACAAGAAATTCGATTGACAAAAAAGGTTTTCAGCAGTTTTAGAACTATCAAAATCAGGTCTAGGAATTTAGACACATTACAGAAGGAAACTTTGAAACCTAAAGCAAACCTTCCTCCTCCCTGGAAAATGAGGTCAACGTCAAATACCATTCCCATCATTCTATACACATGTCAACTACTAATAAAGCTGTTTTTTTTTAATATACTTGCAAATTTGGTATGGTGTCAAGGTTATTTTATAATCACTATTGAATTTATTTACAACTTGACCAAACATGTGCCAATTTAGATGTTACCATATAATGTGAGCCAATGGTCCATTGTTGAGGACAATATGGATTTATGTCTAGCTGGTCAACTTTTGTTGATATATCAATGAATTGTTCACTCATTCATATTGACAAAATAAAATAAATAACTATTGCCATTTTTCATTTATTCAGGTCTTTAGGTGTGAACAAAGTTTTTTTAAAAGTAATTAAGTAACAGCAGCTTGTATATAAATATACAAAACCAGATAATAACAACAAATGTTCAAGACTATCAGCATGTATATCAATATACAAAACCAAATAATAACAACAAATGTTCAAGACAATCAGCTTGATCATATTTAACTAAAATACTTTCAGGTTTATTATCAACTTTCATGTTGTTACCATAGTTACATATCAAACTCATTTCTCTTAATCAAAAGCCCTAATAAAAACATATCTTTATGTTAAAAAGATAGAATTTATTTAATACATAAAGATTCAATTCACATGAACAAATATACCTTCTTTAAAAACACAGACAAATTATTTTTTGACTTAAAGATGACTAAAAGATTATTATAATCAAACAGATGTTGTCCACTGTATATGGTCTTACCTTCTGATGGTTATAACACATGTTTGTCTCATCTAAAGCTATAACATTTGACTTCTATGCATAGTGTCAATAGTACAGAAGAAACAGCTAACAAGGGGAGTATTTCTATTGCTAAATAATGATATGACAACTTCTGTATGATTTTCTAAACAATCACATTATCAAAACTTTATTAAATTACCTTATTATAAGCAATATTCTAGTTTCATGAGAAAACACTTAACTTTCAAAGTCTGATTTCAATTTTTTTACTTTTTGTTTATAAACACTAATAATTTCTAAATAAGCCAAGAGGCAATACCTAAACCAATGTTTATGACTTTCTAGGGGTTTTTAAATTTAAAATTACACTGAACATAAGATTATCTGCCATTTGAAAAAAGTTTTTTTTTGAGATATCGTGGAAAAGAAAGAATATAGTGTATTATTTCGTGACACAAAATATATACACAAAAAAGAAAACCTTATACAAAATAGCATCATCTGTATAGCTGTTCTTCATCTCAAAGTCATAGTATATTATCTGCACGTTTACTAGTATGATCTAGTATGATCTAGTATTACCATTTACCATGTATAGAAATTTAAGCAATGAAACTATCATTTAAGACTGTTGTCCTTCACCAGTAAGGCAATATTGGGTCAATTTAATTTAATGGTACTTAGAAATACTTAATGGATTGGGAGAAAATATGTATGAACAGAATTTGAAAAGAAGACATAAACATGTATTGTCGAAATGCGCATCTGGTGCAGGAAAATTGGTACCGTTAATGTTATTATATAAAGAAATTCAAAGTGTAAAATAACAACTACCTGTGATAAGATTTCATTTCTAACGGTAACCTTTTATGTTTTATATATCCCACTAAAACACAATTGAAAATCAAACTCATTATATTTTAATTGTAATATACTAACAGATCTCATGACTTTCAAATTTTCTGTTATTGGAAAAAAAACGTTCCAACTTTTTTTCTGATTAACATCTCAGTTAAAAGCTGAACACCATTTCCTTGAACATTCTGGCATCTTGTACATGTACTAAGTTCACATTGAAAATTTAGAAGTCATTTTAAACATATTTCATATACTCTAAATCTTTGATTAGAAAATAATAAAAACACATGTTTTTCCTTATAAATCTGATTGTCCTACAATGAAGAAAAGTATGCCAGAAAAAGAAATGTCAAATTGTTAAGGCCACAACATAGAAAGGAGAAGGTAAGAGATCAGTCATTATTTAGGACATTTAACACAAAGTTTAGTCAATTGATGTTATTTCTATTGATTTACTTATAGCTCAATGTACTGTTAGTTTGGTCACAATACACTTACTGTAAATTCAGGTTCATACATTTATTATTGCAATTGAACAATGAACATATATGAAAGATTAATTTTTCCAATTTTATAAAATGTATATACCCGATAAATAATGCAATTTTTAATAGATCTCCATTATACTTCTTCATTTATATAAATTCAAAGGCCCAAAGAAATTGGACTTTTGGACCCTTCTCCTTTTCAACATTTACTTCTATGACTTCAATGCTTTATAATGCCTGACATTCAATAATATTTTAATCAAATAAAGACAGAAATTGTACATACTGAAAACCGCACATCTTTTCCAGATCTATCGCTTTATTCTGTATTTACACTGTTTTGATAGAATGTTTTTTTCCTGAAGCGATTGTTTTACTTTGGCACAATTGGCACAATTTATTTTTGTTGATAATATTTAACTATAAGGGATATCAATTATGTAATAAGCTTTCCTTTAGAGACTCCAAATTATATTATGTTGACAATCTTTTGTATCTATACCAATCAAATGCATTAAAATCTAAAAAATACTTCATAGTGGACTTGCTTTATTCATCACATACCTGAAGCACATGCTACATTACTTGCCATACAAAACTGCATATCTAACAAATACATGCAATGCAATCTTTATTCACAATCAAGAAAAATTTTGAAACTACAATGTAATTATAAAATCACTATGTATTTTTCAATCATCAGTATGCATCAACATAATCATACTATAATTCAGTAAGCCCACAAACTATGGAAATTGTGATATGGTTTTTTTATTCTTAAGTACTTCTATTAATTTTAAAACTACACACAAGCATACAATTCAAAACTAAACACAAGCATACATTTCCAAATACCATCATTCACACTCGTACGAATAAATGTCAAATCTGGCAAAAATCATTGTATAAACATCTGAAAGCTTTAATTTGGAATGTCTACACATAAATGAAGACATAATACTTGTAAGGTTACAGAAATCTCAAAAACTGGCAATGATTTCATAGATAAATCTACCAATAAACTGATAAATATTTAATTAAAATTAGTAAGAAATCAGAAATTAATATTCATCTTCCTTATATATTATCAAACAAAAAAATCAGTTCTTTGATTTGACATTTTTAAAATAAATAAATGTTTGTTTTTTACACATACATGTTCTGCGTTTTTACAGCACTGCCAGTTTTTGTGATTTCATGTTAATCAAACTAAAGAACATGCACTACAGCCAATGAAAATGGTTATATTTATAACTCGAATGAACTTAACATGAATTATATGAGCCAACTAAAATAATATGATTTAAATGATTGATTGATGCTATGGTAGAACTATCCGACTATGATGGTCACCTTGTGTTCAAACTACTACCAGTAGGTTTATCAGGGAATAAAACAGTTCCATTCAATATAGTGAAAAAGATGATGTTCATAGTACAAAATTGTAGCACTGAATATTTTCTACTACCCTGTTTATATAAAGAATGAATTTATACTAACAATCATGAAGAGATGCAACCAATATTTTTTTGTATGATAGAATGCCTTGTGTACAACAGAATTGTAAATATCTGCATCCTTACAGTTCTTCTATAAAAGCATGCAACACAAAACTTTGATAGACTTGCTTGCTATGTTTGCAAACAATAGGTAGGCAGCTTTCAATATATACTGGGATTTGATTAGACAATAAAAACTGACATGAATTGAAGTTAATGGTTATTGTCCTATCAAATTCGTGTATATAGTAAACGGACTACCTCCTGTTGTTTACAAACATCCAAACAAACATAGCAAGCAAGTTGATCAATAATTTGTTTTGCATGCTTTTATAGAAGAACTTAACAAAATTCAGCAAATCCTTGATTTGTGTTAATTCATGCAAATGCAGGTGTTATTTATATGACAATAACAAAATTAAATCCCCCACAAATTAGCAAAGAAGCAAATTGACTGTTTTTACTTCATTTTGAGTTCTATAGTTGATAAGACTTGGTTTTCCAGTCTGCACAATAAATATGTCACCATAATGTGAAAAGTGTAATACAAGGCAAAAGAGGACATTTGAAGAAATTAAGAGTCAGAATTGCAAATAGATCTTATAAGAATTTAAAGATTTAATTCAATATTATCTTTTTCATAACTGCTTAAATTCTGCCTTAACACAATTTGTACTCAACACGAGTCATAATAACTAACAAATCAATTTTTTAAATGATTATTTCAGTATAAGGGAAAATAAAAGGTGTAATCATTGGTCTATTATTTCACTCTGGAATGATATTTTTAAAGCATGCAAGATACAATTTGCACAGGTTAACATTCAACATAGTTTCTGATGAACAAAATGGTTGAAGGAATTATATATATGCACTTAAAAGAACACCATAAATGACCCCCAAATATATGTCTCCATAAATTATTCTCAAAAAGATGTTGAACTGCAGACAAAATAATCATATTCACAGTAAATAAAAAATATTTAAAAGAAAAAAACCCAATAGAAACTAGATTTGTAATTGCGAGCAATATCAGATGGCCCCTCATCCCCCATTGCCAAGGTAACGTCAGCCATTTTAAAATTCCATATTGGCTGTTTCCATGGTAACAGTGGCCATTTTTAAAATTCCAAAATTATATATCATCTCTGCACATGCCAGTTAACATTTCTCTTAAGTGTCAACGTCTTGTGTATTTCAATTTTTTTTGTAGTTTCCATAGTAATGTTAGTTATTTTCCAAAAACAGATACCACTTTAACCCATTTCATGTTCCATACCCATAAAGTTTCAATTGGTTTAATATTGTATTTTTTAAGAAAATGCTGCTTTCATAATTACTAAAAAAAAAATCTAGGCATACGAAGTAACATTTTCCTCAAGTTTCAACCAGTAAGGTCTTATAATAAAAACTTTGGATTTTTTTATTCTTTTTTACAATTCAATGGTTTCCATGGAAAAGGGTGGCTTTTTTGAACCATTCTAAATTCAGGTGCACAACTTTACATGGGTCTGTCTTCATTATAGTAGAGTTCCATCAACATTGGTCCAATAAAAATCTGAGAACTAGTGCAGCAAAAATTTGTGGAAGACTAATAAAAAGAGGAAAAAACATAGAATAACAATATTTCATAATAAGGAGATGTGGTATGAAAGAACTATACACAAGTGACCAAAGAACAAAATAAACACAGCTCACAAGACAGTCTTTAACAATGAGCAAAAACACATACAAAATTTCATTTTCTTGCTAATGCAGTATCTCATAAAAATCCTCTGATTGAATTATCTACATGTGAACTACTGGTAACACCCTAAAAACCATTAACTAAATCAGGTTACATATACCAATATACAAACAGTTATCCTTTAAAAATTATGCATTAACTAGTTTCTGGTCATGAGTGTTGTGGATTTATATAGTTTCCAGGTACAAATGTTTTTTTTATGTGAAATAAATAGATGCTTGAAAAAAATGTGAGTACATGTTTTTCTATATATTTGGATATATTTTCTAGGGTTATAAGTAAATCTAACAAGCAGAGCAAGGATGATTCCGTGGAAACAAATAAATAACAAATGAAGCAAAACCAACCTTATATACAAACATTCTTAATTAATTTAACAATATGAAATATATACAAGCAAAACACGATTATTCATGACCCCAAGTAGAATAATTCTTGCTCCGATGTAGTTTTAGAGGACGGAATATAATTCAAAAGAGGCCTAAAAGCTAATGAAACAAGCAAACTAGGTGTACCAATGTACTACCTGAAACACACTCAGAAAAATTACCATTTGAAAAATAAGAATCCATATTTTGATTGGTTGATAACAATAGCTAGCATTCCATAATCAGATTCATTTCTCAATGAAATCCAACATTTGCATGACTGCACATGCTTCTAAAGACGTCATAGCAATGCATGGAAAACAAACAAAAACTGACATATTTCGTATTTTCTTGGTGATATCAAATAAATGTCATTATTAGGATCAAATGATTCTCTTTTGTTATTCCATCGAGTTATATCTTTGATTATGCCATATTTTTAGTATGAAGCCCTTTCTTTACAAAACATATACAGAATTTGTATCATATTGAAGTCTTTGTGATCTCTATGTGCACAGACCTATTCTGACATCAATATGTTCCAATCATGGATTATTGAGTATTAAGGAACATGCCACAAATAGACTTCATATTGATAATAGGGTGACCACTACTAAAACATTTCCTACACCAATAAATTGATAAATTTGGAGTATGACATTAATACACACTAATTGTCTCTTGAAAAATAGTCAGCAATATTATAATACGATACATTCCAAAAAGTCAAAATAGAAACCTACTGTTTCTATTTATTAATATAGCTTTCAGATGTTTATATGTATATAAAATCCATGTCTAAGGCTTAATTAGCCAACAGTAATACCTTGTTCATGTCTGAAATTCATTATACATGTACTTCTTTTTCTCACAAGCAACTATTTTGAAACTAGAATCTTTTTGAAATAGTCATATTTCATCACTATAAACCAAAATTAAACCCTCTATCATCTAATGCTTCGAATAAAATTTTTCTTTTCTTCGAATTTATCAATAGAATAGGACTAATTTAATGGATTTTTACTATAAATGCTTCTCAATAAACATTAAAAAAATAAATAACCCTGTAGCCATGCATTTAGTATTCTAACTTGATTCTTATGTCAGATGTTCTGATATTTTACAGACATACTAATAAATATTGAATTATTATTCCTCAACAGAGAAAATGGTGTAAATTTAAAAACATCATTTTTTTAATAAATATTCAGGTATAGAATCAACAATAAGCAAGCAATGTAAGTATAAAGTTAAGTCAATATAGATACTTTTAAGTTTGTCTTAACTCAAAACCTTAGTGGTTCCAAATGTATAGTTTTTTTAAGTTTCATTTTGTACAAATCTAAAGAGATCTTCACTCTTTCTCTCTCCGTAGGATAATAAAAAAAATGAATTTCAGACATGATAAAAACTACAATTCCAGTAAGTATTCCCTCAAGTTTAGGTACAATGGTTTAAACATTTGATATCAATCTTAATTTGTGTAATACATGTTCTTGTATTTTCAACAAATACAAAAAAATGTTATCACTCTTGTGAAGTTAATTAAAATTTTAGAATTTTTTTTTTATTATTCAGACAGCAAATACAAAAAAATAACAACTAACAAATCAAATAGTTTCTTCTTCAACCAAGGAGAACCCACTTTGATAGCGAGTGCTTCATTATAGGAAATATTTATTTTGGTAATTAATCAATTTTTAATGTTGGAGTATCATGCATGTTATATCTCACAGCCCTAAAAGTTGATTTAACATGTAACAAGTCATATAATCACAAATAAATGATATCAAATGCCTAAAATTAAGTAATATAGTGCTACAATTCAGCATTTTTTTTCATATTTGAGATTTCAACAAATTTTGATGTATGAATCAAATTAACATTTCAACATCAGTAGTAAAGTCGTCATTTCTGGGGGTCATGAATGGGAGGAGAAAGCCACAGTCAGCTGTTCTTGTCTTGTGGCTGACTTGATTCAACTTTTCACAGTCTGAGGACTATTCTCCATTCACCATCGGTTCTTTTGTCTTTGGTGCTGAACTTGGTTTGGGTTTTCCCCCTTTTGAATCTGATTCACTACCACTTGGCCTAACACCATTCTTTGTTGACATTGGTGGTCTACCTCCACTAGGTTTACTACGTGGCTCCCTCTGCTCCTTAGGAGCCGAGTGTGATGCCTGCGAGCCACCATTACCAGTACTACTTTTACCATTAGCTCTGGTGTCTGATGAATTAGCAGATGGTTCAGACTTAACAGTTTGTGTTGGGGCTGACTGAAGTTTATTTGGAGCACCACGATAATTTGAAGCACTAGTATCGGTTTCTGTTCCCGTGTCTGTACCATTACCAGGATAACGACTTCTTCTATTATTTCGCTTTCTTCTTCTCTCTGGTGGTCTTCTTTCTCGACCTGATTGGCTATCTGTAATTAAAAAAATTCTCTTAAAAAGCTAATTGAGTTCAAAACTAATTGAAAATCAGCACAGTAGCTTTCGTCTGACATTTTGTGCATATAAAGTTAATCAACAAAAGCATTGCAAAATATATTTTGAATAACTTCTTAACATTTACTTAAGGCTCATAATTTGTTAAAAAAATAAATGCAATATAATAGAAAATAAAATAACAACAAAAAATCTTCCAAATTAACTGTTGAAATGCCTTGCCTTTATGTAATGTTGATAATGTAAATCAAATGTTGAAATTAAAGTAGGATTTTCTTTACATTTGTCAAATAACCTTCATTGAAATGAGAAATGCTAATGCTAATAAAACTACATGCCAAATACTACTCACTTATCAGAAGTAATTCCATTTAAACAGAATAAAATACAAATTTTAACATGTAAACTATGCAAAAGTTTCAAAGTCAACATCTTTCAACTGACAGGGAGGGACCACAAAATATTCATGAAAATGAGAGATTCCAATGCAAATCAACTGTATTCTAAATATCATTGATATTCCACTGGTGGCTCTCCTTAAACTGATTTAATTACAAATACATGTTAAGGGGGCTCGAGGGTATAAATCCATATTTTTTTGTAAATATAGTATTTCACTATTTTTTTTCTATAAATGATCTTTGTCTTATACATAATAGAAAAGTGCAATTTATCACCAAAGGGAGATAATTTGGAGCTTTTTCAATGATATAAACATTTCAAAAGTCATCTGGGACCAAAAATAATCCTTTTTATGGTTGATTTTGGTACCATATCATAAAGTAACAACTTATAGTGTAACAAATAAAATTCGTAATGAAAAACAAGATGTTTAAATTTTGCTGAATTTTTGAACCCTTAACAGGCAAAAACCCGATTAAAATAGAACAAAAGAACGAAGCTCTTTGTTAGAGAAGGCAATAAATGCTTACTGTAATGTTTACTATGGTAACACAAATTTTAAAAGTTAATAGAAAAAAAAAAAAATTACAATTTTATACTTTAATTACAAAGTAATTTATTTTAAAAACACCATTGACATAAGTTTTCAATTTATCTATTACACAGTTAATCAGACCAATTAGATATCAAGTCGACGACATGGGTATCTATCAAGTTGGATGTAGAAAATGCATAACCTCCGTTTTTTTTTTACCAAGGACGAACATATCAATCTATCAGTTTAGTAATTTATGTGTCTGCCCTTTCATTATGTGACTCTAGAAAAAATTCCAAAAAAATGGGTAACAATTGTATGGAACAGAGAAAATCAAGTGCACCTTTTTATGTTAGGGCGTGTTTGAGTTGAATATTTTGTCTTGAAAACATATAAAGCAAGAGTATTTGATACATCATCTCGCTTCAGATTGTATCATTTTTATATATCAAGGCTACAGGTTGACTTCATAACATAAAAAATTCACAGTTCTAAAAGATGAAATATATATGGGTCAAGTGAAATACCTTTCTAATGAATCACAAAAACAGAGTAGGTGTGCTCGAATAGCTATTTTTTACTAAAAGTACTTGACAACAGTCTTTTAAGTTTGATCTCAAATTGCATATCTTCGTAAAAAAAATCATTTTTTTGTGTGTGATAATTAGAGTTTATAGTCTTCAACCACTGTAAATTTTTAGTCTGCCCTTCCACAAAATATTTAATTCAATTTTTTTTTAAATGTTTATGAATTTTCGAAAATTCCCCCTGACAACCGATCAGACAATAGTTTTAAGTTGACTCAATGCAGAGAGCAACATAAACTGATGCTCATTAGCTAGTAGATACATTTGTCTTTTAAAATACAACTGACATATAAGGATAAAAATGGTGCTATGTGGATAAATTAATCGGTTTTCTAGAGCTAAATTGGCAGCGCGTCATCCCTACAATGGCTTTCATTTCTACGATTGTAAAAATGAACTGGTGTAATGGGGGAGATAATTTTGACGAAGTAGAACCCTAACTGTTAAGTAAGCAAAAGTTTAAAAAAAAAAAGTCAATAGATCATGAGTGGGGGGACATGGCCAAATAATCTCTATGGATGTTAGACATGTAAATGCGTAATACATACTATAATTCACCTATCACTAGTGGTTCCCCTTTAAATGACCTAATCACAAACTAATAAATGCAAATGAAGCTAAGTTGTAAAGCTAATACAACTGCATACCAAATATCATTAACCTACAACTACTCGCCCCCCTAACCACAAACTGATACATTGTTAAGGGACTGCCAGAAACAGCACACCTAAGTCCCCCATTTTTACTTACGTAAATATAAACTCACCACTTTTTTGAAAATAAGACAGCAAAGACAATAAGACATAAAAATAAATTACATTTTTGGCTTATTTATCATAACATACCTTGATCTTGACTAGTAACACTAGCATTATCTAATACTGTATCATCATCATCAGTTCTTCGTCGTCGAGAGTAATCTCTGTTTTCGTCTGTGTCGTAAGAACCTTAAAATAAAATATTAAATACTTTCTATAAAGATGCAAAAATTAAGATTGAAGATATGATTATAAAGTTAGAATTTAGAAAATAAGATTTCCCAAAAATTTCTTTTGTAACCTTGACCACTGTTTTTGTAACCTAAATACCAAATTGCCACCATAAATTTGGCAAAGAATTCCTTTATGTTAAAAAGATATTTTTAGAGGAAAAAATGTTGAAGGCTTAAAAACAATTCTTCATTTAAAGCCAACTTAATAACTCCCAACTAAGAATATAATAAAATCAGTAATGAAAAAAAATTATAAAATTAATAATGAAAATAGAGTTAAGAAATGTTCATGCATTTTCATTCCAAAAAGTAACACACAGCATTCACCAATACAAGTTATTGTTTTTCCTTGGTCCTCTTTGTGTGATGAAGAAATAGTTCACCAACATTTACTTCAAGGCATTTAACTAACATTGGAATTATAAGTTCAAAATCTGATAAACCTCAAGGCCATTATCTCTTACTGTGTTAATGTACAAGCTTTCTTGGTGTCCAAATGATCAAGTCAGTATGTATTTTAGGCTAGGATAACTTTTAAATCCTTCTTTACCTTTGATATTGAAAATTGTGATATTGTTTCCCCTCTATGGGTGGTTGTGTAAACAAGTTTAATGAAAACTGAATTGCTATAGTACTGAGAGACTATAGACCACCCTTAACCTTCGGTTTACCTTAAGCCTAGAAAAATAGTTCGGAATCATCACCTTTGTGTGATAATATACTTCATTCAAATAAAAACATGATAAAATCTTTTTTTCCAATTTGTTGAGATAAAATGCTAGCAAAATAAAACGTACTTTCCGGTCCATAATGATATTGGTATGGTTGTCTTCTGTTGAATGGTTCTGTGATAAAACAAAATGTGGTATGTTACAAACTAATGCATAACCAAATGTCAAAATAAAATCAAAGCATGAAATATGATGTATGAATATTAATAATATTGATGGAACATGCATCATGCCATACGTAACATTTAACTTTGTTTCTGAAATGACAAATGGATATTGTTTCTTGTGTTGTTTTCTCTCTTGATCTTTTTAATACAAGTCTGGCAACTATCCATGAAGTACACAAAATATATTTTTTTTAAAACAAGAATGTGTCCCCAGTACACAGATGCCCAATCCGCACTATCATTTTCTATGTTCAATGGACAGTGAAAGTGGTGGAAAAAATCTCTAATATGGCATTAAAATTAGAAAGATTATATCATAGGGAACATGTGTACTAAGTTTCAAGTTGATTGGACTTCAACTTCATCAAAAACTACCTCAACCAAAACCTTTAACCTAACAGACAGACGGACGAATGAACGAACAAACAGACGGATGGATGCACAGACCAGAAAACATAAATGGGGCATAAAAATAAATTTTTCATCATTTAACTTTTTTCATTTTAGAAGGTGCCATGCCATGTATGTCTCCTTTATTCTGCATATTGTTTATCTGTAACACACACACACAATCACAAAACACAGGATTTTACATGCAGTGCATTAAAAGTAAATTCCAGGGAAGCCTTCTATATAACAGCAGTATACCTGACATCCTATATGATGGATAAGCTCGACCTCTCCCTCTACCACGTCCACGTTGTCTCCCTGAGAGAACACTATCTGTATTGTAACCTCTCTGTCGTTCCTCCTCAGCTACTTCCTCGGACCAGTCACCTATAGGACGGGATAAAGACTCGTCACCTGTTTGATAGAAAGTTCTTTTTAAATACTGCCCTGAATTATGTCCAAACTAACTTAATAAAACCAATTATTAACTGGATATTTACCTTATAAGTGAACTACAATATCTGAAAGGAACTAGATGTTCAGTTATTGTTGCTTGTTGATATGGTTCATAAGTGTTTCTTGTTTTTTATATAGATTTGACCGTAGGTATTCCTGTTTCAATGGTTTAACACTAGTCACATTTGGGGCCCTTTATAGCTTGCTGTTCGGTGTCAGCCAAGTCTCCTTGTTGAAGGACATACTTAGACCTATAATGGTTTACTTTTACAAATTGTGACTTAGATGGAGAGATGTCTCATTGACACTTATACCACATCTTCTAACAACTAAGGCTGTTAAGCTGTAGCAAAATGTTCCCTACACTGCATAAATAATGATTTAAATTGTGTCACACTGTGTGTACAGAATTACCTTATTGACCTAACTGTCAGTCTCTAAAAGAATTCCTGTAAAAACTTCTTAGCAACTGAACAGAATACTTTTATCATACAAACTTAATTAGGTCACATTTTTTAATTGACTACAATACAAAGAGTGAAAAACTATCAGTCAAGTCAATATGAAACCCCTAACTAATAATGTTAATTTTTAGATAATTTGAATACCAGAATTCATTCCCCGTCTTTCATTAGCCCATCGTCTAGCTCCACGTCCTCTTCCTCGACCAGGTCCTCCTCGTCTACCTCTTTCATCAGAGTAAGGGTCATTATTACTACTTCTAAAATAACAAAGTAGACAGTTCTATAGTAACCTAAAACATTAAAGAACAATAGCTAGAGGTACAAAGTGTTTACAGATATTTCTAATATAAACAACAATATAACAGAACCCAAAAGATCAAACAAAAATAGAAGGAACCTACTTTTAAGAGAATATTTTTTTAATTTCAGTAACATTAACACTTAAAAGTGCTTCAGTCTAAATAACTAGTTTCGATCAAATGAATCAACTTCATATCTTCAACAACTGTATCATTCTACTTTCAAGAGTGTTACACAGCTTTTGATCAAGAAAATTTAACCAACAATATGAAAATTTCTTTTTCTATCTTCATTTGTCAAACGTTGTCGAACTGTTTTGAGGAAATCCAACACATTTCTTACTATAAGAAATATTCAAATCCACTTCATAGAGAAACAATATTCCTTTAGAAACCATCAATAAATATGTAAATGCTATATTTTCTTGATCAGGAATTTAATCTACAGGCCAAAGCATTTCCATACAAATACAATTAACTGTCAATAAAAGCCTACCTCCTTTCTCTTGGTGGTGGGAAGTAAGGCCCTGGTTGTGAAACAGATAAATTTCGTAACTGCTGGTCGATTTCTAACTTCTCTTGTCTTAACTTTTCTACTTCCTGATAAAAAAAGTTTAAATATAAAAAATATGCTGAGAATATTAACTCTATAAATGTTTGAATTTTCCTAATAAGAATTAGTACAACTCTTTTTTTCTTTTTTTTAAGATAAATAATTAACTTTGCTTTAAGAATTGGCTTTACATTTTTTAACAGTAAAAGACGAAGATAATCTTTAATTGTTGATCTATTTTCAAATCAATTAGTTGCAACTGATCATTTCTGTTTCAATATTATAAAGAGCTGTAACCATTATATCATGTTTTGAAATCTAAATTGATATTCAGGATGAGAAGTCATCACTATGCTTATAATTAAATTTGTCAGACATGTATTTCAACATCTACTATTTAGTGGTACTCCCAGTAAAGCAACCCAGGTAAATGTAAGATAAAGTCAACTTGAAGCCAGTTGTTTCACAGGAGCTTCATTGATTTCAACATCTACTATTTAGTGGTACTCTAAGTAAAGCAACCCAGGTAAATGTAAGATAAAGTCAACCTGAAGCCAGCTGTTTCACAGGAGCTTCATTGATTTCAACATCTACTATTTAGTGGTACTCTAAGTAAAGCAACCCAGGTAAATGTAAGATAAAGTCAACCTGAAGCCAGCTGTTTCACAGGAGCTTCATTGATTTCAACATCTACTATTTAGTGGTACTCTAAGTAAAGCAACCCAGGTAAATGTAAGATAAAGTCAACCTGAAGCCAGCTGTTTCACAGGAGCTTCATTGATTTCAACATCTACTATTTAGTGATACTCTAAGTAAAGTAACCCAGGTAAATGTAAGATAAAGTCAACTTGAAGCCAGTTGTTTCACAGGAGCTTCATTGATTTCAACATCTACTATTTAGTGGTGCTCTAAGTAAAGCAACCCAGGTAAAGGTAAGATAAAGTCAACCTGAAGCTAGTTGTTTCACAGGAGCTTCATTGATTTCAATATCTTACAAATGTTTAAATAGCTGCATATATATTCCAATTGGAGAGATCAGTTGCAAGAAAATTAGTAAACACAGGCACAAGTTTTCGTTAGAAAATATTTCTTTTTTTACTTGATCGTCTTTTTTTGGGGGGGGGGGGGGGGGGGGGGGGGGGAATGGGTTATATCAGAATTACATGTATACATGTTGTACATGTACACCGTCATAAAAGCAGAAACCATGAATTTACAACCTACACAAATCTCTTCGTTATTTTTAATGACTCACCTTTAAATGATCTAGTTGATATTCTAATAAAATTTTAGCATTTCCTATGCTTTCCATTGTTCCAACAAACAAGAAAGGCACTTGTCCCTGAAAAGTAAGAATAAAATCAATAGGATTATGTTTTATAACTAAAAGGAGATCAAGAGAAAAAAAAATAAAAATCATTAAATGGCAATAAGTCTTTACAGCCGATGGAATTGAGTGTGTAGGCAAATGTAATATCTTTGGTTAGCTTGCTTGCTAGCTGAACAATTAAGTCATTATTAGGTAAGACATACTACCCTCCTTTCGAAGTAGCTTAGTCATACAGCGTACATATTGGTTATCTGTCGGACTAATCTACTTTTAAAGGAGGGTAGCTTAACTAACCTAATAATGACTTCAAGGTTCAGCTAGCAAGCAAGCTAACCAAAGATATTATCTTTCCTAACACACAAAATGCAATCGGCTGTAAACTAGTGTGATATATATTTTGACTTACTTTTACATCAGTGTTTACCTCTTGTCTGGGTACTTCAGCCTCATTATCCCCCTCTATTTTGACCCGAACAACACCAGATTTATCAACAATGTCTTGAATATTTCTTCCATTTTTTCCTATTACTTTTGCTGTAAAAAGAACAGACAAGAAAAATGGATATCAAATATTTTTTTTCAATTCACATCATACAAACTTAAAATAAACTAAACAAAAATAATAAAATATTACAGTGAAAATAACACTTTAATATTTTGGTGTGTACTAAGTTCTTTTCTACATATGCATTTGAAAGAAGCCTCAAACCCCAAAAAATGAATGCTGAGGATGAAATATAATAGTTAAATCTTTGGAGCTATCAAAACTCTTGCTTAAAACTCATTGTAAACATGACAACAGTGTTCAACTTAATTTATTCTGACTGTTTAAAATAAACAGTTTGTTCAGTGTATATTGTAGACTAATGAACCTATAAGGGCTTTTATATTACTAACCTACTAATTCCCTTGGCACCTGTAAGGTATCTTCTCCGTATTCTAACATGGCTCTTGCTTTTTTTACTACTTCCTGTGACTGAAAAAATAATAAAATAAATTTAAATCATTCTAATGAATTTGCAATATCAAAAACAATATGCATAAATATCAACAAAAGTAAAAACATGTGTTTAGCTAGAAACAATCTCTCAGATATCTTTTTTTAAAAGAATTTTATGGATACAAATCTACAACTTCTTATTGCATTTATACATTTTACTGGAAATGATTAAATATGAACTTCCTAGCAACCTGTTTTGACAGACATTTTTGTTACCTACCTCACCATATACTTTAAAAGTACAGGATTTCTCGTCTAATTCTATTCCAGTCACACCCTCAACATGTCTAGCTTGTTGTATGGTAGCACCATGTGAACCTATAGCCAAGCCCATTAAATCTTCTCGTACTGTAAACTCCTCCATATAACCTGATCGTACTTTTGAACTCTGAAAAATAATATAATTTGTAATATAGTATTGTTTAAATTTTGACCATGTACATAATAGACAAACACACGTTTAGTGTTATGTCCATTGAATAAGTACACATATTTTTTTTGGCGCCAGCTGAAGCCCAACTGCATGTCTAAGATTTTCTCACTGAATAGAAGACCTATTAGTGGCCTTGGGCTGTTTTCTGCTCCTTGGTCTCTTTGACACAAAGTCATATGATTATTCATGGTAATAGCAGTCATTTAATTCCTAAGAAACTGAATTTGAAACCTAACCTTAACCAAATTCAAATTCTAAGAATCTTTAAATGTTGATTACGATAACCTATTATGGTCTATAGTAGATTTTGACATAAAAACCATGAAATACAGGTCAAATAACCTATATAGCCTGTGGTGAGAATGTCATATTCATACCAAATTATTTAGTTAGCGGTCCATTAGTTTATGGTTGGACTGTGGTATCTTTTTTTTTAAAACACTTCATACCTGTAATCTTTTAACAGCCTCGTCTGTTCTTTGCTTTAATAATAATTTCTGACGTAAATTTTTTAAATGCATATCTGACAACAATGTGGCTTTCTTTATTACACCTTCACTGGTAGACTGAAAGATAAAAACAGCTTCAAACAATACATGTTTAGAAATGTGATTTTTACATATTTATGAAGTTAGTTTTTTAAAACCCAGCCACAATATGATGTGTCTGTTCCCAATGAAAAACACTTGTCAGTTCTTGTTGTATCGTAAGCAATTTTGTCCATTAAAGGATGATGAAGTAGATGGCATATCATTTGGGATACTCTCTCAAAATTAGTCTGAAACTCAAATGAATTTAGAGCTTTACATATTTATTGAATGAACACTTGGAATTGAATATCATTGACTACTATGTGTTACAATTTTTTTTGTGTTTTTTTGTTCATTGATCATTTTGGTTGCCGTCTCATCAAACTTATTCCATATCTTATTCAATTTTTAATATTTGTAATTCATACTCCTGACAGTTGTGTTAAAGAAAGTTATGGTGATTATTGTTCATTGAGTTACTTAATCCATGCAAAATAGTATCGAGGAAAATATGAATCACCGGTGTAAATTTAGACACCCTTTCTGAAAAATTTGATTATATTAAATGTTAAATTATTTTATAAAATTTTCAAAAATCTTGCATTATGCAGGGTCTTTGTTTAATACACTAATATCTCTTGGAGATAGTATCTAATTGTAGACATGCTATGTTTAATTAAAAGATACTTACAATTACAACTAATGAACACTCTGTTTCGTTATATATAATAGAGGATGGGCCACAATGCTTTATAAATTCTGCATGTGCATTTTCTTCACAACAACTGCAAATTGAAAGAAAAATGATTAGATGAACAATAATGTATTATAAATTAATTCATAATTTTATTGTAAAAATGCTTTGACAGGCATAGACATCAACAAAACAAACCGTGTTACATAATTCTGAGAAACAGACATATTTTTTTCTGAAGTTGATCAACTAACTATGTAAATTACACTTGTCTATGTCTAGACTGGCATAATCACCTTACAATTTTATATATATGGAAAAAAAATTGCATTTCAAAATTATTGAAACTTAATATTGATCTTTCAGTCAATTGTAGTTACCATCATGCTGGATTTCATAACTCCGCTTCAGCAACATGTGTTGCACTGTAGACTAAAAGCATGCTACATTGAGTTAAATGCACCTGAACTTTCTCACAAATGGCTGAGGAAGGCAGATTTATACTAGTACATAGTTATTACATAGTTATAGCTTTCAATGATGAATGTAAGTTAATATCAACATGCTACATGTTACAGCTTTTCATGAAAATTCCTGATCAAAATATGATCATAAATCACAGATCTTTCAGCTTAATCTTATAAAAAAAAAAAAATTTAATGTTGTTATTAAGCTTACTTACATTTCTCTCAGATCCTCTGGTATGGGTATGGAATACTTTAAGAAACTGTTTTTAAATGGTGCACTGAAACAAAACAAGATATATTAACAACTAGTCACTTTATTTAAAAGTGAGAAAAAACATTACTGATAGCTGCTCCAAGGTTTTGAAATACATGAGATTTTATGCTTAAAATGAATGAAATGACTGAATAGTGTTTGTTTTTGTTTAAGAAAGTCAAGTAACACTTTATTAAAATCCCAGCATTGCAGGAACTAATTGTTTTCCTAGAAACTTAAGTCTTAAACTATACCATTGAATAGTATTAGAAATTATTAGGCATAATGTTGGGTTCAGTTCTGAAAAAATATTTTATCATTAACAATGTCTAAATTCTATAGTAAAATGATTTCTTATGTGAACTGTACTGTACTGTATGTATACCTTTGGTTAAGAGAACGAATACGATCCAGTGGAACAATATCATTATATGATGATCCTTCCCATCCGATATATTCTATCACACAAAATTCACCCTTTAACATTTTTACTTTGGCTTTCCACCAACCACATTGCTCACTTTCAGTGGTTCGGGTAAAAACCTGAAATAAGAAATGTACAAGTTACAGTAACACATACCATACAACTGACCTCTATCATTTGTTCTAAACTAGACAGAAAGGATCGGGCACCAATGTATACTTGATGAATGTGTGCTTCATTCTATTGTCTCCTTTTATTATCTTTTTTGAATTGACCAGAGTTCTGTTTTAAATATTAAGTCAAGATGGGTTGGTGTTGTGATTTATTGCATATTTTCTTGTTTTTAATAATGCAATGAAACAAAATGACAGGATCTTTTGTCAATATTATTGCACTTGTCATTTTTTGTGTGTGAAAAAAACATAACTGCTCCTAGAGATACAACTTCAATTGTAGTAAAAGGAAATTATTCATAAACTGTTAATTTTCATATCAATCACGCCAATAACACTAGCAACAGGACAAATAGTAGACTTTACACTTGGGGTCTAAAAGTCCAAAAGCAAGGGTACCAAGCCTTTGCAAGTACAACAAATATATTATACCAATTACATAACACAACCTGAATTCAGGAACAGCATTCATCAAATTATACTTGAGATCAAAATAAAATGTTTGTCAGCAACAAAAACAAGGTCTGAACAGAACAATCAAAACAGTGCTTTGGTAATACAATGGTATTCTTCAAATATTTAAAAAAAAAAAAAAAAAAAAAACCAAACCGGACCATTTCCAATTGTTTGTGATAAGCAAGTATCAAATTTTTCAGTGTCTACAAAAAAAAACGTTTAAACTGCCATGTTTTAAAATTTCAATAACTTATTTTACCTCCACAATCTCTCCTTCCTTAAAATCAGTTTTCTTTGATTGGTCACTTGGTGGTAAGCGTACATTACCAAACTTAACTTTCTGGTCAGGCTGCCAGCTAAAAAAATAATTGCAATACTTAGTTTAGAAAATAGATGTTAAATACAGGCAACATATTTCATGGAGAAAGCAATCAGTCCTCTTTCTACATTTAGGTCAAAATGATAGCAAGTAATGTCTATACAACATTGATAACCTTAACAACCCTTACAACCTATTATTACTTTTAAGTCTTCAAATATTCTGCAAGGACAGAGGTGAATATATATATATTTTCAAGGAATTATTAAATCCAATGGCAGTAGAGGATTCATCACCAGTTGCAATATACATTTCACCATTAAACAACTGAAGATATAGAAATGAAAATATCACTTTCAGTTTCATAAATTTATGAGTCACAAGCTTTCTTGGATAATTTATCTTCATCATGAATGCTCAAAGCAATATACAAATGTATATCTAAAAGCCAAGGAATTGTAACTTTTGAAAAACATGGACAGCTATAGGACCAAGAGACCAAAAAAGATCTAGTTAAAACAAAACGTTTAATATATTTTTCACAAATTGTGGAATTTAACTTATGAAGTTACGAACCATGATTGAAATTGATGCATAAATACATGTTCTCAGTTGTATTTCTCCTCATAATCAAAATAACTACCAAGTACTACAAAAATATATATCTTTCATTTAATATTAAATCAAAAATATCAAGTCAAGTAACTTACTTGTTTTCAAATGTAACAAGGACTTCATCATCATCATACACATTTTTTACTTGTGCCTGAAAATATGAAAAAAAATCAATTCAACAAACATTAAACATGAATAAAAACATTCATTCTAGAAAATAAGGCAGCAATATTATATTAGAACTGTCCTGTTGGACCTACATGTCACTAAACATTCAAATCAAACTTATCCTTTGATCAAAAGATAAACTTACCATACACAAAGTTAACACCACTTTCAACACCTGGCTGCCAGTGTTTACTGGTGATAGAAGATGGAGTGCCATGAGAAAACCACCAAACTTCATTAGGACTGACAATCCTAGTCAAATAAGATAGGAGTTGAATGTACCTGCTATGTGCCAGGTTCAAACTTACAACCTCAGTGTTGACAGGCTAGTGGTACAGTAGGTTAACTACTTAGACCACTAGGCCCTGATGCTCCCTTTTGTGCATGATAGCACTGCAGAGATTATAAATAAAGCAGTTTGTTTCTGATATTTATTCAAACCATTGATTAACAATATTCAAATTCATCATAATCTGTTAAATTGGCAATATCATCCATACCTATGTATTTCGGCCTATATCAATACTAATGCAGCTCAACAGTTCAAATCATGAATTCTGAGTTAAAAAAAAAAAAAATAATGTAATTTCGTGCATTGCTTCACTGTGACATCTCCTGGTTTCAATTGAATTATTCAAATTACAAGAATTAGTGCAATAGCTGATCATTATTGTTTTGTTATCGTAAATTTCATAGTCTCGTTAGTTAATTGTGTTTTATAATTAGAGGAAAAAGTTCAAACTACAGAAAACTGACATGGTGCTTGCACATTTTTAGGTGAGGCAAAGAAATTGATGCATACATAGATTTTGAGACTAGCAATAAATTCAGCACCTTTTTCTTTTAAAACCTAGGTTCCCTATGCCTTGCCTTTGAGTCTTAGGTCACAGTTAGATAATGGTGTGCCCCTTACCTAAGATCTTGGATCTGCCCCAGGTCTGTACATAATAATAAATTCCTGATATAACTTAAAATTAAACGATTGTTTATTTATAAATGCATTCCATATTGTGAGTTTATTTATAAGTGTATATGGAAGGTTTTAAAGTCTAATTGAAATTCCTTCATTTCAATTTATTTGATAACACTACTATAGTTTGATAATTTGAAACATTTGAAGCAAAACATAAAAGCAATCATTTCATCATAATCATAATGATTACAACATCATCATATTATGATTTTTGTGTTAATCCCATCAAATATTAGCTTTTTTAGAAAGTGACATTTATTACAATTCATGTGAAAAATGATGTAGAATTAAAAGGTATATATTGAACCACACCCTTTACAGACACAGTTTTAAGATATACGTCTATGAAAGGTGTTGTTTTGTATGAAAAACTAGACACCATTGAAATAATTTAAAATATAATGTCATTAAAAGTAAATGGTAATTTATGTGAAAATATTTATGCCTTTACAAAAGTTGTTTAGGCAGATGGATTTAAAATCTGTTAAATACGGATGCAACTAATAGATCTATTTATTTCAGATTAAAATGAACTGGTACTGCAACACTTGTTAATTATTGTCCTTATTTAAAATTAATATAATCAAGAATAGGTGTCTATTGGCCATAACGCCCTGCTCACAATATAACCCATTGAAGTTCATTGATCTGTGAAATCAAGGCCAAAACCCTAATCTGTCCAAAAAAAAGTTAAATGGTCATATTATATAACACATAATAAACCTGTGTACTAACTAACTAAGTTTAAAGTTAATGTGACTATAACTTGAAGGCAAACTACATTAATACTAAACTTCATCTTGATAATGGACATTTGAACAGACACACAGAATTTAAAACATAATGCCAATCTAATATGGTGAGCAGGCGTACAAACAACAGGAGAAATAATAAAGTCTAGTCAAAACTGATATAATTACCATAAATATCCAGTTTATAATTTCAATAAATCAATTAGATAGATATAGGAAGATGTGGTGCGAGTTTAGTTTACTTTAATTTTAGAACTTATCATGTCTACCATTATGAAATTCTGACGACATTTGATGGAAGAATTGTAAGGATATCTACATTGTACATGTACCAGGTCAAACAGAATATAACTATTGTACATGCTGTAGTGCATGTGGTGGCTTTAGGAATTTTTATTCTTTCATCAGTACATGTCTTTTGTAAAGTTACATATGTTTTATTATTTTGATGGTTTTTTTTTAACATTCAATAAGAATAACTTCTACATGTACTTCAAGAATACATTTTGTAATATATTGTTTCTAAGAGCTTTTCATACATGTACATTGTATAACAGTTGGGAAACTTGTCTTGCTGGTATATTTAGTTACTGTAAACCAACTTATTTTCGCAGATACTTTATTTCTCGTTTAGCCCTCACCAACTCATTTCATGGCGATTTATTTTTGCAATTATCATCTTTGTTCGATGTAGTTAAATGAAAATAGATCCAAATTTTACATATTCGTGAAAATAAATCGCTTGCGAAAATAAGTTGGTTTACAGTATTTATTTGAAAGTTTCTCATTATCTATAATAGATTCAAGAAAACAGCTGAACATTTCAGGGGCAGTAACTCCATAAAGGGTAGACCATTTTTCGGGGAAAAAATATCCATTTATATAAGAACAAAACGATGATCACCAGCAAAGTGATTGGGCCAAGTTATATACCTTTGTAGGTAAAAATGTATCCTCTATTGGCAATGCTGTGAAAAATTAATTCTAATTTCTGGAAAAACTGTTATCTAAATGTGTACACAAAGAGAAATTCACATCTTTAATGTACAAAAATATGTCTAAATATAGAAACAAATTTGATGGATCAGGGTTAAAATAATAAAAAGTAGAAGTATAGTTAATGAACTTAGTGAGAAAAAAAAATGGCTATCATACATTATAAAAATGCAGAAAATTTCCTTGGTTTCCTAATCTGTAAAGCCAGTAAAAATTCTCCTCAAACACATGTAAACAAAGAAATCAGGTGCATTAAGTTTTAAACTGGATAGGAGTGGATAACTAGAGGCTCTAAAGAGCCTGTGTCGCTCACCTTGGTCTATGTGACTATTAAACAAAAGAAGCAGATGGATTCATGACAAAATTGTATTTTGGTGATGTTGGTGTGTTTGTACATCTTACTTTACTGAACATCCTTGCTGCTTACAATTATCTCTATCTATAATGAACTTGGCCCAGTAGTTTCAGTGGAAAATGTTAGTAAAAATTTACAAATTTTCTAAAAATTGTTGAAAATTGACTATAAAGGACAATAACTCCTTAGGGGGTCAATTGACCATTTCGGTCATGTTGACTTATTTGTAAATCTTACTTTGCTGAACATTATTGCTGTTTACAGTTTATCTCTATCTATAATAATATTCAAGACAATAACCAAAAACAGCAAAATTTCCTTAAAATTACCAATTCAGGGGCAGCAACCCAACAACGGGTTGTCCGATTCATCTGAAAATTTCGGGGCAGATAGATCTTGACCTGATAAACAATTTAACCCCATGTCAGATTTGCTCTAAACGCTTTGGTTTTTGAGTTATAAGCCAAAAACTGCATTTTACCCCTATGTTCTATTTTTAGCCATGGCGGCCATCTTGGTTGGATGGCCGGGTCATCGAACACATTTTTTAAACTAGATACCCCAAAGATGATTGTAGATAAGTTTGGATTAATTTGGCCCAGTAGTTTCAGAGGAGAAGATTTTTGTAAAAGATTACTAAGATTTACGAAAAATGGTTAAAAATTGACTATAAAGGGCAATAACTCCTAAAGGGGTCAACTGACCATTTCGGTCATGTTGACTTATTTGTAAATCTTACTTTGCTGAACATAATGGCTGTTTACAGTTTATCTCTATCTATAATAATATACAAGATAATAACCAAAAACTTCAAAATTTCCTTAAAATTACTAATTCAGGGGCAGCAACCCAACAACAGGTTGTCAGATTCATCTGAAAATTTCAGGGTAGATAGATCTTCACCTGATAAACAATTTTACCAATGTCAGATTTGCTCTAAATGCTTTGGTTTTTAAGTTATAAGCAAAAAACTGCATTTTACCCTTATGTTCTATTTTTAGCCGTGGTGGCCATCTTGGTTGGTTGGCCGGGTCACCGGACACATTTTTTAAACTAGATACCCCAAAGATAATTGTGGCCAAGTTTGGATAAATTTGGCCCAGTAGTTTCAGAGGAGAAGATTTTTGTAAAAGATTACTAAGATTTACGAAAAATGGTTAAAAATTGACTATAAAGGGCAATAACTCCTATATGGGTCAACTGACCATTTCGGTCATGTTGACTTATTTGTAAATCTTACTTTGCTGAACATTATTGCTGTTTACAGTTTATCTCTATCTATAATAATATTCAAGATAATAACCATATAACGGCAAAATTTCCTTAAAATTGCCAATTCAGGGGCAGCAACCCAACAACGGGTTGTCCGATTCGTCTGAAAATTTCAGGGCAGATAGATCTTGACCTGATGAACAATTTTACCCCAGTCAGATTTGCTCTAAATGCTTTGGTTTTTGAGTTATAAGCCAAAAACTGCATTTTACCCCTATGTTCTATTTTTAGCCATGGCGGCCATCTTGGTTGGTTGACCGGGTCACCAGACACATTTTTTAAACTAGATACCCCAATGATGATTGTGGCCAAGTTTGGTTAAATTTGGCCCAGTAGTTTCAGAGGAGAAGATTTTTGTAAAAGTTAACGACGCCAGACGACGACGGACGACGGACGACAGACGACGGACGCCGGACGCCGGACGCCAAGTGCTGAGAAAAGCTCACTTGGCCCTTTGGGCCAGGTGAGCTAAAAAAGGAACAAATGCGGTATTTTCCCTGCACACAAGCATGCCAGACATTCACATTAACATTGTTACATTTAAGTTTGCACTTTTTGCAATTCTGAAAGAAAAGAGTACTTTACTGGCAAGAAAAAGGGGAAGCAATATTTTTAAATATTAAATATGTATACTATTATTTGAGAATAAGTGATGTCTATATTTTCCAAGTCTTCCTTGTATTGTAAAATAAAAATATTAAATCAGAATCTATGAAATGTGATGATAATGTGTATCTGTTTAGAGAAGGTGTACTCCTGAGATTTAAATCTGAACCAACCAGTTGATGATACAAATCAAATTCATCATGCATTTGTTATCTACAAAAAATGTTACTTTTACTTCAAATTTTATTTATACACCCACACAGCTAGTGTTTGGTTCAAATAAATGCATGCAATTACAACACAATCAAATCAAATAATTATTTCATAATGATCCAAGGTATAGAGAAGTGTATAACTGACAATATATCATTATGTTTAGATATTACTTATAACAATGTAATTTCACTAGTTTGGCACCTCTTTATCTCTTTGGTGTTATTTATATAACTCTGATGCATCACTTAAGTAACAGATTCATTGTGTGTAAGAGTTGTGGTATGGAGTATGTATCAATGTGTCAACAACAGATAATTGAACTAAAACAATATCTAGTCTCTCCTTATATCTGTTGGTAATTCACTTTTAATTCACTGACTCCAATGTTTCATAAAGAGCATAATCTATATTTAAGGTTAATTGGGCACTCATAGTACAGGAAAATCCTTGAGAAAAAACCCATGAATATTCAGTAAAAAAATTGCAAGGACTAACCTCCTGAAACTAGCTGGTTCTATGATATTCATCCAACAACTACTGAAAAACATAACATGCGCAACTATCTGAGCATTGACATTAAATTAGAAGTACATGTCCCATCAATATATTTGCCAATAGCACATGAAGTCTCGTATGCAATCATTGTCATTCAACCATATGAAAAATGAAATTGCCCTTATAATGATTCTAAAAATAATTTTATATTCCATGTTTTGTCAAATTTTCATAATAGTATATTTTTTGTACACAGATTTAGTATTGTGTTGTTGTTACAGGTGGCACAGTAGTATTTGCATTCCAGAATTTAAGTTGCCCTTTTGTGTACCCTACTTAGGTAAATGTATCTAAACAGTGTGATTGGACAAAAAATACAGTATCAACTGAACATACTTTCCCAAACTGAGGGATGAATCAGGTGAAGAAAAATATAAAATAATTTTACATACAGATGAAAATGAATTTTTGAGAATTTTTGAGAATTTTGTATTCACTGCACTGTAAAAACCTAAAAGTACTAGTGGCCTTAGGTTTTTAAAAATAGCAAAAAAAGTAAACGGTCATGATACATATTCAAATTCATTTCTGAATAGTAAAATGAAAGTACTTTAGTTAACTGTAAATGTAGAATTTTTTGCAGTGTTAGAAAGTGTTGAAAATTCTAAAAAGGCTATCATTATCCCTTATGGGCCAGGAAATACTACCGTGCCACCTACAAGTTTGATGACTTACTAGCTGATATACAGTGTAGGTGTAAAAATAAAAGGTGTGCTTTTAAAATCAAAGTAACGTTTCTTATCATGTACTGTGACCAAATTCTTAAACTATTGGCCTTGATTGGTTTAAATGGCTCTATTTTAAAATTTAGAATGACTGAAAATAGTATAACAAAATTGTCAAGCTGGCTCTTTTATTTTGGAAGGTGTGTTTGGACAATTTAGAGATTGACAGAAAATTATTAAATACTTGTTTATTGTTGATAACTGAAAGTCACTACCATTGTTATATTTCCTTTCTAGATTCTAGCTTTATTTTACTGAAGGTAGCTTTCTCATTGAAGTAAACCACAAACTCTCTTAATTCATATTTCTACAAAGACTTATCAAATCCCAGTTCACAATTCAAATACAAAACATTGGGTTTTTCCTTTTCATGTACATTACACTGTACATGTATATTGATAAATGTACAAGATAAAAACATTATAAAGATACATGATACATGTAATTCTTATCAAATAGAATACATTCCATAGAGCAATCTTCAAATTGATAACACAGATTTCACCAATTCAGATAATATTCATTTTCAAATAAATTTATTCTTGACGATGCATCAAAATCAGTTTTAAAATCAGAAATGGAAATCTATACACCTGATATAAAATACTGAGATATGGCATGGTATGATTACAAATGAGACAACCACCTATTCTACCAGTGTCCAAATGACTTGATTATCATGATTATAGAGCAAAATTATGTCACTGTTCAGCCTCTAACAAAAAAATCATGGACAATTATGGCAGTCTGCACCAAAAACTTTTTCAACTACTAGTCCGAAGACCAACATTCTGACTTTTTTCTTATTGGTCCAAACAAAGTTTTGCAAACTCCTACTAGTCCGAATGAAATTTTTCTAGTCCTACTATGTATCCGAGCAAAAACTGAAATTTTTAGATGTGTATGCTATGTTTATAAAGGAGCTATGAAGGTTTATGAATGAGAACAAAACAGTATCCCAAAATGTATTTCTTATAAAGTTAAAAAGATGGATTTAATTGATGGAAAAAAATAATGTTTATATTTTATTATATTCTGTGTATTTTCCTGGATACTCAGAAAGTATTTCACAGGGATACTTTATTGAAGCTTGGACAATGAAGTAAAGTTGTAACAAGCAATTTGAAGAATAAAGAATATTTATTTGTTGAAAAAAAAAAAAAAAATTACTAGTCTGGGGCACCAGACTTGTGGCTGGCTAACTGTGCAGACTGTTATGGCACATGAGAAAATGTTTTTTTTTCTTGAATAAGAAAATACCTATTTTTTAAAATCATTTTAGTATTTTTTTTTTAACTGTTATAGATATGAACATGATCAAGCAACTTAGTAAAAAACTTTTTTTCTAAAAAAAAAGATTAACAATTGCCGACAATTCTTAAAACAGTTAGGGCCTTAACCCCTCAAATCAATTCCCTACTTCCTTTTGTGGTATGGAACCTTGTGGAACAAATTCACAGAGATCTGTGCACTTATACTTAAGTTATTGTCTGGAAACCAAATGTCTTCATATGACGACTATGACATCACCATACCATTAAGGCAGCATTTTTTTGCGGTCAAATAAATACATTGTAAGTAAAAGAAATAATCCTAAATCAACTTAAGTTTATTAAGAGAACTATATTGTCCCTGCTGCTTTAACAAATGTGTAAATTTAGTAGATTTAATTCAGAACTTATTAATCTTTAATCTCATGAACTAAACAAACAAATTTACAGTGCCCATATGGTCTGCCCCACTTGCATTGAGACTTGTAAATACAGTATTTTGGATATAAACACATTTTCATGTATGAGATTTTCATGGTTCATAAAATCATGTTCTTTGAATAGTATTGTAAAGACCTCTATTATTATTATAGAGACAATAAAAACACTTCACAAATAAATTCAAAAATTAAATGAACAAGGGACACAACTCTATCTTAAAATGTATGAAACCTGTATGTTGCACTTCTGTAAATTTATATACATATATAGACAATACAATTTCCTGTAAGAACTACCTTGATGGCTTAAACTGTGCAACTTTTACTATGAATTTTAGTAACAAATTATATTTCCTAGAATTGAAAGTTGATGTGCATTACTACTCAGTACTGTAAAGATAGAAACCTTAATTTTTGTGGGGTTAAAATTTCGTGGTTTCGTCGCTCTGTAAGATTTCATGGGGATTTAATTTTGTGATATCCTAGCTTAAATGTAAGTGGTATTATATGTATGTTAAATTTTCGTGGGGGCTTTAATTTCATGGATATATTCTTTCCACAAAATAAACTAAATTAAATTCTCCACGAAAATTTCTGCTTTTTCAGTATTACATTCATAAAGGTTACATGGGCTGTGCTGTTAATAAAATCACACACCTGTGCACATAAGCACTTGTGCATTAGTTTAAAAAACTTGGTTCTGATGATTCTTTTTTTTTAAATCTTTAATGCCATTTTTTTTTAAAATTCATCATCTTTTCAGTTTTACCTTATGTTGCTGATCTGATAGAGTCAATTTTTTTGGACTAAATCTCAAAGATTCAAACCATTGAAATTTTTGAAAGTTAAAATTGACTGATGGTCACATTTGACATGATACATATGTACATGTAAAATGTAGATGTTCTGGAAAAACTTTTTAACCTGTCATCTGAACAAGTAAATTACAGCTGTCAGACAATTATTCAACTTAATATGAATGGCTACCAATCACCATTATAGTTTGACTATCTATGAAATATATATATGTAAAAAATGAAATATATTTTTTTTGTTCAATCATCAAAGTCAGTTTGGTTATAATTTGTCCAAATTAACAAGAGATGGGTAACACAATCATTCTTCAGTTGTTATACATTTTTGTATCATTGTATATAAAAAGGAAAAAAATGTCAATCTTTATTAATGTTTATACATGTATCATGCATCAAATAATGTGAGTTCTTAGTCTTCAGAGGTCACCACAATGGTTAATAAGATGGCAACTAAACTAAAATACATACTAAGTGCTGTTACATGTTAACATTCATATTGTTGATCCTATGGCTATGAATTGAAAATTGTTTATACTTTTTTCTAATTAAGATATACGTTTTAATACATTTTTTGTGGTAAACAAAAATTGGACAGCTAATCAGTAATGCCTCAGGGCTTTAAAGCTTCATCCTATGGTTTTATTCATTTTTTTTTTATCAAACATCTAAGTAATATCTAAAAATGTACTGCAAGACTTTTTAAATATATTGATGCTTCAACTATTAGATTTATGTAATTGTGTTTAACCTTAAAACAGTGTACTTAGAACTACTGAATTAAAATTCATCCTTCATAAAAAGCAGGTAAACTTTTATATACAATAACAAATACACTTTAACACACTACTCATGCTTTTATCATTCCATCAATCAAAGTTTACTGTAGCTGAGAAGCTACAAAGATCATGATAAGACAAAATGACTCATTTGAAAAACATTCTAACCTAATTGCTAAAATCAAATTCGATATTAAAATTACAAAACAATTAATAGCAAAAAAACTGATCTTTATCCTTCTGAAATTTGTAAATCGAAAGTACAAGTTTCAGTTTCATAAAAGTTGACAAGTGAAAGTGAAACTTGTCATGTATATTGTGGACACCTTTTTTTTAAGACATATCAATAAAAGGGTCAATATGCTCCTTCTGTAGGTATCTGATATTTTTTTCTTCAGAATTCAACAAATACTCATTGTTTGACACAATATTTTACCTGATAAAATGCTCCATTTGCCCCGCAAACTTCTACCACAAGGTTTTCCATTTTGAACACAGGGAATGATGGGAAATTTAAGTATTTTCCACGCTCTCTTTATATTTCACACAGTCCTGAAGTTAAAATGCAATAGAATAGAAGTTTGTGGCCGAAACTCATCAATTCTTGTCAAGATTAAACTATAGTCTGAACGAAAAAAGTACGGAACATCGACTTTCAGGGAGCATTTCCAAAAATCTAAGTTATTCGGATTGTCTCGGAATTTTCCATTGACTTTATAATAAACCCCGAGAAAGACTTTGCCACTTCCTTTTTTGGATTATTTTGGCAGAAATGACAACACTCATTTGTAGATATCAGTAAATAATGTTTTCTGTCCACTTCAGGTGACAAAATGTCGTCCGATAGTGAACTAGAAGAATTTTATGACGCAGAGGAAGCAACACCAAAGCGGTATGGATTAAGAAAATCAGAAAAAAAAATCCTTAAATATTTGTGTACAGTGACTATCAGTGTAGTTGGTTATCGCAATACTGGGAATCTGAGTCCGTTCGCGCCCATTCACGTTCGCACCCACTCATGTTCGCACCCTACATGTTCGCACCCAAAGTCATGTTCGCACCCTACATGTTCGCGCCCAATTTTAATTGGTTTTGTGTTTAATATTTTTGTAATCAAGTTTTGGCAACTGTATTCTTATAAGTATAATTGTTGTCATTGTCTCAAAATAAAGTGAGACAGCATTTTTTTTTGTGTTGAATAAATCTTAATCATGTTTCAGAAAATGTATTGTTAAAAAAATAATAATCCTTTCTAAATATAGTCATGAGTGGGATTCTGTCAAAGTTTTATTTTGTGTTGAATAACTCTTAATCATGTTTTGGTTACTTTGTTCCACTGACTTGTTTCAAAATAAAATGAGATTCTGACTACGGTTATTTTTTTTGCGTGTTGAATAAATTTCATCATGTTTTGGTTAACTTATAATTTGTGTATTGCTATATTTTATTGTTTCATTGTTTCAGATCTATAAGAGGGACCAAGCTGTTAAAAACAATTATCTTTTGTGTTTTTCATTTAAAATCTTCATTGTTTTACTCAAACCAAGTTATAAATACATTCAGTATTTACACTTAAGCAATTTAAAACAACAGTCATGTTTTTCCAATTATTTAACTGGAATTTGAATTAAAATTGGGTGCAAACGTTTAGAGTGCAAACGGACCTTGGGTGCGAACGTGCAAGGTGCGAACGTGTAGGGTGCGAAAGTGTATTGGGCGCGAACGGACCTGATACCCAATACTGGTATAAAAATTTTGTGCCAGTATTGTATTCCAGTATTGTACCAGTATTGTGTTTTTTTTCTAAATAAACAATACTTATACCAGGTTATTGATCTTTTACTAAAGGTGTCACATTTATATATATATATTCAAAATGAAATTAAATTATGACATGACAATTTTATAAGGAATGAAATTATGAATGTATGTTTAACTGATGATGGCATTGATGGTAGCTTTCAGGTCGATCCACCCCAAGTCCATGATGTCATTGATGGTAGCTTTCGGGTCGATCCGTCCCAAGTCGATCTGGCCCCACGTTGATCCAGCCCATATGTAAAGTTGATCCGTCCCCAATAAAAAATATTTTTATAAGGAATGAATATAAAGATATTCAGGATTTGATTTAATTAAGTGATTACAAGTGGCATTACCTTAGTTCACAATCATCAGACAATTGTTGAATAAACAAACCAATTATAGACTAATGATTTGATTAATCAAGTCATTATGATGAGTTAAATTTTATAGGTTTCAGTGGACTGTAAATATTTATTTAGATATTCTGTGTATGAACTAACAAAAAATAAAATCGCCATGACATTCAAAGTTAAAGTTATCACGGAAAATAACTTCATATTTTAAAATATGTTGAACCTGCAATTCAACAATAACACTCATTTTCTTATCGTTATACAATGTTGACAACCGCATGCATTAACAATATGGCGAACAAAGACCTCTACAAAAGCACCCATAAAAATTGTCATCTGAGGCACGCTGTACTATTAATGAACAAGGAAGTAGATCATCAAGTTAAAAATAAATTTTATCACAAAAGCATACCTGCCAACTTTCACGATTTAGGCGTGTACTACACGATTTTGACCCTTTGTCACGATTGCACGATCGTGATCGTGAAAAACCCTCTTAAACACGATTTTGTGAAAATCTACACGAAAAATATGATTGTTCCCGATTTTGAACTGTGTCAAATGGAATACAATTTTGTTCAGCCAATCAAATTCTATGTTTCTCATGATCAAATTAATCAGCCAATCAAAAAAGTTTTCTCTCAAGAATATTCTAACATTCTAGATTTTGAACTTGTGTTGTATTCCTCTGTTTGTTAAAATCGTGAACATGGCAAATGGTTTTTCACCTAAAAGGAGGTTCTTACACAGAATAAGAATAAAAGCATGACTGATTGACAAACTTCAATGATGCAGTACTACCATAAAGATAATAAATAGTAATTTGTTCACTAATTCATTGACATTACACTTGCTGTAACAAATGTTATAAATTTATGTATTCAATTAAATTACCAAATTATTTAAAGTACAATGTACTATTATTTATTTGTCACATGGACAAAACAAAACCCCCCACACGAGGAACCTCTTAAATGAAGGACTTTCCTTAGTCAAGGGGTTATTTTACTCTTGTAAAAAATAAAATAGAAAAATCATTAAATGTAGATTTTTTAACTTAAAAATCGGAAATTCTGACATTATATTTAGAACAACTTTTCTAAATGAAGGGTCTAATTATTTTGAAAAATAAAGAAGATATAAGGCCAAGAACATATCAAAATTCTTGGACATCATGGACATGTGTTGACCATATAATACCAGATAGATCATAAGATGTATTATAATAGTTCTTTGGGAAAAGTTTCTTCAAATAATATGAATATGTGCTCATTTTTACCTAAAAAGTGGTTTATAATGTCCTAACATTGAGGGGTTACCCCTAGGTGTTGTTCCCAACCTGATAAAGGTCCTTCTTTGTGCACAATTTTAAATTGGAAAAGTCAACAATTATTTAATATCCTTACACATGAAATTAATTCTTGGTCTTGCAGCCACATGTTCATCTTTTCTACTGATATGTAATAACTAGAATCATGCAAATAAATTTAAGAAAAAAGCATGTAAGTTCGTCTTACAAATATGACACTTTTTCTAGACCACAAAAACAGCACGCGCAAAATAGTCGTCGCAAAGTATTGTAACCTTTGAAATTGTTGTCGCGCACTAAAACCCCCATGGGCACTTTCAAAAGTTGGCAGGTATGCAAAAGTATTTTATCGTGACTCATTACCACATCAATTTACAAGTTATAACAAAGTGTTTCATAAAGAAATTCATCATCTATTTTCTGGAACTTGAAGACTTACCGGTAAGTCCCTCAGGTGAAGCAATAATAACCGTATCCAAAGTCTAACCGTAAACTTGTTAAGTCCCAGACCTCTAACCACTGCTAAAGTCCAACTGTAAACTTGATAGGTCCCAGACCTCGAACCACTGCTAAAGTCCAATCGTAAACTTGATAGGTCCCAGATCTCGAACCACTGCTAAAGTCCAACCGTAAACTTGATAGGTCCCAGAACTCAAACCACTGCTGAAGTCTAACCGTAAACTTGATAGGTCCCAGACCTCGAACCACCACTAAAGTCCAACCGTAAACTTGATACATTTGTAGGTCCCAGACCTCAAACCACCACTAAATTGAACCCAATGTCAGACGAAAGCTGTGTCCTTTTTCCTCTAGTGTCTCAATATTGCATGTAGACATTGGCTCTGCTTCTTGGCTTATACATCAATGATCATCCAACCTGAAAAATATATAAAATTTTCTTAATTCCAACTTGAAATACGGGTATACATATTTAAAGTAAATGTACAAAAAATGTACATGCACATAGTTAAATTGCACATGAATTCTTTTTTTAAGGTATGTTCAGAAGAATTCATTGAAAGATGCACTAGAGAAGTTTTCTGTAAGTAATACATTTAAATTTGGGACTATTTATTTTCATTGTTTAGTCAAACTTGTATTCTATTAATATTAATGGCCAACACTCTAAAGACTTTTTGCTCTGATGCAGTGCAATACACCCATCAATCAACCATATTAATACTAGCTTTAATGCTCAACCAGCATTGGAAGTCATCCTATATAGTGAGTTTGTGTTTTCAATACATCCTGTCTACTCTATACTCGTTGGAGTAAAAAGGTGATGTTATTTATTAATAATTACAACTACCAGAAGGTTTACAATGACCTACATTTAGCCTAATGATCAAGGTCAAATGAATAATTTAAAAAAGATGTAAAAGATACCAAAGGGACATTCAAACTCATAAGTGGAAAATAAACTGATAACGCCATGGCTAAAAAAGAAAAAGATAAACAAACAAACAATAGTACACTAAACACAACATAGAAAACTAATGACTGAGCAACATGAACCCCACCAAACTTCACAAACCTTACAATGCCTCATGTCCAGATTCATAAACTTTGAATACCTGAAGGAGTAAGGTAATAATACATAAGCTTGGTATGAGTGTTCAACACTACTATGAGCATTCACCACTACTTGAAGAAGAGTTGTGAAAAAGATTAAAATTGCAAGCTAAAAAGTCAAGGTCATAAAATTTGTAGAAAGATGCAAGCCTTAAGTTCCACAAGTCCAATAGATAATTTTCATGTATATCCAATTTACAATTGTATATTTTAATTATTATATGTAAATGTCAATTTGCAAGTGTAAGGTAATAAATACCCTTCTCAATATCCTCATCTACATGTATAATATTTTGAAATTCCACCCTAAGAATTTGATACAATTAAGACATATAGCCAGGCAAAAAAATGGTATCCTTTGAAAATGTACATGTATTTACTAGTCAGTAAGTACAATTTTCAATTATATAATGTACTCAATATGCCTTATATAGAGAGAAACTGTCAGCAGCATAAGACATCAACAAGATAAAGAAATAGGTCAATAAAGCTGATTAAGACCACCTTTCATATAACTTGTTACCCTTGAATGATGATTTACCCTTTTTTGTGTCTTGAGCAAAAACTATAGATAACAGAGATAAACTATCAATTAGATCAATACAAGATCAACCAAAAAGATATAATTTGATCAGAATTTTATATTCTGATCTTCAATGTTGAAGATTGGGCATTGTTGAAGATGCACATACATCAAGGTGAGCCACACAGGTTCAATATTACTATTTATGTTTTACAGGAATGTGTCACTGACTCTGAAGAAAGTGGAGATGAAGCTCATAGTGGCATATTAAACAATGTTAAATCTGTGGACGAGGAGGAAAAATGGATGACTGTTCATAGTGACAAATTTAGAATATCTAGACCAGATGAGTTAGATGGAGTAGCAGAAAAATGGACAACCATCAGAAACCAGCCAGATAAGTCTGACCAGTCGGATGATTCTGATGAGAAAGTTGTTATTCCTAACAGACCTGAACGTGCAGATTCTATTCTAGAGGAGGAGGCAAGGTTAAAAGAAATCAGGAGAATTCAAGAAGAGAGGTACATGTATTGGAAAAATCTTAATTTTTTATTAGATTCAAGGAGTAAAATACAATTTGTTTAGGACTGAGGAAGAAATGAAGCATTGATGATAATTAACTGATGATACATGTATATAAGTAAGAAGTGGTATGATTGCCATTAAGACAACTCTCCACCAAAGAGTTAATGATGTTGAAGGTTAGCAACTATAGGTGGCTGTACAGTCTTAAACAATGAACAAAACCCATAACGCAATCTATAAAAAGCTCTAATATGACAAATGTTAAATAATTCAAAGGAAAAACTAACAGCATGATTTATGAACAAAACAATAAACAAAAATTAAAACAAATATAATATGCATCAACAAATGACAACCACTAAATAACAGGCTTTTGACTTTTGGACAGGCACATACTGAGTGTGGTTAGAGCAAAAATGTTTGGGGTGCATCAACCAAGAACAAACAACAAAAATAAGTTGAAATGGGCTTCAGTTACTGATCTGATCAATTTAAAGCTGCCAATAAAACAATTCACACAAAGTTTAGATCTGAAAATACTTGCAGTTACTGAAAGCTAGTTCAAAGACGATAGCAACTCATAAGAAATCATGTACATGTATCTAAGACCAATTGGATCTTTTTGAACTACAAATGTATGAACAAATAAGACTTGTTCATTCACATAGAGTTTATTTTAAAAATTATAGGGGAACATCCAAAGGAAATAAATGAATTAATTTGGTTTCCCCAAAAAAATTATTATGAAAATTTCATTTGCAGTGCAAAATCTGGTGTGAAGATGTAAGATTTTACAAAACATATTTTCAACTAAAAAAATAATTCCTTTTATAACTGCAGAAATGTAATACTTGATATCATAATATAATAATTTGTATATATATATATATATCACCTTCAATACTCAAAGCATGAAACTTGTAGACAATTCCATTTTCATGTTGTCCTTAGACAATTATAAGAAAGAATTTTACCTGAAGTTATAATTAGCTTGTCAATCTCTTCAGAAGTCTTACATGTGAATCATTGTGAATGATGTTTGATATTTTTGAAAAGAAAGCGAAAAAGATTATTTTATTCACAATATGTTTTTGGTCACCTGGACTGGAAGAAAGTTATTCATAAATGTATTAATTGGTAATTTAAAAAAGAAAAGGAAAAAAATATTAATTGATGTTAAAAATCATGTTGATTTTAACTGAATTCCGTATGAATTCATGAATTTTTTTGGGTATACATTTTTCAAGTTCACTTGACATAAAATTCATCTCATTCAGGACATTTTTAAGTGAAACTATTATAAAGGAAGTATTTCTGTGTATAACTCAATATATTTTCATTATATGTATAATAGCCATTGACATGAACACATACTGTACAGTTATTATAATAAAATTGAGAATGGAAATGGGGTCTTTTTTCAAAGTTATATGTATTGATGATTGGTAGCATATTTTGAGACATATTTTAGTGAATAAATGTGATCTACATTTCTTGTGTGACTTGATTGATATAACTGTTGTTAAGTTTTGTGTTCAGATCCTTCAATCAAAAAGCTAAGGTCAGGTCTTAAAACTTTAGAATTATTAAAAAATAGACTTTTTGACAGTAAATTAACATACTGCATTTACAGCAACAATAGCAGTTAAGTCAAGACAAATGAGCTTAACATATATCTAGTGTAACTACATGATATTACAGATTCATAAATTTTTATATCTATTCCTGCATTTAAGGAACATTACAACAAATTTTTACATGAATTTATTTCTTCAAATAATTGCATTTTTTAATCTAGACCTTTATTGTATTAACATACAAACATTAATTAACATGCTTAGATATGCATTAATTCCCATATGTTGTTTGGATAACAGTCTTTTTCTTTGCAAATTCTTTGCAAACTGGCAACACTATTCTAAATTGAAAAAAATGACAAATTCTATATGAATCTTTTTTATTGTTTTTTTTTTAGATTGCCTTACAAAATTTATGATTTTGAGACATTCTTTGTTTTGGTTAGAGTCTTTAAAATTACAATGTAAGTAATATTTGTAGGAGGAAAAAAGAAGATGCAGAATTCCAAAATCAACTGGAAGAGCTTAAAAGGAAGAAAAGAGAAAAGGAAATGGTAAATTGAAATGAAAAAAAGGGTTTTGGTAGAGCTAGTTTGGTAGAATTATGTTGCTAGAATTGGGTCTACTTTTTAGGCTGTCAAGTATATGTCTAGACAGAGAAATTGGTAGAAAGGTCATATTTTGAAATTATCAACAGGTTAAATACTGAATTATTGGTTTGAATTTGTTTTATAATCCTAATTTAGCAGTCAAATTACATGTTGCTTATAATTAAATCAGCTTTAAAATATTGTAGTCCCTTTTCAGAATAGAAATTTATTTATAAAGCACAAAAATATTATCTGGAATGTTTAACTTAAATCTTCAAGGATATAAAATCATTTTTCATCTGCTATACATGTTTTCACATTTTCCAAGTAGGACATATTTTTTTTAATTAAGATATTTAGGATGTATTCTTCTGAGTTTCAATCTCGTTAAAATCTCGTTCTGAAATTTTTGGATCCAAAACATGTGATACAAGGGGAAAATATTTATGAAAATCAAAATTTTAAAGATATTATAATCAAACATAACTCAAACATTTCTGAATTAACTGTACATGTACTTCATTTATTTACAGAATATACTGTATTTCTGTAATAAAACACAGCTTCCAGAAAACATTTAAAGGTAAACCATGCAATGTAATTTTTTTATTTGACTGAATTTTTTCAGATTGAGGAAAAGAGGAGAAAGGAAAATGAAAAACGCAGAAGAAAGTTAGAACAAATGAGACGTCGAGTGTCTGATGGAAGTGACCACATTCTTGTAGATTCCAAAGAAGACAGTGATTCAGATGTGTCACAAGAATCAACAAAGGATCCCGTCTCTATCAAACTAACAGTTTACACAGAAAATATTAATGTATCTATACCAGATATAAACAGTGCTAATCTAGTCACCAGTTTGTGTGAAGCAGGACTGCCAGCAACCTTGCAAGCAAACATTACCATTCCAGACACTAAGACCAGTAGGTCCAGCTCAATGAGAGGTGATTCAAATAGACAAGACAGACCTATATTGCATGCAAATTTAGTGGTTCAAGAACCTCTACGCAGTCATTCAAATTCTTCCATTAATTCTTCTGCAAGTGAAGGACCAGCAGTTACAGGTCGTCGTATTCCAGAATCTGATACCATTGTAAATGAAGTTATAGTAGCTTCCAATGAACCAGATATAATTAGAATAACAAAAACTAGAACTCCGCCATCCACTTTACAATATCCATCAGCACCTCATAATACTCTTACGTTCCCAGTGGCTCCACCTAGGAAAAAGAAATGCTCCAGTAGTGAGGTATTCATTCAATTGGGATAATGTGCATATATCCAGTCATTATTCCATATTTTAAGTTGTCAAAAAGTAACATTAGAAAAATGCATGGATCAGATGACTGGAGAATAATGAATCTAAAAGGGCAAAATTTGCATTCAGTTTTAACCCTTTTCTCAGTGGATTTTTTTTTGCATACTTGATTTGCATAGGACTTTTCATTAAAATGCTGAAAATATGCTTTAAAATTTTAATGCATTTCGAAAAACAAATATTTCATCAAATAAATTTAAGTCAGATCTTCTTTCGAATATCCTTTTCATATTGGATACAAATTTTATTAAGTCTGATTTAGACATTTCCTAGTCAAAGTATACATGTACCTCAATAACATCAACTGAACGTTATTATCACTTTCTATTGTTAAGGAAATAAATTAGACTTCTCAATGATCAAAATAAGTGTTTGTCAAACTGCTATATTTTCAATGAAATTTTTCTGATAAAGTGTGTGGTTCAAGTAAATTCTCTTTTAAGTCTCACCTTTTCCCATATCAGTTACAAAAAGAGAAGTCATTTCTCCCTTTTTTTCTGAAGTAGTTTAAAATCAATTGTTTATAGCCTTTTTTGAATTTGTCCATAAGAGTCTCATATCAGCTGTAATTCTTTTACATAAGGATAAAAACTAGAAGTCACAAAAACATTTACCTTGTGATAATTGTTTTGGTAGCGCTTTGATTATAGTTTTGATATATTTGAAAGAATTCAATATATTTATTTCAGGTTTTTATAGGAATAATAGGATGGCCAAAACAAAAAGTATATCATTGCTATTAGTTCTGTAATGCAGTCATAGTCAGTTCTAGTTCAGCTTCTTGGTATCAATTTACATTTGTAAACATGTTAAATCAATAATCTAAAACAGGTTTCTTCATATAATACCTAAGCTTGAAAACAATTTTTTTTTTCTTGTAAATTATATTTCAACATTTAAACCACAAATATTTATAGATTATCGTTGATATTCTCAACAAGATTGTCATTCTAGCTTGAGCCGGGACGGCGAAAGCAAGAAAGGCAATCGAGTTGAGATGATCAATGATAATCTGTTTATCGCTATTTTACCTATGACGACGTTGTCAATTTCATGTCAATTTCGTTAGCAACGCCACATGCCTGCTTAGTTTCTAGCGATAATTTTCCATCTCAAGCGAGTAGCATGATATGAAAATTATCACAAAAAAAGATCAAAGGAAAAATGCACAAAATAGCGATAATGAGATTTGAATGTTAGGAATTGGTAATTTTAAGGCCCCTGCCCAAGCAGAGGGGACATTTACTGTTTCCCTTGTTCATCTGTACGTACATACATCCCGAGATTGATTTCCCCTTATTTTTAGTTTGCCTCAACTATAAAAATTTTAAATAATGCTCTTCTTTCACTTTGAAAACAAAGTTGTGTTTGAGTACCAACTAATTATCCTTATCTTATTAATTGAATTTGTAATGTTAGTTGTACAGTATTTGAACAACACTAAGGTGATCAAAAGGGACATTTCTGTTGGCGATGCTTGTTTTGAAATTCAATAAAATCTTTTAAAAAGTAATTCTACTTACATTACTTAATTCAAGATTAAGAACACCAGAATTTATAGAACATTTTTTTTCTTACCAAAGTTAAAAACTTTTGAACATGTCTTATGGTTCCACTTGGAAAACAAATAAGGTTTTTTTTCCAACTAGAATCCAAATGATTCATTGCAGTCATGTTTTATTAAAGATTTTATCACAGGTATTGCATCATTTGCCAAAGTTTAATCCCAAACAAAAGGCAAGGGTTTCAAATTTTACACAAACAATGCAACCAGAGTCAATCTCCAATAAACCATGGCTAACATGAATTAGTTAAATTATCCAATTTTAAAGACTGAGCCTTGGCGAGGACCTCAAAAATTGATCATTTAACTATCAAGATGTGATAAATCCAATAATCCTCAACTTACTACAAATATATGTAATAATCTGTTTCTCTAATGATTATGAAATCAATTTTCACTTTTGATAATCCAAAATCTCTTCCACCTCCTTCCACATACCACAAGGTCGTCAATTTAATTAACACATGTTATAATATTTTGAATCATTCAGTGAGCCTATAAAGTCATGACCCGTAAACTCATTCAATCATCTTCTGAGATCATTGGCAACCACACTTTAATTAAATTGTTTTACACAATGTGTGAAGAAAGGGTTAAATTGCCACAGAATTATGAAAAATGTATACATGTTATTTGTTCTTTATATTTAAAGAATGCAGTTGCTTATGGTCTATATGAAGAAACCTTTGATGAAAAATTATGATTGAACTGAACTATGACTGCATTTCTGATTATTTTCAAATGAAGATAAAAAGTGTGAAGCTAAAATATATATGCTATATGTGCTTAAGGAAATAGAAAATTCCCAATATTTAATACATAACCAAAAGATAATATTATTTATAGTCAAAATAAATAACTGTTTTAAACTATTTAGAATCTATATATTTTAAATACATGAAGTACAATAAAAAAAAAAATCTTTTTTTTTCATTCATGAACATGGAAGGGAAAAGGTAGCTCTCTCAATCCATTAATAACTATATTACAGTTCACACATACATGTACCAACTTTATTTTGTCCTTTCAAAGCTAACGAGTCTCTATTATTTAAAATTCTTATTAAAAAGGTCATCAGTAATAATAGTAACTGATCTTGTTTCGTCTTATTATTGATGAAGTGTCTATTTTGTCAATTTTTCTGGTTTTAATACATTTAAAAACATCTTTAATTAATGCTGTGTTATAACTTTTTGTATTGCTGTGTTGCTATTTCCATTCTGGTGAAAACACTATCTCTACATGTATTAAATTTAGAGCTTTACAATTTGACTTGTCTCAGAGTCAATAAGGCAAGACCTGTTTTGTTAGCCTTAGATATAGGTTATCAATATCTTTGGTTGCCAATTGTTATATCCTTGATATTAATTATTTTTTTAAACCCAAATCTTTCTTCTATCAATTTCTACCAAAATTATCAGATGACTTCTTAAAATAAGACAGAAACCATGAAATGACTGAACCGGAGTTCTTGTCTTTGAATGGGACTTCTTTTACCACTTTTGTCATTTTAGCCTATTAAATTGAAAACTTTACCGTAATAAATAGAAAACAAAGTATACTGCAACAATTGTCAGCATTAAAAGATAACCAAATAATTCTAATGAGCAAAACTGTCATTAAACCTTTTGTTTGAACTATTGTCAATTTATCTTAAAAAGATCTACAATTAATATATTATTTATTTTATTTAAAAATTTAAAGTTTTTGTATAGCAAATTTTTATCCAATCATTTTTTTTTAATATACATTTGTACTTATACATGTTATATGGCACATCCTTGCTAGATGACCAATTCATGCCTCTAGTTATATAGAACTTACATTGAATGCACAGATAAGAAAGCTACTTATAAATGTTGCTAATAGTGTTCATTTTGGAATAGAGGAAACTTAGATTATTTTGTAATTGTTTCAATTTTTTGGGGAAAACGATTGTTCACTGTAGCTCATGGATTTTTTTTATTAATTTAAATTTTCCTCTGCAACAGCTATCTATCAATTTAAAGTGATTTAAAATAATCAACATTATTATCTGAGACATCAAGAGAAAATGAAAGAAACATTGGTTTCAGACATTTTCAATTTGACTAGATCCATTTAAAATCAGTCTGTGCCCATTCCAAGTTTCAACTGTCATGACTGTAGACTGGTTATAAAGTCAAATGTTGTCTAAGTTTGCATACATAGTGAACATTCATTTTGTAGCAAAATTTTCAGTCAATGCCAAGCTCTTCTACAGACAAGAAGGAAAGACATAACTTTATGAAGTTCTATAAATAAGTTAGAGGCAACAGTAGTTTTTGTTAATTTTTTATTCTCATAAATCTGTTATGAAGATAAAAATAAAGGGGAAAAAAACAAAAATTGTCAATAGAAATAAAAGAAATGGTCTTAATTGAATTTTCCAATAGCTTGCAATAGAAAGATTTCTTGTTTTGTTTAAAAAAAAAAAAAAGCTTAACAAAGAATAACTTTAAGAATAAGAAAGTTTGCTTCAACAAAGATTCACTAGAATTTGGTTTATTTGTTAATCAAAATAGACACAATATGTATATATAATTTGAATTTATGAAACACAGAGTTTATCTGCTATCTCATTTTTATTATTATAGTATTTACTGTGTTTTCTTTTTGTTGGTTTTAAGAAGTTAATAAAAGTATATTGTGGCTTTAAGTACTAGAATGTTTTGATTTCCTTGTTAAAAATAAGCATAGATATCTATTAATACTATTGTTTTCACAGCTTTCAGACAGTCCTTCAGAGTGGAGCAATCGTACATCTCTAACTTTACCTACGCCTACCTCAACTGTTGATAAATTGACCAGAGATTTAGAATTCACGTTAGATCTTCAAAGTGCCTTAGGTGGTGGACGCCATATCAGAACTGAAGTATGCAGAAATGTTATATTTACTGTGTTTATACTAAAGGATTTTACTGTTTATAGTACATATATGAACTGGCGAAACACTTTCTGAGCTCACCTAAGTATTGCTATCACTTGGCATCTGTGATTATCTTCGGATGTCTGTAAACTTTCATTTTTCATCTTCTCAGAGACTTGGACAACAATTAATAAATTGGAAAGGAATGGTGATTGGAAGGTTCTCTTTAAATGCTTCTCAAATCAGATGAACAACATGTCTTCTAGTTGTTTCTTTTCAATGATTGCTGTTTATCATATTTGTTTTTATGCCCCATTTATGGGCATCATGTTTTCTGATCTGTGCATCTGTTCGTTCATCCATCCGTTTGATCATCTGTTCGCTCGTCTGTCCGTTCGTCTGTCTGTTCAGCCTGCTTCAGGTTAAAGTTTTCGGTCGAGGTAGTTTTTGATGAAGTTGAAGTCCAATCAACTTGAAACTTAGTACACATGTTCCCTATGATATGATCTTTCTAATTTAACGCCAAATTAGAGATTTTACCCCATTTTCACGGTATACTGAACATAGAAAATGATAGTGCAGATGAGGCATGTGTGTACTAAGGACACATTCTTGTTTGTTTATTGTTTTGTGCATAATTAAAGATGTAAATACCTTGTTTATAAAAAAAGAGATGTGATATAAGTGGATAAAAGTAATTTTAGGCCACTGTACATTTTCAACAATGAGATAAACGCATACTGTATAGGCAATTATAAAAGGTCCCAACATGACAAAATGTAAAAAAAATTCAAACAAGAAAACTAACAGACTAGTTTATAACAAAAGATTTGTGAAAAACAATATATCACTTGTAATTCGATTAACGCTAATGCTCATCAGTATAAAGATATTAACAATTATATTGCTGACACATGTTATACTGATTGATTGATTGATTGTTGGTGGGTTTTTTAAGCGCCACTTTTGGGCTATAGTGTGGAGGTCAGTTTTTATGGGTGGAGAAAGCCAGGGTGCCTGGGGAAAACCACTGGCCATGATACGAAAACTGACAATCCTAGTCAACTAAGTTTGGAGTCAAGTGCCCCTGCATGAGTGGGGTTCCAATTCACAACCTCAGTGTTGACTGGCTAGTGATTTCAGTAGTAGAACTACTTAGACTGCTTGGCCACCAAGGCCACTTATGTTATAAAAAAATAATGAGCATAGAGGTTGGCATGATAGAATTCTTTCATTCTGATATTTCAGGTTAAGTTTATTGTTTGGGTACTAAGTTTCTAGGATTGAGGGAAAATCATTTCATGGTTTTGCCAAAGTGTGCATACAAGCCTATTAAAAATTCATATTTTTATATATCCCATGAATAATAATGAATCTACATTATACATATAATATGCATATAGTTGTTAATAGAGGCATAGGGCCATATCTGCTATTTTGGTATCTCAAGTCATTCAGATAGACAAAACTTTAGAGTACACTGATTTGAGGTAGACTATGTATACATTGTCAACTTTATTGTTTAAAGTCAGCCTTACAACATGATTTCTTTTATAGGATGTAGATGGACATGCCATTAACTCAGACAAACCAAGATTCTTTAAGTCAGATGACAGATTAAAGATTTCATCAGACTCTGAATCATCTCCAAGTTCTAATTTACAAGTGTATCGACCTCGCTCAAATTCTGGTCGTCTGTTAACAGATCAGGTAACTAAATGTACAGATGTATAGGCCTAACTCAATTTCTAGTGGTCTGACATATATCTAAATGGTGTTAATAAATATATATCATATTCCAAATGACTTTCAAACTGAACTTTTCTTCTCTTCCTTTACAGAGATTTTGAATGTCACAAAAGCATTCACTTTTTCGTTGTTATCATTTTCTACTGGTTTTCAGTAACAAAGAGTAAAGTAGTAGGAGTAATTCTCTGTAACCACTAACCATTTCTAATATATGTATGCATAGTCACCCATTTTCCTGAAACTTAGTCAAAATGTTAAAGTCATAAGAAACCTCAAATTAAAAAAAAATATGCATATGTTTTTAATAACTAAATAGAAAGCTTTCATTATACAACTTATGTACATATACTTTTTTCTGTGGAAAATTCTTTAATTTGTCCACATTTAGAAGACGTTTACTTATTTTTAATTGCTTGCTTCCAGGAAGCAATTCGCCGACATATTTTTCGTATGCATAGTGACCTGAGCGTAACCCTCCTCGTAAAAATCCGGTAATCACAATATGCATGGATCTGTCATTAAAATAAACAATTATCTGATTGTACATGCTAAACACGTGCTCAATACCCATGCTTTTTGTTATTTGTTTACTATATGGTGACAATCGGTCAACTTCGGCTTAAAAAAACAGCATTTAATGAACAGCCATATTTGTTAAATCATAACAGACGGATAGAAAAAAATTGACGATTATACGATATATTTGTGTAAAAAATGATAAAATCGTGCACAGAGGACTAAGTTTATGATATATACATGCATTGGTTCAAGAATTGGATAAACATTATTTTTCACCACTCACTCGTTTCATATGACTTTAAATCAGTTATAAAAGTAAATAAAGGTGTGCATGGTACAATTTTTTATCTGAATTCCATCAGATATTCTTACCTGTGATGTCTTTTTATCAAAAATGGCACCTAATAAGCACTAAACTTGAGTGTCATTTTTGTTCGTCAAATTATGCATTTTTGAGGCAAAATCCAAGGAGATCTGTAGTTGTTGCAACAGAGACATAAACAAAAACAACATATTTCTTGTTTGTTTATCAATAGTAACCAACAAACAAAATTTCAAGCAAATCTGAGACTATGTGTGCCTCAACTTGGTTGGTGGCTACAGAGAATTGCTATTTTAAGCATTAAAACATACAGATTTATACCTTAAAACATACAGATTTATGCCTTATTTATGCTCCTTTGTCCAACAAACATCACTTTTAACAAAGCTGATGTAAATTGAATATTCACTTAATTTAAACATATAGGTCAGCATAAAAAATCCTCGTGGAGAACACTGAAAGCCTAGACCTACAGTGTATCGTCAGTTTAATGTCCAGTATCAGGTTTAAATATCAGGACCTTTTTAGAAGTACTTCAAGTAGTTATCTTATTAAGTGATATCAACCTAGCATGTACATGTATTGCCTTCTAGATGTATATGATACATTTTGTTTGCTTTCTTCTTTCAATTTAGTTCAAAGCAGACTAGACATATACAGTGTTAACAAATTATTATATATGATTGCTTTACTTTTCATTATCTATTCTAAATGATAATTAAAATTTGTACCAAATCAAATTAAAAAAGTTATTATGATTACAGGAAATTTTAGATGCTGTAATGGTAGTGAACTTGGACACAGGAGAAGAAGTTCCCCTTAGTGTAGCAGAAGATAAGATACCAAAGGGAATGAATCCATTATCTTTACATATTATGAGACTAACTAAGGAATACCGAGATCATACTGGAGACACAGAGAGTATAGACGGGGACATGATGAGTGAAACAATGTCACTCTCGGAGGAAAATGGTTCAAAGAAAAAAAAGTAAGATTCCACCAATGATAAGAATGAGCTTGTTACAATTATTGGAATACAAGTATTATATATGATAATTCATTCATGTCTGATTGTAATTGTCTATTAACAGTGCAGCCTCCGCATTATCTGTAATAGTCGCACAAAACAAATAGAAAGAAATCTTAGAAACAACACCTATCTTAACAGGAAGACCAAAACAAGTCGGGGAGAGATAAATTCACATAATTTTTAATCCAACTTTTCATTTTGCGTAATTATTTTCACGAGATATTATTTTCATTTGGTAAAATTATTGGTACACCATGTACACCAAGGCAGTTAGAAAGATAATTGGCTCAATTTTATGGATTCAGAATATTTCTTGTCTACAATTGTAATTTATCTGATCACATTGAAATTTGGTGACCGATAAGATGGTATGAGTGCTATCTTAGAAACAAGTTAGTGGGAGCTGGGATGAAAAGGATTTTCATTTTGGACCACTATGCATAAGATTTTGAATAATTTTAGCCAATATTTGACAGAAAATTTCTAAATAAATTTGTATAGAATTTCAATTTGCCCCTCCTTTACACTACTCTGCTGACATTCTTGGAAAATCTTCTAAATTCTGAATAAAAACTAATTGTAACATTGCTATACAGATAAAAAAAAAAGTTTTTCTTTTTTAATTATAGGTCTAGATTAAGGAAAATGTTAGGAAAGAAAATAGACCGCACAACCAACAGACTTAAGTCAGTAGCAGACCAAGGTGAGGTTTTATAGCTGATTGCTTTAAGGGGGCTCCTGGGTATAAATGAATTTTTTTTTCTAATATAGGATTTCGCTATATTTTTTCATAATTGAACTTTATCATATACTTAAAAGAAAAATGAAATAAAAAAATGGGGTCACCGTTCATTTAAGCTAAAATCTGCCTCTAGAAGAAGCATACATTTTTGTTAATGTCCTTTTTTTCTGTTGACCTAATAGGAGAAAAAGAGGAAATATCGAAATAAAAAAATAACCTAATATAAGAAATCGCTTAAATTTTACAATTATTTAGTTTATGTACAGCTTATTTGAAAACAATAATAAAAAATATAGGTCACCGATGAGTTAAAAAAGATATTTCAAATTTAAGGCCAAAAAATGGCATTTTTGCACCAAAGGGAGATAATTTGGAGCTTTTTCAATTTTTAAAGTCATCTGGGGCCAAACCAAATAATTTTTTTGGGTTGTTTTTTGTACCATATCATAAAGTAACAACTAATAGTGTAATAAATAAAATTTGTAATGAAAAAATAAAGGTTTAATTTTTTGCTAAAATTTTTGTACCCATGAGCCACCTTAAGTGTGTAGGAAAAGGTAGAATCCTTAGTTAGCTTGCTTGTTAGCTGAACTGTGAAGTAATTATTAGGAAAAGTATACTACCCTCTTTTCGATGTAGTCTAGTCTTACAGAAAGATAGATTAATTATCTGTCTGACTAGTCTACTCTTAAAGGAGAATAGTTTACCTAACCTAAGAATGACTTCACAGTTCAGCTTACATGCAAGCTAACCATGTAGTCTACCTTTCTCTACAATGAAATTGGCTGTAATGTTATATAAATGATTTAATGGAGGACACAGTAAAAACTGAAAGCCTTAAAACCAGTAAACCATAGTTATGCTGACTGATTTTTTATTGTTTTACCATGAGAATGATAGCAATAAAAATATTTTTATGTTTTGAGAACAAATTTTCTCTTGTTGAATAATTTATTCAAACATTTTTTCTTGTTGGTTAAATTGAAAAGATAAAGTACTTTGAAAAATAAATATGATATTTTAAATCAATTCCTAAACACTCAAAATAACGTTGAAGAATTATTTTCCTCCCTGCAACAAATTTTAGGGGTTATAAAAACACTGGTCGTCAGTCAATCTGGTTTTATTAGTGCTCTCACTGGTCCAATGCTTTAGTTTCTTTTTTTAGACAGTACCTAATTTTATACATTTTACTTTACAGTTTTACACATGGAAGAAACTGCAGTTGAACAGGAAATAATATTTGATGGTAAAATGTTCAAGGTTAGTGTTTAATGGTTGATCACTTGATCACAATTACTTTACTTTTTAAAAATTTATATCAAATATTGATAAGATAATGAAGTACAAGTAAATATGCATTAAATGTAACGCAGTCATTCCAAGCTATACATGTACAAGTAAATATGCATTAAATGTAACACAGTCATTCCAAGCTATACATGTACAAGTTGCTAAATTTTGGCAATATACTGAATACATTTACAAAGTAAATTTGCAATTGATTTTCCATAGACAAAAAATCAGCTTTGTCCTTTTATACCCCATACCCCTTTTCAGAGTACTTTTATGGGTTATACAAAAACAGGCTGTTTTGTTTGTCCATGCTTTATTCTTTTTTTTTTACGAAAATTCTTGGATTTTTTTAGATTTTCATGACACACTAACAATTTCTTCTCTCTGCTTTGATATATGTCATGTCACTACAATAATAGGTGAGTATGGAGGGTTTTAGTCTCACTTTCAGTATTCAACCTCCTGAAACATAATTTAAAAAAGCCATGAGAATTACCTCCCTTTTCCTTCAAAATTTGGATCCATTTACTTGCAGGATATGCCTAAAAACCATAACAAATCTTTTGAAATTTACAGATAATCTGTTGGGTTCTAAACATATAAACTTATGACACATTTTTCAGTTGATCATACAGGTTATGATATTAATATAAAAGGTCAAAGGAATTCCTGATGTATATATATGTTAATTAATTTCAGATTAAAGCCAAAACCAGTAAAATGCAGCATGACTTTGATAAACTACAACTGTTACAAGACATGACAGGTGTCCATACTGTAAGTTTGTATAAAAGATGGTGAGGATTGTATAATAAAAATTCTGAATCCATGCAATACAGATGTAAAATAGTTTGCCCCATAACACACTTTTATCTTTTCATGTAAGATTTAATAGCATAAAAGTAAAGGTCATTTGCCCAAATTTAAGCAGTTTAAAAAAAAAAAATCTTTTGATTTGAGACCCAAATAATACCAATGCAAATATAAGGTAATAGTCCAAGTCAGCTTTTCCCCACCATATTTTAAATTCATATATCTTGGTAAGGAGCCCCATGCCCTTTCAATATTTTTAGCTTATTTTGTTCCTGAACTTATGCTTTTCTGGCTTATTTTTAAAAGAAAAGGAATGAGTCGCACAATATTTTAGATATGAAATTGAATAATAACATAATTGTTATCGTAGATAATGATGTACATAGATAGTTTTGCATTGACTTTATGGTTAATCAAAACCCAAATCAGAAGTTGAAGGAATATCTGTCCAGAATGTGAAATCTGAAACCAGGAATTGAAAACCCTTTACACCAAGATTATTTTGGCAAACTACAAATATTTACATTACAAAAGTAAAACAATGATTTCATAGAAAATTTTAAGGAAGTTTCTTGTTTTCAACTTTTATGATATGTTAATAATATGCATATTGATTAGTGAAAAACAATAACATCCATAAAGATGGCAATATTTTAATTAATTTTCATGTTAAATATTTGTTGATAGGGTGCTGTATGGATCATGAAATTCTCTCCCTGTGGTAGACTATTGGCTACAGGAGGACAAGATAACACACTGAGGATTTGGGTGCTCAAATCTGCTTTTACTTATTTCAATGATATGAAACAAAAATATGCAGATGGTAAGTGTTATCAGATACTGTTAATTCAGATATTATTGCGATGTTTTTATTATTGGGGAAAATCTGACAGGGTTATAATCACAATAATTTAAACTTCCATTTTGAAAATATTTTATAACATTTTTCTCAATATCGCAAAAATTCAAATAGCATTTTATATAAAAAAGAAGATGTGGTATGATTGCCAATGATTCAAATAGCATTTAATATAAAAAAGAAGATGTGGTATGATTGCCAATGAGACAACTGTCCACAAGAGAGCAAAATAACACAGACATTAACAACTATAGGTCACCGTAAGGCCTTCAACAATGAGCAAAGCACATACCACATAGTCAGCTATAAAAGGCCCCGATATGACAATGTAAAACAATTCAAACGAGAAAACTAAATTATTTATATAAAAAATGAACGAAAAACAAATATGTAACTCATAAATAAACGACAACCACTGAATTACAGTTTCCTGACTTGGGACAGGCACATACATAAATAATGTGGCGGGGTTAAACATGTTAGCGGATCCCAACCCTCCCCTAACCTGGGACAGTGGTATAACAGTCTATAATGACAAAATCGCAAATATATATGCATGCAATGATTTCTAAATTTACAGTAGCTTTATGTCTGTCTGATTATAGGATTGTTTGGAAAAGTTAGAAGGATCATACTTTTGTATTAAGAATGATATTGAAATTAAGGACTCTAGCTTATACTAGGTCATAACTGATAATATATTTGTTGTTTTACAATGTTTTTTTTTTTGTATCCACCTTTTATATTATGGTAGGTATTTTTGTTTTATATTTGATGTAAGTACTTGAATCTAACACAGTGTATGTTTTATGTTTTTGTCTTTGTTTTAATTACCATGCTGAGTGTACAGCGCCTTAGAGGTTTTTTTTATAAGGCACTCTATATAAAAAAGAAAATGTAGTATGATTGTCAATGAGACAACTATCCACAAAAGACCAAAATGACACCGACATTAACAACTATAGGTCACTGTATGGCCTTCAACAATGAGCAAAGCCCATACCGCATAGTCAGCGCTATAAAAGGCCCCAATAAGACAATGTAAAACAATTCAAACGAGAAAACTAACGGCCTTATTTATGTAAAAAAATGAACGAAATACAAATATGTAACACATAAGCAAACGACAACCACTGAATTACAGGCTGCTTACTTGGGACAGGCACATACGTAAATAATGTGCTATTTCATTCTCATCTTGGATATACATGAAATATCTGCCACTTAACATTATTAACATTATGCAACCAACAAATAATCTTTATTTTATAAAAGCTTTAAACAGCAAACATGATCAAATACTGTCTGTTTTATAAAGCACTATATAAACATAAGTGCCCTTGTTTCCAATGTTTGTTTATTCTATTTCAGTCACTATATCACCTGCTCCATCACAAGAAAGTCTTAATTCATTTCTCTCTGGTAGTTCTGGAGAATTACTGGTAAGTTATCTTAAACTGACTCAAATACTTTAAATTATTTTGGTTAGGACAGCTGGGTAACTTCAGACAGTTTGTTTTATTTTACCTTACAACGTTAATAATTATATATAATCATCCAATAAAAGATGTCAAATGTTTTTTTCTTCTGAAAATCAAAAGAAAAGCTGTTATTTTATTTGTACTTTTGTCTTTGAATTAATTAGCTGTTATTTTATTTGTACTTTTGTCTTTGAATTAATTAGCTGTTATTTTATTTGTACTTTTGTCTTTGAATTAATTAGCTGTTATTATAGATATATAAATGAAAGAAGATGTGGGGCATAGGCCCATGAGACAGCATTCCACCAACACAAATATAAATCTAGTGGACAACATACCGTCTTCAACGATCTACCATCTTATATGAGATGGAAGTGTTTCTTAATGTTAGTTTGACATGATATTAGATTAATTAGTTTGATTGATTGATTGATTGATTGATTGATTGATTGATTGATTGATTTGGATAAGACCAACGCTGCTACATTTGTAGATTTAAGGTCAAGGAACAGTAAATGGGCTATGTCGCAGATTTTGCTCAAATTTTGCATACAATCTTGGCTCGGTGAACTACAACTGACAATCGAAAAAATAATGCATTTATCTCTTTTATTATCTGAAATATTGCAGATGGATTTCTTTAATATGGGTGAATATTTGTATAGAAAGCACATACAATCAGCGAAAAAACATACAAAATTTGTCTTAAAATCACCAAATCTTTTATTCTACTCCATAGATTTTTCTATAAAAACTGTATGTTGTTGACACATAAAATTCCGTTATATTGATGCAAAATAAAGATAGGGTCACCGACTTCGTTTTTTGTCTAATAATCATTTTTTCACCTTGTTGGTGGTGAAAAACGTCAAAAATCAACGTTTTACGGCCTGCAACACGGCGACGTTACGATTATTTCGACGTTTTATAGGATTTTTTCACAAAGAACACAACATTGAATGATGTATACCGTAAAAACCAAGTCGGTGACCCTATCTTTATTTTACATCATTATAACGGTAATTTATGTATCAACAACATATAGTTTTTAAAGAAAAATCTATGGAGTAGAATTAGAGATATGGCGACTTTAAGACAAATTTTAGAAGGTTTTATGCCGATTTTATGTGCTTTCTATACAAATGCCCACCAATTTTGTAAGAATTCAATCAGTAATATTTTAAATGATAAATGAGATAAATGCATTATTTTTTCGATTTTTAGTTGGAGTTCATCGAGCCACAGTTGTATGCAAAATTTTACTCAAATCTGTGACATAGCCCATTTACTGTAACTTGACCTTAATGGTGTGTGGTAACATAAGTTGGTTATTTTTCAAACAATTTTAATATTGTTAAAATTTTGGTATCTCATGTGTAATTGTACAATCTAATGATCCTATTTTAATATGTAAAATTGTTTGAGAGTCATGAAAATCATTTGAAGGTTGTGTCTTAAGTAAAAAGTCTTGTTCTAAAAACTTTAGAATAACTCTATTTGAATGAATGAAAAAAGATATATAAATCTGATAGATATTTTTATTATTAAATAAAACAAAAGTGTAGAAAAGATAATATTTAAAGTTGTATTTATTTTAATGTCCTTTCAGTAGACTTTGTTTACACATATATGTTTATGTTTTTTAACCAGGAACAAGCTAGTGGAGGTCATGACCCTGAAGATTTAATCTCACCATTCATGCCAAAACCATTTTGTACATTTAGAGGACACACTGCTGATGTATTGGATGTCTCCTGGTCAAAAGTAAATAAAGTTTTATGTATATGATATAGACATATAGAAAAGATGTCAGAAAACCAAAGATATTTTTCATTTGTTTGTAGCTACAATCCTGTCTTTCTTTTCTTGGTTTGGACATCACCAAATTGGATTTACCTCTTGAAATAACCATGTTCTACACAAGGGGTTCCACAACTAAAACAGGAACAGCTTACCAATGTCACCCATCTATGGGCTTTTTCATATCTCTTTGATTTACAAGGTACTGAATTGCCCCTGACTAGAGTAAAAGTCAAATTGTGCTCTTTGTAAAAGTATTAATTAGGGGATTGTTTCATGAAACCTAAAGTATGTTTGTTAAGCAAGGTATATAAAGTGCCTAGAAAATTAACCTTACGATGTTAGAGTAGATCTGATTCGTAACTTCAAAGTACTAACAAAATTTTGAAAATGAAAACCGTTACAGTAGCTGAATAGTATAGCTAGACAAAAAAATGTCTTTAATGATAGATTAAATGTCAGATTTGATGAACTTATTATGTTATTTATTTTTTCAGAACCACTTTATTTTGTCTTCCTCTATGGATAAAACAGTACGTTTGTGGCACGTCTCACGTAAAGAATGTTTGTGTACTTTCCAACATATTGACTTTGTTACGTCTATTGTCTTCCATCCAAAGGTAAGGAGTTATAAGAATCGTTAATTAATGCTTTAGTATATTTGATCACTAGGTCCTATATTTTTACTGTTTGTTAACTTATACACCACCTGTTGTATTTTTTCAACAAACTTAGAGTTTTTATATATCAAAACATTGACTTTACCATTGCACTTTGTGCTTTAGAAATTCCATATTCACAAACACTTTCTAAATTTTATTTTTGTCCGTTTGTGCATCTCAAAATTGGTTTATATTCTCTAACATTAGTTTGCCTCAATCAAATGTTATAAAATTTATACACAATGTTTATTATCACAAAACACAAATCAAGTTTGACCGAGTGGTCTAACTAGTTATTACTGTAATCACTAGCCAGTCAATACTGAGGTTGTGAGTTTAAACCCAGCTTGTGCTGGTGCACTGGACTCCATTCTTGATTGATTAGGATTGTCAGTTTTCTTATCGAAGGTCGGTGGTTTTCTCCAGGCACTCCAGCTTCCTCCACCAATAAAAACTGGCCACCACGAAAAAGCCTAAATGTTGTGCTTAAAAGAGGTGTTAAAACACCAAAATTCAATTCAAATCAAGTTTGAATTATGTTGCCTCATTTTTACTGTGCTAGAGTTATGCCCTTTTACAAATGGAAAAATTGAAGAATTTTTGGTTTGCATTTTTCAACTTTAATTTGCCTCAACCAAATGTTATGAAACATTTATCCAATGCTTATTACCTCAAAACGGAGATCAAGTACAAATTTTGGTAGTGTCACTTTTACTGTTCTTGGGTTATTTCGCTTTTTAACGTCATATGCAAGCAGGGGTGTTGTCTCTGTATCAGAGTGCCAAGGACACATTTCCCATTTATCTCTAATGGTCACATAAGCTAAAAGAAAATCTACTATTTAGTTTTCTTTTCTGAGAAGTAACACATACAATATAATATATTGCATGGGATTGATTTTTATATGAATTACTAGTATATGCCAGAGATCTTGCATTTTCTGTTACTCTTTCCTTGAGGGTTGGAATGATTAAAGTGAAGTCATCTTGTAGAACTTAAAATATTTTATATTTTTGGCTTCCACACATATCCTGGCATGAATTGAGATACACAATTTTTAGGCATTTAGATAACATATTATATAAAGAGTTGCATAGTTTGATTTTATTTTTCAGAGTTTTGAAGTTTAAAAGAGTCACAGCTTAATGGCTGAATTTATCAGAACAAAGTAATTTATATTTTACAATAATGTTTTATCAATATTTAAAGGATGACAGATATTTTCTGAGTGGCTCACTTGATGGTAAATTGAGACTGTGGAATATACCTGACAAAAAGGTGACATTATGGAACGAGGTGCAGGGTCCTTCAGCACTAATTACAACAGCTAACTTTTGTAGGAATGGTAAACTAGCAGTTGTTGGCACTTATGACGGAAAATGTATATTTTATACTACAGAGGTTAGTAAAATTAAGTAGTTTATACATTTTTATGCCCCACCCAAGATAGTAGAGGGGCATTATGTTTTCTGGTCTGTGCGTACGTTCGTTAGTTTGTCCGTCTGTTAGTTCGTCTGTTTGTTTGTATGTCTGTCCTGCTTCAGGTTTAAGTTTTTGGTTAAGGTAGCTTTTGATGAAGTTGGAGTCCAATTAACTTGAAACTTAGTACACATGTTTCCCATGATATGATCTTTCTTATTTTGATACCAAATTAAAGTTTTGACTCCAATTTCACAGTACACTGACCATAGAAAATGATAGTGTGAAGTTCAGGTAAAAGTTTTTGATGAAGTTGATGTCCAATCAACTTGAAACCTACTACACATGTTCCCTATGATATGATCTTTCTAATTTAGTACCAAATTCAAGTTTTGACACCAATTTCACAGTCCACAGAACATGGAAAATTATAGTGCGAGTGGGGCATCCGTGTACTATGGACACATTCTTGTTTAAAGATATATTTATTTTCTATACATAAAATATTAGAGCAGTTTATATCTACTGTTTTGTTAGTTTTTTCATTCTTCCTTTTGAAACTTATGAATTACAGATGACAATATGAACTAAACATATGATACCCGTCCAGTGTATAACATTTTTTTTCTCTCAAATAATTACACAATATATAAATATCCATGATTTTGATTGGTTGATAGCTTAAGTATTTTTCATGTATTTTCTTCCATCAGATAAATATAAAATAGTGTCACTGACCAAGTATAGAAATTTTAAACTGATGGCTGATATAAATCTATGTTGTTTGGTCACTGGTTCATAATTGTCTCTTTGTCAATCATACCACGTTTTCTTATTTTTACATAGCTCACAAATATTCTTGTATATATATTTACTCTTTTGAAATAATCAAAAAACATAGTTACTCATATTGGATAATAACAAGATTGACTTGATTAAAGCATTTTTTTTTTTTGGATATTACTGACAATTAATGAAGTAAAGATAACAAAGTTTCATATTTTTATAACCTTGTTGACAATGGATGTATATTAGCATACAAAAATGTCTATTTGTTTTCCATGTGTAATAACATAGTTTATGCAAACAGATCTCTACAAAATTTAAATAAATGTTTGGTAGTGAGAAGAATAAGTCATTGTGTTTATAAACACATAAGGAAGCTTGGAATTGATTTTGGGGGTTATGGCCCCAAAAAAAGCATTTATCTAGTGTCAGGACAATAGGTTGTGTATAAGTATTTCAATTATTCTGAAATTGTACTACAATGTTCAATACCAAAAGTAGAAGGTTGGGATATATTTTAAGGGTTATTGGGCAAACAGTCTAGGAATAAAGGGCAAAAAAATAAGCATTTTTGTAGTTTTAAGACAACAAATTGGAGTTATCTTTCTTTGTCCCGAATGGTTGTTGAATCACCTAAAACCAATACTTATGAAATCTTCTTTGAAAATTAGAGTTATCTTTCTTTGTCCAGAATAGTAGTTGAATCAACTTAAGTAATGCTATATACAATATACGATGCAATATTCACTTTACTACCAACTGATAAATTAAAGCAATCTTTACCATTCAGTGATTACAAGCACTTTGATTACCATTCTAGGGTTATGCCCCTTTACAAGTGGAAAAATTGAAGAATTTTTTAGTTTCTGTTCTCTTAACTTAAGTTTGTCTCAACTAAATTTAATGAAATGCGTATATTAATGCTTATTACCTCTAAACTTAGTTTAAGTTCAATTTATGGCAGCTTCACTTTTACAGTCTAAAGTTATGTCCCTTTATAACGTTATATGCTAGCGGGGCATCGTCTGTGTTCCTTTGAACACATTCCCCATTTATTTTTTTAGAAGTTACTATTAATTAATATTAATTTTAACCATGACTGTATGACATTTTATATTTTAATATTTTATGATGCATTTAAATGAGTAGTTATTGTTGCAAACTCCATTAGTATTTGAATTGAGATCAGTTTTGGAATAAGGGAAAGGGGGAGGTGAAAGAAAAAATTTTGAGGGGGGAGGAGTCAATTTTTCTCATTTCAGATTTCAGAAATTAAATAATTTTTTTTGAGAGGATTAATATTCAACAGCATAGTGAATTGCTCAAAACCAAAAAATGGTTTAAGTTCATTAGACCACATTCATTCTGTGTCAGAAACCTATGCTGTGTCAACTATTTAATCACAATCCAAATTCAGAGCTGTATCCAGCTTGAATGTTATGTCCATTCTTGCCATAACTGTTCAGGGTTCTACCTCTGTGCTCGTATAAAGCTGTGCCCTGCAGAGCATCTAGTTACAAATTCAACAACTGTCAAAGTTACTGATATGATCAATTTAATAAGATCAAATGATGATAGGTCAATATTAATTGGTATGGAGTTGCATTTCGACTATATTTAAATTCAAGTAGAATACCCTCAATGCCAATGTACTCATCCAAAAAGAAAATAATACAGATTTCGGGTTGTATGCTTTTAAAATACATGATTTATATTGACAGCAATTAAAGTATTATACACAGATCCATGTAAGATCAACGAGGGGTAAAAATGCCAAAGGAAGTAAAATCACTGGTATAGAACCTCTCCCTGGTGAAGATAAGGTAAATATTAATAAAGAATTTGCATATTCCACTTGTAGAGATAAGATGTATACAATTCAATTAGTGTATTTTGGTCAACAGTGATTTATTTCACACAATTTCTGTCATTCTTCAAGGGTTCAAAATAAACTCTTGATGCCTCTGTCCTATTATGAGCCTGTTGCAGTGAAAGGGGCATTAAGTGTTATTCTTGTCCTTCTGTACGTACATTTCTAAATATATTTCTGTTTCTTAACTTTATTTGCCTCAACCAAATGTTATGAAACTTATACCCGATACTTATAACCACAAAACACAGATCAAGTTTGAGTTTTGGTGGCATCACTTATACCATTCTTGAGTCATGCCCCTTTACAAATGGAAAAATTTGCTATTTCATTCTCAAAGTTTGCTGATATATTTTTGTTTTGTTTTAGCTTTTTCTTGCAAGCCCTTAATTTTATCCCATTTGGGTCAATATACAAGCTACCTACTAATGACATTACCAACCTTAACAAGACACAGTTTTACAGTGGCATTTTACCTCAGTGTGAAAATTATCAAAAAATGAAAACACTGCTTAATACATCACATTTTCCCCGTATTTATTTTCTATATTTAACAAATAGTTTTGATTCATTGTTGCTTTTCAGGTTTTAGTAACTTCAAATGATTCAAGAATTCGTCTTTATGATTTACGAGATAAGATGTTGACCTGTAAATACAAAGGATGTGCAAACAACAGCAGCCAGATTAAAGCAAGTTTTAGGTAATGTCAAGTCTTAGTTTGTGGGATTTAATACAATATTATATATTCATGTATTGTCTTAGAATAGAAATATATTTGTGTCTTGTCTGTGCTAAAGAAATAAAATGAACTTAATAAATTGTTTGTGTCTAAGGCATTTTACTGTATTTACATTCATCAAGAACACTTACAGATGCAGACACAGGATATTTAAGCTCCCCAATAAGCAGCATTAGTAGTAGGACTAAGTATGCCATTTCAGAAGTGCAGGAGTAGGTGCCAGGATTCAAAAGTTCTATGTTTATTATATTTAAAGTAGATGAGCCTGATAATACATTTTTTGTGTAAAGATGCCTACTGTTCTGAAATTTCTGTCTTTATTTTTACATTGTTTTTATACCCCACTTAAGGGCATTATGTTTTTCAGTCTGTGTGTTCGTTCGTTCATCAGTCTGTCCCGCTGCAAGTTAAAGTTTTTTTTCATGGTAGTTTTTGATGAAGTTGAAGTCTAATCAACTTGAAATGTACAGTGTAACCTGCCTAATCTGGCAACTGAGTATTTCAACATCCTGCTTTAACGGACACATTTTCATGGTCCCAAAATAAGCTTATCCTTGCAGAACAAACCTCAGTATTCCTACACCCTGCTAAATCCAACATTTCTTTCTGGTCCCCCCCCCCCCCCCCATTGTGTTGAATCACACAGGTTACATTGTAGTACAATTGTTCCCTATGATATGATATTTCTAATCTAATGCCAAATTAGAATTTTGACCCCAGTTTTACTGTCAATGAAACTGATAGTGCAAGAGGGGCATCTGTGAACTATGGACACATTCTTCTTTTTCAAGACTACTTTTTAGCTCACCTGGCCCAAAGGGCCAAGTGAGCTTTTCCCATCACGTTGCGTCCGTCGTCGTCCGTCGTCGTTAACTTTTACAAAAATCTTCTCCTCTGAAACTACTAGGCCAAATCAAACCAAACTTGGCCACAATCATCATTGGGGTATCTAGTTTAAAAAATGTGTCCGGTGACCCGGCCAATCAACCAAGATGGCCACCATGGCTAAAAATAGAACATAGAGGTAAAATGCATTTAGAGCAAATCTGACATGGGGTAAAGTTGTTTATCAGGTCAAGATCTATTTGCCCTGAAATTTTCAGATGAATCGGACTACCCGTTGTTGGGTTGCTGCCCCTGAATTGACAATTTTAAGGAAATTTTACTGTTTTTGGTTATTATCTTGAATATTATTATAGATAGAGATAAACTGTAAACAGCAATAATGTTCAGCAAAGTAAGATTTACAAAAAGATCAACATGACCGAAATGGTCAGTTGACCCCTTTAGGAGTTATTGCCCTTTATAGTCAATTTTTAACCATTTTTCGTAAATCTTAGTTATCTTTTACAAAAAATCTTCTTCTCTGAAACTACTGGGCCAAATTAATCCAAACTTGGCCAAAATCATCATTGGGGTATCTAGTTTAAAAAATGTGTGGCGTGACCCTGCCAACCAACCAAAATGGCCACCATGGCTAAAAATAGAACATAGGGGTAAAATGTAGATTTTGGCTTATATCTCTGAAACCAAAGTATTTAGAGCAAATCTGACAAGGTTAAATTGTTTATCAGGTTAAGATCTATCTGCCCTGAAATTTTCAGACAAAAAAGACACCCTGTTGTTGGGTTGCTGCCCCGGAATTAGTAATTTTAAGGAAATTTTGCAGTTTTTGGTTATTATCTTGAATATTATAATAGATAGAGATAAACTGTAAACAGCAATAATGTTCAGCAAAGTAAGATCTACAAATAAGTCAATATGACCAAAATTGTCAAGTTACCCCTTAAGGAGTTATTGCCCTTTATAGTTATTTTTTAACAATTTTCATAAAGTTTTGTAAATTTTTGTAAATTTGTAGAATAAATTTTCCACTATAATTACTGGGCCAAGTTCATTATAGATACAGATAACTGTAGCAAGAAGTATGTCCAGTAAAGTAAGATCTACAAACACATCATGATCACCAAAACACAATTTTGTCATGAATTTATCTGTGTCCATTGTTTAATATGCACATAGACCAAGGTGAGCGACACAGGCTCTTGAGAGCCTCTAGTTAGGGAATGACAAGAGTCCTGAAACACTTAGTCATTAATGTATCTACAATAAATTTCTTTTCATGAAACTTTTTGTTTTTTTACAACAAAATACAATGTGTATATCACTAATCATTTTCACAGATCAGATAGCTTAGATGTTGGATGAATAGAATTTTTAATCAATAGCATTAACTAGTATTGAATAATTTCCAGTCTTTCAATTGTCTTTTTGACAGTGGTATCATCAGAAATAAAATACATGAATATAAATTTCTGTGAAGAAAATTATTTATCCTATATGTATTTGTATTTTCAGTCCCAAGGCCAAATATATAATATGTGGATCAGAGGACCAGTTTGTATATATTTGGAAACAGAATCATGATTTTTATAAATTTTCATCAGCTCGAAGAGATCGTAACGATTACTGGGAAGCAATAAAGAGTAGGTCGTTATAGTCTCAGATAAATCAAAAATATATAGTTGTTAAAACTTTCAAGAAAGAAAATTATATGATGATAAGTGCACATAAAGGTACAAATTTGTATATGTTGTGAATTTTGTATGATATAATTATGTTAAAAACACATTCCTTTTCATCATTTATTTGTTTTCTGACGAAGGAGACATTCGTAAAATGGCATCTTTGAATTGCTATTTTTCTATCTAATTAATGCAAGAATAAACAGTTAATTTCCACATCACACACAAATGAAATGATTAAGAGAAAAAACAAAAAAATAAAGGAAATCTTTAAACAAGTGAATAAATAAATCAAAGTCAGTGCATAAGAATTTTTCTACTAGCACCATGTGACTTGAAATAGCACTTTTTTTCCTAAAATTATATCACCACATTTGTAATACATTGTATGATAAAATATATTCAGATAGAACCATGGTCCCATGTTGCTAACCTTGAAACATAAATATTCTGTACTATTATATATTTTCTTGCAATTTCTGTTGTTTGAAAGAAATTCAAAATTATGCAATTGTAATATTTAACAACAAATGTAGCAAAAAAGGCATTATTTCGATATTGTTTTATATATTTTTATTTTGCAGTTCACAATGCTGTTGTGACAGCAGCCATCTTTGCTCCCAAGCCTTCATTACTGAAACCAAATAATAAAAAGAAATATGCAGATGATTCAGATGAAGATGAAGGGGAAGTCATGGTTACAGCAGATTTTACTGGAGCATTAAAAGTGGTCAGAAACTTAAAAGGAACAATGCATTAGAAATCCCAGGAAATATCACAAAGAAATGGAACATTGCATTAGAAATCCAGGGTGAAATCTTAAAGAAAAGGAACATTGCATTAGAATTCTAAGGAGAAATCATGAACATTGCATTAGAAATCCCAGGTGAAATCATAAAAGTAATGATCATTTTCACCATTTTAATATAGAAGTTTGACTTTATTTTTATTAGAAGCCTGCCACCAAAGAAGACCATTTCAGCAGATTGAGACAGCAAATGTACTTTTATGATAGTGAAATTTTCCGGAACAAGATATTGTTTTATTACAGAAGCTTATTCAAAAAAATAAATGTCACAGATTATTTTAAAGATAAAAAGTACTGGTATTGCAGTTTTAACATTTAGATTTTTGTTGCCAATTTGATATAGCAGTTGAGAGAATCATGACTATAATGGTGTATAATTAATTTCATATTTTGTCGGTCTTCATACTTAGCCACAAGTCATACAGCCATAGCTTGCAGAATTACTTGTAAAATTCTCCCCTACAAGCCAACAGAATCCAACTTAAATTTTCATAAAATTGAGCTTCGAGCTTGTGGATTCAAACGTTTAGCGGAAGACTGTTATGTAGCTCTTATGTTTTAGTCATGGTCCTTCAATATTTAAGAAATCTTCTAAAGTAATTAATTAATTATCATTTTTTAGAAATACATATTTTCTTTAATTATGCAATCTTTTTCAATAAGTAGTACTAACTTGAATAATTGTTTCATGATTTTTATCAATGTTAAATTATGTCATTTTACCCTGGGAGAGAAATTTTGTATTTTAAAATATAAATAAATTTATGGTATGACCTATAAATAGACATCATGCTACATAATTTTTTATTCGGTATAATGTGGAAGAATATGTAGAGGTATTCAGTAAATAGAAAGTGGATGAGCAAATAATCTGGCAATGCTTTGCACAGTTATGAATGCTCACATGAAGCTTATATAACAAATTTCAGGAAGCTGTGATTTTTAGTTCCAGAAATAAACTCTACTAAAATTTTATGGGAGGTATGGACGGACTGACAGTAGTTAACCAGTGTACTCCCTCGTTTTGATGCCTGGTATAAAATGTTAAAATTTTAAGAAAATAAAATTTAAACACCATTTTGTCAGGTATTTTATTATTTATAATATTATTTATAGTTATGTATCATTAACACAAATAAAGAAAGGGTATTTTTTCACTGTATCCCTTCCTTTTTTAGGAGAAGCAGTTAATTTGTTGATCATATGAAAGAACTTATATTTTAAGCCTGTTCTTAATACTTCAGTTGATGATATTTATGTCAGTTCATACTTGCTTCTCAGTCACTGCCGCTCAGCTTGTATGTACTGCCTTTTAAATAGTTCAGTATACTAACTGGAATTACTGAAGGGTAAATTCAGTGTACTAACTGGAATTACTGAAGGGTAAATTCAGAATACTAACTGGAATTACTGAAGGGTAAATTCAGTATACTAACTGGAATTACTGAAGGGTAAATTCAGCAAATTCTTGGATTTGTTTTGGTCTTACTAACTTCACTTTAAAAACAGTTGAAGTTAGGAATGTTTATTATTGTTTCATCCAGGTATGTTATTATTTATTGCTGCATGTATAAGATTAAACACAAATGTCCTTGACAATTTGAAAAACAATCATCATGTGTGGGAGATACAATCTCAATTAAAAAAAAAGGTGTCAAATGATATGCAAATTCACCAAACTCCTTATAATTCATTTAAAAAAAACCAACTGTTGCATGTTTTTTAGAACCAGATGATAATTTGTCATGGCATTAAAAAAAAATTCTGTTACTATCACTTTTAGTTGTCTAGAATTTTAAATACTTTTTGTGTGCAATGTTATTAAAATGACTTGCTTCTGTAAGTTTAAATGATTTTAATTGTACTTATTGTTAAATTTAATTACAGCTAGCCTATTTGTTTTTAAGTATTACTGTAGATATTATGAGTAATTTAATCTTTTCCAGAAATTACTTTTCTTGTTTCTGTATTATAACATATTACATATGTATCTTGTGGCTATTAAAATGGCAATTCCAAATGATTTAAGGGGGTTCGCGGGTCTAAATCATTTATATAGGATTTCTCTATATTTTTCTATAAATGAACTTTATCTTATAGTTAATAGAAAAATAAAATAAAAAAGTGGGGTCACCGTTCATTTGCTCTCACAATCTGCCTTCGAAAGAAGCATACATTTTTGTAAAGGTGGTTGAAGCAATAGGAGAAATATAGGTAATATCGAAATAAAAAAAGAAATTTATTACAGAAATCGCTCAAATTTTATAATAATTTAGTTTAAGTACAGCTTATATGGAAATTATATTAAAAAATATATGTCACCGATGAGTTAAAAAAGATATTTCAATTTTAAAGCCAAAAAAAGGCATTTTTCCACCAAAGGGAGATAATTTGGAACTTTTTCAATGATGTATACATTTTAAATGTCATCTGGGGCCAACACGAATTGATTGTTTTGAATGATTTTTGTACCATATGATAAAGTAACAACTACAAAAGGTAATAAATCAAATTTGTAGTGAAAAAACAAATGTTTAATTTTTTCTGAAATTTTTATACCCTCGAGCCTCCTTAAATTATACTTATTAATTAAGTTTTGAGCTAGTTTGTTTGTATTAAGTATGACTGTGTACGTCAGTTAGTTTGTTCCAGATATAAATGTTATTATTTCTATAAGATTATATATGTATCTTATGAGTTGTCCATTTTATTGAAGTATCTGTGCAATATATATGTCTGTGATAATGTTGTAATGACTTGAGTTGACGCACAAGTAGTATTGTGGATTTTTTTGTACTTTACAAAACATTACTGTATCAGTCTTATTATTATTGTTAAAATGGGCATGTTTAATTGGAGCCAATTTAGATTTAGTACTTTGTTTTATTTTAAATAAATTTTCAAGCATAGGTAAATCCATAAACATAGAAATACAATTTGTAAAGACATTTTAACTCTTTGAATAAGGCATTCATTAAGAATGTGGTACACAATTTTTCTGTTTTATTTATTAGAAAACATTAGTCTTGTTGATAACTTTAATAAAATTAAACATTTTAATTCCAGGGAAAGATAATCAAACTGGATATGATTCAATTTTGCCAGATTTTACATTTTTGTGAAATCTTTACCCTTATGGCATTGTCATTTTTAAAGTTAACTTGTTTACATACAACATTGGATTTATTTTCATAACAGTAGTAATACATGACAAATCACAAGTGTATGATTTAATGGCATATAGCCCATATAGTTTCATTAAGTAGAAGTAGCATAGCATGGTCAAGCATGGTCACATATGTTGGGTAAAAAGGGGGGGTACTGTCAGTCACCCAAGGGAGCAGAAGATTTTTTTTTTTCAAATTTGATATAATTCATAATAATTTGCCTTCTAAATTTGTTCTTTAAAATTAAGAAATTTAATAATTAAGATAGGTTTCATAGTAGTAATTCACTTAAATGTTAGTTAGTTGTTTAAGACTTTAGCTAATGGACCATTTTATTTCAATTTTTTAGATTCTAAAAGGGTATAGCATTAATGTTTAAAAAGTTACTTTGTGTAAGAATAACATATTAATAAATCTCAAATACAAATACTTTTTATTCAATTCCTTCAGAATAAAAAAATGAAAATATGTAAAATAGCAATCAAATGAAAAGCAAAACCCCTTGCTTTTATGTAAGTAAAACCTGTTTGTTTTTTTTTTCTTTCAATTTTCAGTAAATAGTATTAGCATTTTGTGTTCGTTCGTCAGATGATCTCATAAAAAAAAACCTATCTTAACGCCAAAGCAAAATGATTTTTAATTCTATCTCGGTTGTGATAAAAGTCCATTTATAAGGCAGGACATCAATGAAAAGCATTGACATTTGGAAATAATTATTAAAGCTATTAAAGGAGTAGGGCCGACAAGGGCCAATTTTGGCCTCAAATTTCAAGTTCATCTGACGAAAGATTTTAGACACTTTTTAAACACTAAAGTGTCTATTTCAGTTGATTCAATTAGTGTTTGTGAAAGACTTTAACTGATTTACTTATTAAAAATGCTCCGATTCTAGCAAATATGAAAAATCTATCAAATATGCCTAAAAATGTCACTTTTCAGATGGTTTTTGTCAAAAATGAAAGTGGCTGCATCCGTGTTCATCCACAATCTTTATGTATGTTATGTCATCAAATACAACTTACATTTCAATATTAAAAATGAACACAAATGCGGCCACTTTCATTTAAGACAGAAACTGCCTAAAATTTAACTAAAATTGTGAAGATTTCAATAATTTAGCATGACTTAATGATGCTAGTACCCAATATATGCGCATTGTATTGTCAAACACAGCCCATATTTATGTAGCAGAAGCTTTCTTCTTTCAAAAAAATATCTAAAAGATTACATTTTAACAATTTTGTAAAATGCTGTATTTTGGGGCCAAAAAAGGGTCTTACTGAACCTACTCCTTTCCGAATTTCATTTGGCTATCTCAAATTAATATTGAGGTTGCTAATAAATTTTTGTCACTTGACCTTGACCTCATTTTAAAACTAATGATCTTGTAAAGATTTCAGAATTATTTCTGTTCTTCACTCACTTTCATTAATTGGATAATAATAGTTGATATGTGCATGTGCAACAAATATATGCTCATTTGACATGTCTAAATTACAACATGGTCTTGGCTTCATTTTAAGACTATATATCTTGTTTATTTTTTCTGGATCAAGTTAGTTCATTAGGTATTGCTTACCTAATTTGGTCTATTCTTAAGGATGTACTAAGATGAAATTAAATAAAATCGAGAATGTTAAATTGATACTATAAGTTAAAAGAGCATTAGTTAAGGATCAAAATAAGCTAAAAATATTGATTTTGTATGGAGCTCCTTTTCAAGATATTGATATTTTTTAAATGGTGAGTAAAAGTTTGACTCTGACTTTAACGTTATTTGCACTGGTATTATTTTCTAAAATCCAAATAAACGAATTAAAGAATCTGCTTAAATTTTGGTAAATAATCTTTTATGAGAAATTAAAGTCTTATATGAAAAGAAAATGGGAGTTATGGGGCAAAATATTTAACCTTGTATTGAAGGAAGAAAAATTTATTTTGTTTAGCTAAAAAATATTATAAAGTACAGGAATAGTATATGGAAATTGTATATGTATGTTATAACTAAGTATACAATATATATGCCAGTAATTTTATATTAAATACCATATGGTCTAAGTAAAGTCATCTTCACTCATCTTCAATTGTTAGATCAAACTCATCCTTTTTAATTATACATGACATATTTTACATATTCAAAGGGCATTTCAGAAATATTTTATGTATTGAATATGAATCAATAAATGCTACATGAATAAAAAGAAATTTCTGCTAGTCATAATAGAGGAATAAAGAATCACAAATTGTTCCTTCTTTTATGTACAAGACATAGTTCTGATGATTTTTCAACGAATTCATTGTTTTTTCATACAATAAATGAATATCAGGAGAGATTATGTCAATTCATAAACACAACAAGAAAAACCCTGATCAAGCATCTTTTATTGATCAAGCATCTATTATAGGTCAACATTTAGTTTTCATGGATGAAGACAAGTGTCCATATGTCAAGCTCTGAATACATGTGGTTCTAAACAAGTTGTTAAGAAGAAGGTTTGAAAAAACTACATTATGTTTTCTTTATTATGTTCATGAAAATTACAGTATAGTTTGTTTTTTTAATAGTCAGATTCGTTAGACTCAAAATTAAACCTATTTATAAAGTTTTCCTATTTATTGTGAAGCTACATTAAATGGTTAATCCAAAGACCTAGTCCTACTCCTAGTACTGTTGCCTTGGTTGGTCATATTTTTAAGAACCCTAGATCAACTAGAGCAACTGCTCTGTTAAAATGAACTTAAAGAATCAGAAAGATGTAACTTGCAAACTATGAACATATTGAAATATCATAAATGTTTATTGTATCCATTTGATAACTTTGATTTTTATGCTCTAAAAGGGAATTCATAAAACTTCTAGATCTATTTACCACATTTTAAAGATATAAAGCAAATTGAAGAATTCATGATTTTACTTTCAGATAAATATATTTTTCATGAAACATAAAATTTTGTCTGACCAAAAAGTAACATAGCACACCAATACCAAACTCCAAGGAAAATACAAAACGGACAAGTGGCAAAGTGAAAAGCTCAAATATATATACTAAATTTAGTCCTGGTATCGATGATGAGTTTATTTATGTACATCATACAAATGGTGAACAACTGTCCTTATGTAGAAAGTGGTGGGTTACATCTGATTTTATAGCTAGCTCAACCATTCACTTGACAGTTGCAAAGAATTCCATTATATTGACAACAAGGTATGAACAAAACAAAGACATAATAGGTAAAAATGTATGTGTTATAATCTTAATCACTATAAAAACTGGAAATAGATAATAAAGAAACAGAAAAAGGCATATAGATAAAGCACAAAAAACAAAATGAAATACAAGAATACAAAAAGACCATAGCACAATAATACAATGAAGGGACGTGCAAGTACCGAGCCATGTCAAATGGATATCACAAATCATAAAGGCTAAACAGTAAAAATATTCAAATAGACAAATAAAAGAATACACATTATTAAGACAATAAGCAATGTTAGTACCCGTAATCTATACTTTAAGACCAGCATGTATTATTTGTAAAGTTAAAACAAACTATTTATCAATAAGGTCTTGATATCTTCTAATGATTTTTTTTTTTTAGAAAAGACAAGTCATTCTTTGATATACCCCCGGTTCAGACCCTGGTGACGTCAGATATTGTTATCTGACAATTGAATAATTTGATGAGCTTTTTTGTCTTATTGATGTGAATAAATCCTTACTTTCTTCCAGGAGTGGATCCAGCCATTTTAAAAAGGGGGGTTCCAGCCAAAAAGGGGGGTATAACTACATGACCCCATTCAAATGCATTGATCATCCAAAAAAATTCAAGAAAGACTTGTGTATTTTGCTCTCCAACTTGAAAGCCTATGATGGTTAAATGAGTTATTTGGAGTATAGCTTGGGGTTGATTCATTAGGTTGGGAAAAGTGTATCAGCTCCCAACTTTACCAAAAATATATATATAGTGTTTGCTATGCCCTGAAATATTTGCAACTGGAAATTAAGCAAACACCAATTGCACAATCATTTGCTTGTAGAGCATTCATTTACCTGAAGTGGTAGATCGCTGGCTTATGGTTTCTAGAAAACCGTTTTTAGTGGAAGAAGACGTCAAGTCTTCTGAAGACTTAAGGGGCCGACCATTGGCTTTGAGTCTCCGTATGCCGCATTCATTTCGTGTATTACAATTTCAAAACAACTTAGATTCCTGACACCGATTTTTACACATGATTGGGCATCTGAATCATTTAATTTGTAAATTATGATTGTAAAACAATCACTATCGTAAATATGACCCTTTTATTTATGGAAATTATTAGATTTCATCTCATCCACATGAACGTAATTTGTTTACTTGTAACAGGATGTTTTAACTGTAGATATTTGTATTACGCATGCGTGAATTTGGTATCGGTACAACTCGCCCTGTTTACAAGTTCGCCCTTGAAGTTACGAATTTGCAATCCTGCAGACAAGAAGATTTTATTTTTATATAAATAAAAAGGATATATAAAGTGTTATCTTTATTCATGGGTTTCCTTTGTCATGTGAATTAGATGCCCTTCGTAACATACATGTGAACCTCCCGTTTAGGAGAAAAAACTCCCGTGTATGAAATTTTTCAGACGCCATATTTGATCATTTCTTACTACTGTACGGGTGTAATTGACACCTGTGTTAAATTTTACCTGAACATCAAAGAAGATGTATAAGTATTATCTATACTTCATATGCCTATACATAAAACAAGACAAACACAAATATCAATTTGTCGACAGCCCGCCGTATTTGATGGACGCCGGATGTAATTTTATTATAACACATACAATATTGTTTCAAACAACAAATAATAAACATGTCGCAACTCCATGCTTCTATACACTCTCTCTTAAATTTTTCTCAACATTTCCCTCACGGATAGTCGATGCCGTCCAGGAAAAACCAATTTTTAAAAAATGGAAACCTGTATCCGACAACAATGCACACGCCTATCTCAGGAAAAAGGTAGTCAGACCTTACCTTATATAACGAGAGAGATGACAAACAAACAATTTTGAACAAAAATAAAATACTTCAAAATATATATATATATACATTATGACTTAAGTTTAAGTCATGCACGTACGAACGACGGCTAGAAAGTGACAAACAAATCAAACATACCTACATACCCGGATCTAAATCAACCCCTCTGATTGGACCATACGCATATTACCCATAACGTCAATACAATATTTTCCCGCTTTACTTCGAACCGCGAGAAAATATTATTATATGGCTTCACTTGACAGCTTGGGTGTCAAACATACTGGTAATCAACGATGTTTACCTCCGGCTAACTGCCGTTGTGTTATCAAAACGATGTGTATTGGGAATATTGAAATACTTTTTTGTTACTTCCCTTTGTTTTATCCTGTTTTCAGTTATTTTGCTTTTAAAAATGTAAATGGTAAAAAGACTATAAATGATTAATATTTTAATCAAATAATCATAAAAGGATGTTAATTAAATGAATTTAAATGATTTTGGACAAATAAAAAAATTAAAATTTATAAATTATTTTATTAATTTAGACCTCCTTTCAAGGATTAAATTGAAGTTTATATATTAAATTTGTTTAGTTAGAAGGCAACATACAATATTAGCAACTAGGCTGACAGTCTAACTTCTGCTAGCTTCATGTATAATTTTTCTACCGATTTAATATATAACTAGAATTATGCAAACAGACTTAAGGAAAAGGCATGTAAGTCATGTAAGTTCATACAAATATGACACTTTTTCTAGACAATCCAGATCTTGCAAAATACATCGCTAAAAATTGTAACCTTTAATTTTGTTGTTGTGCAGTAAAAACCCATATGGGAACTTTCAAAAGTTGGCAGGTATGTAACAAGTCTTACTATTTTTATGCTCCATTTATGGGCAATATGTTTTCTAGTCTGTTCGTCCGTCCTGCTTCTGGTTATAAAGTTTATGGTCGAGGTAGTTTTTGATGAAGTTGAAATCCAATCAACTTGAAACTTAGTACACATGTGTTCCTCTTGATATGATCTTCTTAATTACTGCCAAATTAAAGATTTTACCTAATTTTCATAGTCAACTGAACATAGAAAATGATTGTACGGATGGGAAATCCATGTACTTATGACCTTTTCTTGTTTGAAGAAAAAAAATACATTTTAACGATAATGGAACAAAGCAGCCTGGGTAAGTGGGGCTGCTTTTATGGTAATCCAAGTTACCTTTTATTCACCTTCTTCCACTTCAGAGCTATCAGCTCTTTGATTAATCCTGGCGCTGAATGCATTTGAATGGGAGCATATTGTTGGATCCCCTTTTAACTCTGGTTTGGGACCCCCCCCCTTTTTAAAATGGCTGGATCCGCCCCTGCTGGCGTGCAGTGTAAACACACTGGAGGGAAGTTGGGACCTATGCTTCACCACAGAAGAAAAATTACACTGTTGAGTAAAGAACCACTGTATAGCTAAACCATTTATTCCATTTATACTTTATACCAGCAGGCATTAAACAATACATGCAACCTCTACAAGCTTCTGAACGAATCTGAAATCTCAGAGCTCTGTGTATATTTGGGTTTGTATACTGTTGCCCTGAAAAGTGCACAAGTTAGAATACATAAATATTTGGAGAAATGAAGCATGAAATATACACAGTAATTGTATTCCCTATGAATATTTTCTAGAGAAAATATGCTATTAAAGTTTCCTAACTATATAGATTTTCGTTCAACACTTTTTCGCCTTTTGATTTTGGCGGTGGCATATTTTACACAGGTATGAAGTAAATATTGAAAGCTATGGAATTTGCCAACATTGTGTAATTAAACAGAAAAGCATGAAGGAAAAAGGATACATTCTAACGGATGGACAATTTCCACTATTTCCGTACTGTATTAAGTAAACTAGCCCAAAGTTTAATTCAAGAAAATGTTGAGCGGTTGTATTAAGATGTGTCTTTGAATTCTTTAATAATACTTTTAGATATTTGGATGATATTTTGGCTCTCAATAATGACGACTTCAGTATGTATATTAATGAAATTTATCCTGTTGAACTTACTTTAAATAAAGCTAATACTAACAATGACCACTGCCCTTTTCTTGATCTTGATATCTATATCACTAATGGAAAGCTGAATACTAAAATTTATGATAAAATTTAGTAAATGTTTTGACTAGTTTGTGATGATTTTTCATTTCCTATCGTTAATTATCCGTTTTTAGATGGTGACGTTCCCTTGTCACCATCTTACGGTGTTTATATATCTCAACTTGTACGATTCGCTCGTGTATGTAACAATGTTTTCGATTTTAACGAGAGAAATTTATGTATTACTGAAAAATTATTACACCAGGGTTTTCGATATCACAAACTAGTCAAAACATTTACTAAATTTTATCATCGGTATAAAGACATCATTCGTAAATATAGCTCAACATGCAGACTTCTAATACGTTCAGGTATTTCACATCCAATTTTTTATGGTAATATTCTTTATAAAGCACAAAGGTGTCAGTATTCACCTCAGAAACTTACAAAACCTTTGAATAGACTTATTAAGAAGGGATATAATTACGATACTGTTGTCAAGTCAGTAAAGATTGCATATTTTGGCGTTAATATTGAGTCACTGATAAGGTCTTTGCATCGGAACTAAACACATTTATTCTAAAATACAGTTGTTGGCATGACACGGGTTATGTACATGTTCTTCTCATATATGTTATGATGGTATGATACTAAACCCCTAACGGGAAGGATTGTGCCTGATGTTCATATGATGAAATCATAATCTTTCAGTCAGTTTAATTGAAGTCTGGAGCTGGCATGTCCGTTAACTGCTAGTAGTCTGTTGTTATTTATGTATTATTGTCATTTTGTTTATTTTCTTTGGTTACATCTTCTGACATCAGACTCGGATTTCTCTTGAACTGAATTTTAATGTGCGTATTGTTATGCGTTTACTTTACTACATTGGTTAGAGGTATAGGGGGAGGGTTGAGATCTCACAAACATGTTTAACCCCGCCGCATTTTTGCGCCTGTCCCAAGTCAGGAGCCTCTGGCCTTTGTTAGTCTTGTATTATTTTAATTTTAGTTTCTTGTGTACAATTTGGAAATTAGTATGGCGTTCATTATCACTGGACTAGTATATATTTGTTTAGGGGCCAGCTGAAGGACGCCTCCGGGTGCGGGAATTTCTCGCTACATTGAAGACCTGTTGGTGACCCTCTGCTGTTGTTGTTTTTTTATTTGGTCGGGTTGTTGTCTCTTTGACACATTCCCCATTTCCATTCTCAATTTTATTCTTAAAAATATAAAGACAAATAAAGCACCATATTAAAGAAAGGGTAGCCCTGGAGTCTTTCCAAAAGAGATTGGAACATCAATGTCCAATACCGTGACATGACGTTTCTCAATATACGAGTCTAAATTGAAAACTACGTTCAAACCTATGATTGTGTTGGATAAAGACCGCAGTTTTTATACGTGTGCATGTAAAACAAATTTCGTTGTAGAAGGGTCTAAAAACAGCACAAACAACATTTTCCAAAAGACCAAAAAAGTGAAAAAGTATGTTAAACAAAACGCATTTGACTAACAGGTCGAACAACTGATGTTCTTTAACCCTGCTGACTGTCATTGACGATTGCCAAATAAAATGATCACAAGATGTAACAAAATGGATCTTAATATAAATTTAATACTAAACAGAAAAAAATTAACTTGTGGCCACGATGTTATGCATATATACAACTCGTCTGAACATCAACCCAACAATGTTAGATCTGTAAATTTGCTTTCGCAAATTTTTTGTTCTTCCCTCGTCGGGAGTCGAACCCATGCTACTGAGATATTGTGACACCAAATCGCCTGCACTGTAGCCCTCCCGCTAGACCACACGACCAGCTGGACTTCATAAAAATGAAGCTTTCGGTGGCCGGGTGTTACCTTTCCACGTCAAATCTGAACTAGCGTCGTACTACAGTACATGATATATAAGGCATGAAGATGTTATTCTTACAGATCGGCTAAATTATCTATAGTAAAGGATCCTACAAATTTATGTAAGATACAGTCACAGAAAATAATTATATTTATAAGTACGTCTGAGCCAGTGACAACTCTACAACATATTTATCCATCGGATCACCAGCAGTGATGGTGATACATGGCTGTGTACATTATGTATATACAACTCGTCTAAACATCAACCCAACAATGTTAGATCTGTAAATTTGCTTCAGTTTGCAAATTTTTTGTTCTTCCCTCGCCGGGATTCAAACTCATGCTACTAAGATATCGTGACACCAAATCGCCTGCACTGTAGCCGTTCCGCTAGACCACACGACCACCTGGAGTTCATAAAAATGAAGCTTTCGGTGGCCGGGTGTTTACCATTCCACGTCAGTTTTGATCCAGCGTCGTACTACAGTACATGATATATAAGGCATGAAGATGTTATTCTTACAGATCGGCTAAATTATCTATATTAAAGGATCCTACAAATTTATGTAAGATACAGTCACAGAAAATAATTATATTTATAAGTACGTCTGAGCCAGTGACAACTCTACAACATATTTATCTATCGGATCACCAGCAGTGATGGTGATACATGGCTGTGTACATTATGTATATACAACTCGTCTAAACATCAACCCAACAATGTTAGATCTGTAAATTTGCTTCAGTTTGCAAATTTTTTGTTCTTCCCTCGTCGGGATTCAAACTCATGCTACTAAGATATCGTGACACCAAATCGCCTGCACTGTAGCCGTTCCGCTAGACCACACGACCACCTGGAGTTCATAAAAATGAAGCTTTCGGTGGCCGGGTGTTTACCATTCCACGTCAGTTTTGATCCAGCGTCGTACTACAGTACATGATATATAAGGCATGAAGATGTTATTCTTACAGATCGGCTAAATTATCTATAGTAAAGGATCCTACAAATTTATGTAAGATACAGTCACAGAAAATAATTATATTTATAAGTACGTCTGAGCCAGTGACAACTCTACAACATATTTATCTATCGGATCACCAGCAGTGATGGTGATACATGGCTGTGTACGTTATGTATATACAACTCGTCTAAACATCAACCCAACAATGTTAGATCTGTAAATTTGCTTCAGTTTGCAAATTTTTTGTTCTTCCCTCGTCGGGATTCAAACTCATGCTACTAAGATATCGTGACACCAAATCGCCTGCACTGTAGCCGTTCCGCTAGACCACACGACCACCTGGAGTTCATAAAAATGAAGCTTTCGGTGGCCGGGTGTTTACCATTCCACGTCAGTTTTGATCCAGCGTCGTACTACAGTACATGATATATAAGGCATGAAGATGTTATTCTTACAGATCGGCTAAATTATCTATAGTAAAGGATCCTACAAATTTATGTAAGATACAGTCACAGAAAATAATTATATTTATAAGTACGTCTGAGCCAGTGACAATATATATATAAGAAGATGTGGTATGAGTGTCAATGATCGAGACAACTCGCCATCCAAGTGACGATTTATAAAAGTAAACCTCAAGGAACGTATTTGGAAGGAAAATGAGGGGAAAAACACCACACCTCATGTGCTTATTTTTAAATAAGTGTTTTTGTTAGAAGAGATATACTAAATGTAATGATACTACGTTGTTGTTTTTTTTTCAGGATGGATACTCGAAATTTGTCTAAAAATTGGGAATTGTGTTTATATAGTATACACACATGAGGCTATTCTACTACGTTTTTTGTTTGTTTTGGGTAAATTAAGATTAAAAGACTTAATTTTGAATGATGAGCCTGCTGTGAAATAAATACAGTAGACATTGGTCCTTCCTCTTTCGCAGAAACTACAGTAAAAGTGCTAAATTCGAAAATACGGAAAGTTACGAAAAATATTATAAGACAAAAATTTGTATTTTATGATACTCAATGGGATTTTGGGCGAATAAAAAACAGGTAATCGTTATTTTCTCTTATCTCCATTGTTAAGGGCATTATTCTTTAATCATTTAACCCCATCCAAACCCTCCTATATTCAGAAATTTAAGATTTTTTATGTAGATCAATGTACAAACAAACGTGATAACTGACGAAAATTTAGACGTTTCCAATCCGAAGACCGAATAGATTTTATTTACATCTTCACAACTTCCGGATATTTTTTTCTCACAGAAACACAAGAACCAAAATTGTGAATCCATTATTTCAATAGTTGCATGTCAGGAAATTCAAAGATGTCATGCGTAAGAAAACTAGTGGCAGTCTATATATTGATATTATTGTTATTCCTTACATTACAGGAAATGGGACCCATGAATTTGAACGTAAATTATACTGATACTGAAAGATGTACTTGCATGTATCATGTGTATAGATTAATATGAGGCAGGCATTGCCTGTGAATGGGGATGAAGTCTGTATTATTTTTTTTTTAATTCAAACATGTTGATAAAAGAAACGGAAATACCGTAACGATTCCGATATTGGTTCTGTTGTTAGGGATTTAGTTGTGACGTTATTTAGGTTATGACGTTATATTCAATGTAAACAAAAAAACGCTGTTATCCAGGTAACGTCTTTTTCATATCAAACAATTATTAAAAATGATTGGGTGTTGATTGTTGATATGTTGATAAATATACATTTTATTCAAAGTCTCATGCAAACAAGACCGGAAACAGAAGTAGATCTGAATAAAAAAGTTAACGATTTTGAGTTCATTAGTAGAATGAAAAATTCGGGAAATTTTCCCGATTTTTTTTTTTAATTGATTTTTCTACCGTAATTGGGGACTCTGTCCCCATATTACATGGCATTATCCATATTGGCCCTGGTATCAGCCCAATCTCCTTACAGCGCTCGTTTCCTTTCCGTATACTTAGTACACTACAATACAACTATTTCTTTCTTCCCATCTAAAATTTCTATTTCAGTATTTGCTTTTCTTTATGTACTAGATTTCATGTAATCTTGAGCGTATTTTAGCGTTGTAAATCAGTTTGGAGACAAGTCCCACACAACGTGTGGCAGAGGTCATATTAAGTGTAGTGATATGAAGGAAGTACGAAACGGATGTGAGCTCTACGCCGGAGATTGGTATCAGCCCTAGACTCCCATATCAAGCCAGAAGGCTTACGGGAAGTTAAACTTAAGGGCTCGATATGGATTACATGGACTGATATGGATATTGTCCCCAAGGACTGATAACCAACCTAGACTTCTGGCTATTATTGGCCATACAAAAACGTACATAATGTATCAGTACAAAATATGTGATAAAAAGTTATAGTTTATTATTTTGAATTTTAGTTATAATAGTATGATTGCCAATGATACAACTCTCCAACAGACCCCCAAATGGCATACAAGTAAACAACTACAGATCACTGTATGGCTTTCAACAATGAGCTAAGCTCATTTCACATAGTTGGTTATTAAAAAGGATTGGGACAAACCCTTGGGGGGAGGGGGGGGGGGGTCCACTTCCTATATAGAAGGTGATAAGATGTGCAGCTGGAATAGGTCACCTTTTTCAAGCTTGAAAATATTTGAATCAATGTAAATAGGTAGAGAAAACTATCAGAAATATATGAAAATGTCCATAAAGTTACTACAACTTCATCTGTCATTTTTCTTGGTGTTTCAGGCTGTGTTTATCAATCTTTTTTCTCTCTCTTGACAATTTGGTATTCCACTTTTACATTACACACCACACGAATCCCAAACAATAAACAGTATGGGAAAAGGTATACATTTTTATACGACCGCAAATTTTGAAAAAATTTTCGTCGTATATTGCTATCACGTTGGCGTCGTCGGCGTCGGCGGCGTCGTCGTCCGGCGTCCGAATACTTTTAGTTTTCGCACTCTAACTTTAGTAAAAGTGAATGGAAATCTATGAAATTTTAACACAAGGTTTATTACCACAAAAGGAAGGTTGGTATTGATTTTGGGAGTTTTGGTCCCAACATTTTAGGAATTAGGGGCCAAAAAGGGCCCAAATAAGCATTTTCTTGGTTTTCGCACTATAACTTTAGTTTAAGTTAATAGAAATCTATGAAATTTTGACACAAGGTTTATGACCACAAAAGAACGGTTGGGATTGATTTTGGGAGTTTTGGTCTCAACAGTTTAGGAATTAGGGGCCAAAAAGGGGCCCAAATAAGCATTATTCTTGGTTTTCGCACAATAACATTAGTTTAAGTAAATAGAAATCAATGAAATTTAAACACAATGTTAATGACTACAAAAGGAAGGTTGGTATTGATTTTGGGAGTTTAGGTCCCAACAGTTAAGAATTAGGGGCCAAAAAGGGACCCAAATAAGCATTTTTCTTGGTTTTCGCACCATAACGTTAGTATAAGTAAATAGAAATCTATGAAATTTAAACACAAGGTTTATGACCATAAAAGAAAGGTTGGGTTTGATTTTGGGAGTTTTGGTCCCAACATAATAAGGGGCCCAAAGGGTCCAAAATTAAACTTTTGTTTGATTTCATCAAAATTGAATAATTGGGGTTCTTTGATATGCTGAATCTAACTGTCATGACTGTGTATGTAGATTCTTAACTTTTGGTCCCGTTTTCAAATTGGTCTACATTAAGGTCCAAAGGGTCCAAAATTAAACTTAGTTTGATTTTGACAAAAAATGAATCAGTTAGGTTCTTTGATATGCTGAATCTAAAAATGTACTTAGATTCTTGATTATTGGCCCAGTTTTCAAGTTGGTCCAAATCGGGGTCCAAAATTAAACTTTGTTTGATTTCATCAAAAATTGAATAAATGGGGTTCTTTGATATACCAAATCTAACTGTGTATGTAGATTCTTCATTTTTGGTCCTGTTTTCAAATTGGTCTACACTAAAGTCCAAAGGGTCCAAATTAAACTTAGTCTGATTTTAACAAAAATTGAAATCTTGAAGTTCTTTGATATGCTGAATCCAAAAATGTACTTAGATTTTTTATTATGGGCCCAGTTTTCAAGTTGGTCCAAATCAGGATCTAAAATTATTATATTAAGTATTGTGCAATAGCAAGTCTTTTCAATTGCACAGTATTGCGCAATGGCAAGAAATATCTAATTGCACAATATTGTGAAATATCAAATTTTTTTTTAATTAGAGTTATCTTTCTTTGTCCAGAATAGTAAGCAAGAAATATCTAATTGCAAAATATTGTGCAATAGCAAGATTTTTTTTTAATTGGAGTTATCTTTCTTTGTCCAGAATCAACTTAAATCTTTGTTATATACAATATACAATGTATATTCACTTTTTACTACCAACTGATAAATTAAAATAATCTTTACCATTCAGTGATAACAAGCAGTTTTTTTACATCTTAATATTTTATGATGTATTTAAATGAGTAGTTATTGTTGCAAACTCCATTAGAAATTTTAATTGAGATTAGTTTTGGAATAAGGGAAAGGGGGATGTGATTAAAAAAATTGGGTTCAATTTTTCTCATTTGAAATTTCATAAATAAAAAAGAAAATTTCTTCAAACATTTTTTTGAGAGGATTAATATTCAACAGCATAGTGAATTGCTCTAAGAGAAACAAAAATTTTAAGTTCATTAGAACACATTCATTCTGTGTCAGAAACCTATGCTGTGTCAACTATTTAATCACAATCCAAATTTAGAGCTGAATCCAGCTTGAATGTTGTGTCCATACTTGCCCTAACCGTTCAGGGTTCAACCTCTGCGGTCGTATAAAGCTACGCCCTGCGGAGCATCTGGTTGAAATCTAAATTACATGTATATGAAAAGGGTAACGGCCCCGGTTACAGGGTTGGGTAACAGAACCCCAGCAGCACCCTATCTACAACTAAGTATGGAAGTGCCCCCCTTTTCCTGGGGGTGTTTATACATGTATAGAGGGATAAGATTACCCTTCTATGGGAGGATATATTTCTTTAGACCAGATTTATATCAAAACAGGACAAATAAGCATTTTCTACTTATCATGACAGTAACCTGTACCAATTGATGTTAAATCCTGTCTAAACAAATATAAATGTATCTCTTTAGTTTAATAATATAGAAGGATTATCCCTCTATACAGGTATAAACACCATATAGAAAGTTTGTTCCCAACCTTTTAAATGACTATCCCTTTTATGAGGGGAACTTTTCAAGTGATTAAAAGATATTTTGTTTGTTAAAACACCTTTTAGTACAAAATGGCACATATTTATATTATTTGAAGAAGAACTATATACCGGTACATTTATGTACATATATATCTGGTATCATATGGTCAAAACATGTCCAATAATTTTGTATTATTCTATTACCTGTATATATGAATATTCTTAAAAATAAGTGGATCCCTCTTTTAGAAAAGTTGTTCCAAATATAATAAATTTTTCCCCTATTTTGTTAAAAAATTAATCTTTTATACAACAGCAAATTTAATTAAAATGACCCCTTGTCTGGGGACAGTCTCTCATTTCAGGGATATCCCTCATTTGGGCGGTTGTTCCCAACCTGTTAAAGGCTAGATATGACAAATATAAAACAATTCAAACTAGAAAATTAACCGCTTGACTTTTGTACAAAACAAGAAAAAAAATTGATATACTTGTACAGCAACAAACAGCAACCACTGAATTAAAGCACATACATGTACATTGTACATGTTGTGGGATTAAATTAGTTTGCTTGCGCCCCTTCTTACCTAGGACAGTGATGTAACAGCTAGTATAACAAAAGAAAAAACTATAAAAATCCAGAAAAAGACAACTTTCTAGGGGTAATGATATTGCATTCTCTAGATATTTATATAATTATATACATTTAATTACTAATCAATAGTTTTCATAATTTTACACTACATTCCCCCATTACATGTACTTCATTGCAATTTTATCGTTTTATATTATAGAGAAGTGATTTTTTTTCTGTTTTTTTTTACTTTCAATTACTTTCTCATACTTGTAGCCCCCTTCAAGGCTTCTGAAAGATTCCCTGCAGGGTCATGACCAGCATTTGAGAGAGAAATTAATACTGTTTACTTGTTTAAGTAATAATATGGCCATTTAATTATTTCCAGATTAAAATGGAAAATAAAACTTGGACCATTTACTCAAGACATATATCCATCCTATACAGTTCAGAAATACTTAACAGTTAATTTGATTCATTCAAAGTTTAATAAATAGCTTTTGATTATGTTACAAATTTTAGCATCTTTACATATCTCGGAAAAATATCATATTTGAAAGATGGTAGATTTATTACGAGACTTCTTTTGTGGGTACTAGACAACTGGGAACCTATACTATACCCGTAATTGCAAAGGTGACAATATAAGTTATAGGAATCAAATATTGCCATTCCAGTATCTACTCTTAAACATAATTAAAATCAATTAAACTTCATTTTATATTTCAGACACAAAATGCACAATCTACAACTTTAACACAGGTCTTATCAGAATGATTGTGTAGTATAATTAAAGGAGGTCCATTCGTTATCAGAATGATTGTGTAGTATTATTAAAGGAGGTCCATTCGTTGAGAAAATCATAATTGGATCGAAGAAGATTATATCTGTTGAAATTTTTATAATTAAGTATGACTTCATCAGTATTTCAAGACTTATAAACAACAATATAAGTGTGCTGCAATTATAAAGGTCCAATAGGAATAAACTGTATTTCAATCGCTCCATATATATTGACTACAGAGCCAGAGGTGAAATATTGAAAAATGGACAAAAGAGGAATACAAAATTTTCATGCTTTTGATTTAGAAAGGGACAATGATCCAGAATTAAATGGCATGAAATAGGAAAATGTGCCTATACTTTTAAGAAAGGCGATCCAAATCAAAAACTTTAAGGAAGATTGCTCAAAGTTAGAGATGTCTAATGATAATTCTAAGAGAAAATCAAAAAGAAAGAACCAACCTAGTCGAAGTATTGTGAAATATCATTGCTATGAAAATAGCACAGACTTTGAAAATGGACAACTACTCAAAGTACACAATCATGACAGTGTAACATGTAGCTATAGTGACCCTACTGATTCAGTATTGGAAATTAAACAGGAACCTGAAAGTGACAATGAATCTAAACTTCATTCCATTGACATAATTAATGATCAAAATGATAAAGTACCTGTAGATAAATATGGAAAAAAATCCGATTTCCATTCCATTGATCAAAATGATAAAGTGGATAAAATATATGGAAAAAAGTTCAAATGTAGTATGTGTGGTAAAAGATTTAAATGGGAAAATGGTTTAAAAGGACATTTGAAAACTCAACATGATCAGAATTTGTTTACTTGTGGCAAATGTCCAAAATCTTTTATCACAAAGGCTGATTGTATCGAGCATGGAAAGATTCATAGTGAAGAGAAACCTTATGTATGTGATGTGTGTGGAAGACGATATAAATTGAGAGAGTCATTGACAAGGCACTGCAGAGTACATGATACAAAGACAGCATATACTTGTCACGTTTGTGGTAAAGCATTTGCTGAAAATATTAGTTTTAAAAGACACCAGACTATTCATACAGGTAAATGAAATATGTACATGTACATTGTATTTTGTACATTGTATTTTAAGCAAAATAGCTGAATGAGCATGCTATTTTTAGATTCAATGTCATACTGTATTTAAAATATTTACAAATATAATACATGTGTATAAGGATGCTTATAAGTTCAAATATACTCTTGTAAAGCACTGACTGAATTAATATATTGTGAACTGTTGCTTGTCTTTTGACCTTTTTCTTTCCATAGATCTATAAATTATCCTAATTACTTGTAACTGATTTAGATCATATAATGTGTGCCATACATGTATCTAAGTTTTTATTGATATTAAGTTCAATTCCCTGGCCAAGGACTGAGTCACTCTATATATATTATAGAATAAGGAAAATATTAATATCTCTGATATTACTATTTATGAGTTAATGTGAAAAGATAAGATTAAGATATATCTAATTAGAGCAGCTGTTTAGAATTATGATAGAAGTTATAGAATAAATTTGGTACTGTGCATTGATATCAAAGTGAATTTCCACCCTTTTTTTTCAAACACATTTATTATACAATGTTAACTGTTCTATTTCTTTTCTAATTAGGCATCAGCTGTCTACATGTATTTGTACCTTACTGATGATGTAGCTTGGTCAGCCAATATCTATATGGAATGTAATTAAAAATATTTTTTGGGTAGAAATTTCTTTATTTAAATACAAATATAAGAAATAATATAAAATGTACTAAAATTATTAATTTAGTTTATGTTTCTATCAATATCTCATTATAGGAGAGAAGCCCTATGCCTGCACTGTATGTGGAATTGGTTTCCGTGATCCCAGTACAATGAGGAAACATCAGAAACGTCATGATACCGAAAAACCATTTAAATGTGAAACTTGTCAAAAGAAATTCACCAGCGAGTATGACAAACGAAAACATATCAAAATACATATTAAAAATGACGATCGGCAGTTCAAATGTGAATATTGTGGTAAAGGGTTTTATTTAGTCACAGCCTACAAAATACATCTCAAAATTCACACTGGCGATAAATCTTATATTTGTGATATATGTCATAAAGGGTTCGCAGACCCAGGGAACTTAGTGGCACATACACAGATACATACTGAAACCAAAGGTCTCCAGTGTGAGCATTGTGGACAGACATTCCGATGGCATTGCAATCTAAAACGTCATATGAATGAGGTATGTCTAGGAGGAAAACCTCTCAAATGCAATACTTGTTCTGAAGAATTTAACAACAAAGCAGCTCTTATTGATCATTCAGAAACACATCGAAAGGAGAAACCTTATAAATGTGAAATCTGTAATATTAGGTTTGCCTATCGTAGATCATTGGTCTTTCATGAACAAACTCATATCAATTATAAACCGTACAAGTGTCTTTTATGTGATCATGTCTTTGCACACAAAAAATCAGTAACAAGACATATGAAGGTCCACAATAAAGGGCAAGAGAATAAAGTAGTTGTAGCACATAGTAATGATAAAAATATATCAAACATTAAAGACATGATGAAGAAGAACATTGAAAAAGACCTGAATGAGTGTGAAAAGGATAAACAAGACCTGAATGAGTGTGAGAAGGATGAACAAGACCTGAATGAGTGTGTGAAGGATGAAGAATACATGAATGACTGTCAGAAGGATAAACAAGACCTGAATGAGTGTCAGAATGGTGAGGAATACATGAATGAGTGTCATAATGGTGAAGAATACATGAATGAGTGTCAGAAGGATGAACAAGACCTGAATGAGTGTCAGAATGGTGAAGAATACATGAATGAGTGTCATAATGGTGAAGAATACATGAATGACTGTCAGAAGGATGAACAAGACCTGAATGAGTGTCAGAATGGTGAAGAATACATGAATGACTGTCAGAATGGGGAAGAATACATGAATGAGTGTCAGAAGGATAAAGAATACATGAATAAGTGCCAGAAGGATAAAAAATACATGAATGAGTGTCAGAATGGTGAAGAATACATGAATGAGTATCAGAAGGATAGAAAATACATCAAAGACGAAAATAATGGTTTTGATGGTGAACAAACAATGTACATTTTGAATATTAAAAGTTAGGACATGAAGATAATGAAGTGATAAGGAAACTGTTTGATCAAAATGACATGGACAAAGAAATTTCACACCATAATATTGTTCATGAAGTAAGCACCTTTTTTTGATATTTATAAATGATATTGTAGAAGACATTCAAGCTCAAATTAAGCTATTCGCAGATGACACTTCATTATATATTATGGTTGACAATCCAACAGAAACAGCTACAATTTTAAATGACGATCTAGATAAGATTTATAATTGGTCAAAAAAATGGCTTGTGAATTTTAATGCCCAAAAAACTAAAAGTATGATAATTTCAAAAAAAGTAAATAGACCCTTTCATCCTCCATTAAATATGAATACCCAAGAGCTACAAACAGTTAGCAAACACAAACATCTAGGTGTCTTTTTTTCTAACAACGGATCCTGGAACGACCATATTGAATATATAGTTTCTAAAGCTTACAAAAGAATAAATATAATGAGAAAAATGAAAAATGTTCTTGATAGATTTTCACTTGAAAAAGTTTACATATCATTTGTTCGCCCAATTCTCGAATATGCCGATGTCGTTTGGGACTCCCAAAATCAGAATTTGATTGCTAAACTTGAAAATATCCAGCTTGACGCAGCGCGTATCGTCACGGGGGGTACTAAACTTACCAGTATAAACAATTTATATATTGAAACTCGATGGGAAAAATTATCTGAAAGACGACGCAATCATAGACTAATTCATTATCACAAAATTTTGAATAATAAAACTCCAGAGTATTTAAGAGACTTATTGCCTGATTCAGTAGGAAGTAGGCATGATCATAATACAAGACAAAGAAATAATATTACCCAAGTCAACACACGGACCCCTCTCATTTCATCCCTGCAACAACAAAACTATGGAACACTCTTAACTTAAACATAAGAAAATGTGAATCTCTATCATTATTCAAAAAACAAATTAGTACCCAAAATAGTAAGGTCCCAACGTATTATTATATAGGACATCGTTTTGGTCAAATTCTTCATGCTCGCTTAAGAATGGA